>NC_137454.1:104421790-104821330 GCF_964235325.1 Thermobia domestica | reverse complement strand
ATCCGGTTAGGGGTTGGGTTCAAGAGTTATTAAGTTTATTTATTTTTCTATGTCCTCCTCCCCTCCCCTAAGTAAATAGCTAGAAACACTTCTTGGCCAGAACCACATCTACGTTGAAAATTTGATAGAGATAGATCGGGCGGTTCAAGAGATTAAGAGTCACAAACATAGTCACTTTCAATTTTATAATATAGATTAGTGTTATTACTTACCTATTTGACTTCACTCATGCCCCTGTGAATTATAGTAAATTATTCAGAAAATACTCCTAGTTTTTTTTGTTTAAAAAAAGAGTTATTTTAAATATAATTTCTTATTTTGCTGTAAGGTAAAAGCACCAGTGGTCGTCACTTTAAGGTTGAAAAATTCTCTTTTGTCTCTTCTGTGAGCAACGTGAATCTTTCGAAGCTGTACCATAGTTGTAAAAACGCATTGGCCCTTCCTATACATGACCATGTTGTTAGAATTCAAAGTCGTTTAGCCGTTGAAGGAAAGACAATATATTTTTAAATCCCTTGTATTGCACCAGTAGTCGTCACCTCAAAATCGAAATGTTCCAGTGGTCGTCAGGGTTTTGTACCAGTTTTCGTCACACACACAACTTGACATAATTTATTCAAAAACTAACTGTTTATCAGTTTTAGAGTATAAAGTACTAAGCTTAATAACTGAACACCACTTTTAGCACTCACGAAAAAAAAATATAAATGTTTTTACATATTTTTTAAAAGCAATTTCAGAAAGTAAAATGTTAATTGAATTCAAATGTTAACTGCATATCACTTTAACCTTAAGAGTACAATACTAAATACGTGTACTAAGTTTAATAACTATACTTCACTTTAAGCACTCAAGAATGAAAATAAAAATGTACACACTTTTTAAAACCAATTTGAAAAATAAAATATGTTAACTGAATTCAAAATTTAATTATACATCACCTTAAGCTTAAGAATGCACTATAAAATGCTAACATCATTAATAATACACTACCTTAAGCACATAAGAATGAAAATAAAAATGTTTTTGGCTACCTATATCGTATTTACATGTTGTTATTGCTCATTAAGATTTTGTTTAACTCATGATGAGGCCTAGGGATTCGCACGAGAAAACATTTGAGGCTGTCTTCTCTCGAAAAGGTGTTGCGAACGTTATGTCTCGTCTTGAGAACTATATCTGTTTCTACTGAAGAGCTCTGCCTCGGCTCGAATTTTGTCACGAAAATTCTGTCTCATCTCGTCTCATGCGCAGGCCTATAGCTAGAAACTTAACTTCGAGGGAGTTCGATAGAGCTTTGTGATATCCGGATTTAGATAACGATAATCGATATCGACAAAATATTGAAACTTTTACCATATATCGAAATATCGAACTATAACAAAATATAAAAAATACAGAAATATCAAAAATATTGATCAAAAATTTTCATATCAATATTTTGATACTAGAAAATATAAATCGTTCAATCGAGATATCGTACAGCCTTAGGCTCCAATTATTACCACCTTTAAAATTAATGTGAAAATTGCTAACTAATCTTCTATAAGTAGTATTTTTTCAGAGAGGACTGGACCCCATGGACATACTCCCTGGCTACGTCTCCACTCATAATTCATACATTGGGGTGTAACCAGGGTGTGAAATCATGACAATCAAAGTGAGGAAAGACTGACTGGAGAGTAAAAAAAAAAAAAAAAAATTATACTGCTGTTCTCTACATCACCCATTAATTAGATATAAAATGCACGTTAATTACATATGAATTACTGTAATTATTTTGCAAACTTCTGACACTATTTCACTTTATTATCCCCACCCAGCAGGTCTCTAGTTTGAGGAATTTCCTTCGAGAAGTATTTAGGAGGGAATTCCGCCATCCCCCATTCTGGGTGTAATAGCGAGAGAGGAAGATCCACAGTTCTAATAAAGCGAGCAAAAGGTGTGTCGCTGCTTATTTTCGTGACGACTATTGGTTCCTTTACTATACAAAGTAAGATTCAGTAGTCGCCAGCCTCTCTAAACTGTCACAATTGTTTATGACTATTCAAAGACACACATTTTGGCAGAGTTGCCAGGGATACAGCGAATGCCATGTTTATGTGGAAATCAAAAGAAATGTTACCGCCTGACCATTTTCTGGGAGGCGAGGGTTTAGTAAATCAAGCTTCACTGTCACCTAACACATGGCTACCCAGGAGTTAAGGAACAGCGGCACTCAATCCCAGTATTGTCATTCAAAGTAGAAAATAAAAAAAAAATGTTTTCGGTCGAAAGAGAGGAAATACTTTTGATGGTCATGTTTGTGTTATATGTGTGTGTGCACGACGTCCCCTAGACAAAAATGGTGAAATCCGTTCAAAAATAGGCTTAGTGATTATCTTATTATAAGAAATAAAAGAACTATCGAACGTTATAATTCCGACATATTATTCTAACAATGAAATAAACAGCAACGGAAATTCGTTAAAAACGAATATTTAAACTTTTTCAAATATTAATATCATCAATATTTCTTTATCACTGATAAAAATTATTTTATTTTGTTGTGCACCTTGTTACACATAGATATACGATATGAATTAATGGAATCTTCAAGCAGCGTTCCCAGTGTTCAATCTCCATCAGTTAATTCAGCGGAATCAGGTGAAACCGATAACCCCGGCAATGACTTGGACTCCAGCATTGGCAGGCCTGCGAAGGTGTTACCTTGTCCCCATTGTGGAAAGTTTTATGTGAATGCAAGAGGATTAGCCATTCATATAGGTAAAAAGCATCCGATCATAAATGCAGAAGAGGATTGTCTTCATATCAATAATAATAGCTTTCCTGACTGTAGAGCCACAAATGTAAGCATCAATAACTGCAATGGTAGCACACAGGATTTAACGTCACCTAACTTGGGTAAAATGTTGACGTCATTAAGATCCTCTATACGCATCCTAAGACGTGCCCCTCGTGGTACTCGATCTGAGGTTACCGATGCACTTTCCAAGTTATTACAGCAAATAGCTATTTCAAATGGAGAAAGAGAATGGATCAACCTGTTTATATTTCCATTTGTAGCACTAACTGCTCCCAAACAATCCGAGAATGTAAAGAACCTTACCTCACGGGTAAAACAAAGAGTTCGTGTTTGGGATAATACAGGTATTGACGCCTTAACCTTACAATCGCCAAAGATCAAGAAATCTATACCTAAACAGAAAGTGTCAAATCTGAAAATTATTGAAAACAAACTAGCCGATGGTGATATCCGAGGAGCAGCCCGTTTACTAATGTCAGATGATACAATAGCAGCCTCTGACACTTCAGTGTTTGAGATGTTGTTGGAGAAACATCCAGCCCACCCTGGAACATTTACCTCACCGACTAAGTTAAAAATGCTATACATTCTTTTCCATCTGGCAGCTCGGGAGGTCTAGATGGTCTTCGCCCTTCGATTCTCAAAGATCTTTTATCTTGCCAAATACTCGAATCGAAGGAAAAGCTATTAAAATCACTTTGTGATCTGTTCAATCTAATTATTTCGGAAAAAATACCCTTAGAAGTTCGACCTTTGTTTTTCGGAGCCAGACTTATCGCTCTTAAAAAGAAGTGTGGTGGAATCAGGCCTATCGCCATAGGGAATATTTGGCGCAGAATATCAGCCAAAATTATATGCTTCAGAATACGAGAGCCTGTTAAGAACTTTTGGTCTCCCCATCAACTTGGAGTTTGTATTCCCAACGGAGTCGAAGCAGCCGTTCATGCAACCAGGATATATTTCTCCTCCACACACAGAGCTCCAAAGGCTATCGTAAAGCTGGATTTTCGCAACGCTTTTAATGAACTTCGCCGGGACTCCATGCTTACTGAGGTATTGAAATATTTCCCGCAATATACCCATATGTTCACCAGTGTTACGCTCAACCCAGTAACCTATTCTTAGGCCAAGACACTATTTCATCCCAGACAGGAGTACAACAAGGTGATCCCTTGGGCCCAGCACTTTTTGCCATAACAATACATTCTTTAGTGCATTCGATTAATACTGAACTAAACATATGGTATTTGGATGATGGGACTATTGCTGACAAACCTGAGGCAGTCCTTTCAACGTTAACACATATAAATGAGAAAGCGTCAGCTCTTGGCTTACATTTGAATTTCTCAAAATGCGAAGTTGGTTTTCTCGGATCAGATGAAGTCACATCCGAACAATTATTCAGAAGATTTGGAGAAGTTGCACCAGGAATACGTCTCCTAGGCAAACAGGATGCTTGTCTTCTGGGTTCTGCTCTCACAAAGGAAGCATTTACAACTGTGCTATCAACCAAAATATCCAAATTAGAATATTTTCTGTCTCGTCTTGACTCGATATCAGCACACGCAGCTTTTTTCCTTCTACGTGCTTCATTGTCAATCCCTCGTCTAAACTACTTTCTACGGTGCTTTCCATCTTGGAATGAGACTCCACTGCTGAAGAAATATGATCATATCCTCAAAATGGGTCTGGAGTCAATTTTGAACTGCTCCTTGAGTGAGGAATCTTGGATGCAAGCATCCTTACCTGTTGGATTAGGAGGCCTTGGTATTCGACGAACCGTTGATATGGCGATTCCTACCTTTTTAGCTTCCTACCACGGATCCCTTCGTTTAATCGAGGCTCTCCTTCCTCAAGGCTACCACCTGGACCCAGATGGGATAGTTGAAGAAGGCTCTACCAAATGGATAAATATAACAGATTCGGACCTTCCAGAAATCAGCAAAAAAGGTTCTCAGGCATCTTGGTACACACCAATAGTAGTACATTTCCATAAACTTCTTTTACAATCCGTTGCTGTTCCAGAGGATAAAGATAGACTTCTTACTGCGTCATCTCCCCATGCTGTTGCATGGTTAAATGCGTTACCTTCTCCCCAATTAAGTCTTGACATGTCTAATGAAACCTTTCGAATCGCAGTAGCCCTAAGACTAGGTTCAGCTGTTTGTGAGCCACATCGCTGTTCAGCTTGCGGGGATCAAGTTACCCAATGCGGCCTGCATGGCCTCTCATGCATGAAGAGCATAGGCAGAAACACCAGATACAAGAACACCCCCCAGCACATCTTAGAAGCTTGCCATGACTCACTGTTACATGCGTTGTCACACGGTGACGTCATCCTATTGGGTGATTTCAACCTTTTCATCACGTGGCAGGACAGCAAGCATGGAGTCGCTAAAGATGGAAACGACAGTTATTTCATGGACAATTTTATTCATGGACTTGGTCTAGGTCAACATAATATGCATAATACCCGCAATAATAGCAATCTTGACTATATTCTTTCTAACTTAGAACCTCGTTGTGTTGTCCCATGCAGAAATCTTTTCCCTCGGATCACGATTCTTTGGATGTTTCTTTCGATTTCCTCCCCTCCACTACTACAAACCAGCCCCTCAAAAGTAGGTCACAACTTCTATGGAAGAAAGCCCCCTGGGGTGACATCTGCCGGGCTATTGAACTGTTTCCTTGGTGTTTGTTAGAGGTAGGAACTGTTGACGACGCTGTGGACTTATTTACATCCGTTGTCCACTCAGCCATAAAGGACTTTGTGCCAGTGAAAGCATCAAAATCGAACAGGTTTCCGGTCTGGTACGACAATGAACTTCGTGACCTTCTTAAAAACAAAAAGCTTGCCTGGACTCTATGGAAATCACATCCGAGTGACTACACATACAATAACTTTGCTAGAATTAGAAGTCTTGCCAAGAAGGTACAGCGGCGTAAATATTTTGAATACATAGACTCAATTGGTGATTTTACTGTTAGTAACCCTAAAGTCTTTTGGTCTGTAATTAAATCTAGAACAAAATATCCGGGCATACCGGCAACAATTCAAGATGAAAATACTGAAGCGAGTGATGATCAAAGACCAGACCTCTTCAATAACTACTTCTGCAAAACATTTACTTCCCTTTCCTCTACAACCCATCTCCCCCCTCTCCACCCCATCTGTTCGGACACCTTATCCATTCTCTCTATCACCCCGGGCGAAGTTCTGGCTCTCTTGCTATCGTTATCTTCACATAGATCACTTGGACCTGATAAAATTAGTCCTCTCTTTCTCAACAAAACTGCTTCAGTTATTGCGGTTCCTCTATCTATCTTATTTAATAGATGCTTCAAGGAAGGGTATTATCCCACCAGTTGGAAACTAGCTCACGTGACCCCAATATATAAATCAGGACTTAAAGATCATGTATCCTCCTATAGGCCAATATCTCTTCTTTCTGTAATATCAATTATCTGCAAAAAAATAATTAAAGACAGGCTACTTAAATTCACTTCACCTTACATCCATAGTTCTCAGCACGGCTTTCTACCGAAAAGCTCAAGTCTCTCAAACTTAAGTACTCTTCTTTCCTGTGCAGTCAAATGTATGAATAACAATACTCAATTAGATGTTATCTACTTTGATCTCTCGAAGGCCTTTGATTCTGTCAGTCACATTCATCTTCTTCATAAACTGTCCAATAGATTTAGTGTACATGGCAAATTTCTCTCTCTAATCACAAGCTACTTGAAGGACCGTAAACAGAGAGTTGTTCTTTCAGGGACGACTTCTAACCCCCAACCCGTGATCTCAGGGGTGCCTCAGGGGAGTGTACTTGGGCCTCTACTGTTTGTCCTGTATATGGATGATCTCTACACGCACTTATCAGCTCAACCTAGTGGCCTTCTGCTTTTTGCTGACGATTGTAAGTTATACAGAGAAATATCGTGTCTCCATGACACAATTGCTCTACAGGAAGACATAAATTACCTTACAGGCTGGTGTGAAATGTGGCACTTGAAACTCAACAGTAAGAAATGTGACAGTATTACTATTACTTTGAAAAAGTCTCCTGTTCCCTCCACATACCATATCAACGATTTCCTTATCACATATTCTGCTAGTCATAATGATCTTGGTGCCATCTTTGATTCAAAACTCACATTCTCTGACCACATCTCCTCAATACTAAAGAATTCAATGCGCATGTTGGGACTTCTTTATCGATTCACCGAACTACGCACTGTTTCTTCATTAGCAACTTTTTATAAGACTTTAATAGCGCCCAAGATCGAATACTGCTCTCCCATATGGGCCATGGCAGCACCTACACATCCCTCCAGACTTGATTCTGTTCTCAATTTCTTCATTGCTATAGTCCGTTTTCGTGTTCCTGCACTTCGAATATTATCTAAGAAGGAGCTCTTGCGACATCTTAATATTCAGACTCCTGAAGTACGCAGAATTATCTCTGACCTGAAATATCTACATAAAATAGTTAATGGAACCTTAAGATCGGAAATATTACTTCAGGAACTATCCTTACGTGTCCCTTCCCGCATCACTCGGAATACCCACCTATTCCATCTTGCCCGTCCTAGGTTGGCTGTTATACAGAGGTCTCTTTTTTATAGAATACCAAACAGTTATAATCAAGTATCAACTGATGTGGACATTTTTTCGAGCTACCCAGTGTTTGAAAGAGCAATTAAACGAGCTTTGACGGAATAGTTTTACTTTTACACTCTTTTTTTCTATGTTGTTGTTATTGTTGTCTTGTTTTTTTTCTTTCTTTTGTTAGCATGTCCCTGTGTAAAATGGCAAAGTAATGCTGTATCTGGGAAATTGTTCAATAGATAAATAAATAAATAAATAAATAAATAAATATTCATCTGTTAATGACATCATTTTGCGAGCCCTCACGATGACAGGAATTCCTTCGATTCGTGAACCGTCACGCTGTTGTCGTTTCGATGGTAAACGACCTGATGGCATGACATTAATACCTCGGATGAGAGGCAAATCTCTAGTATGGGATTTTACATGTTCGGACACATTCGCTCATTCAAGCCTGCCATTGATCGTTGTGAATGCTGGAGAAGTTGCTAGACGTAGAGAGGCAGAAAAGGAAAGGAAATACAATAATCTCCTCGATAAATTTATATTTGCTCCAATAGCTATCGAGACCAGTGGAGCATGGGGTTCTAGAAGCTTTGATTTTATCAGAGAGGTAGGCAGACGCATATCTATCGTTTCTGGAGATGTTCGTTCAGCATCCTTCTTATTTCAACGTATATTCATTGCGGTCCAACGTGGTAACGTTTCGTCAGTTCTTGGTACGTTGCCGCCTGGAAGGGAACTGGAGGAGGTGTTTCTTCTCTAGTACAACAGAAACAAGCGAACAATAGAATGATAAAAATAATATATCAACGTTCAGAGAAATTTTACATATATATTATATTGTAATCCATTGTTTCTGAATACTACATACTATACGCTATATCTCCGAAACTTATCCCCAATATATTATTTTGAAATAATTATAAAAGATGACTTCTCCGAAATGTTCGTGATCTTTATTAAACGAAAGAGCTCACCGAAAGTATCCCAAACGGTTTTGAAACAGCAGTTTCTTTTCAAACCTTAAATCAGTTTGTGTTAACTAATCCTTTATTGTCAGTTGTTGTTATTCTAGGGAAAATAAGAGTATAGATCCTGATATTTCGAATAGAACAAATTTTAATTTTCCATCCATATGTGTTCACTTATTAAGTTGGTTTTAATTAAATTTTTAAAGTCTTTTATAAAAAAAAAATCGTTTGACAACTTATCAATGAATTTATTGTACTTGAAAATAAAGTGTTATTCTTTTCGCTGTAGTTTAATTAAAAGATCTAAGGGAGAATCTCAAGAAATTGTTTAAATAATAATTAAAACTTATTGATATAATTCTTTTTTCAGTCTGCATATCTTCATCTCTAATCAGAAAATAATCTTGTAAATCAATTCACTATGCACAACCACTAGTACAGTTCTTGCGGCTAGCGTTCATGGATTTAGTCTCTGGTGTTGGTTGAAAGTATTTTTTATCTCTACTATAATAATAATAATAATAATAATAATAATAATAATAATAATAATAATAATAATAATAATAATAATAATAATAATAATAATAATAATATCATTCTATTCTAACCATTTGCTTTCTTGCTTCTTTGTTGTTTCCTTGATTTGTGATTTCTAGAAGGAAATCTAGATATAAGACTGGCCATCCTGTAAAAAAGTATTCACTGTCGGGAGTGGATGGAGAAACAGCTGGAAGGGTCGAGAAGATCGAATTCCGTAGACTTGCAACCTTCTCAGATGCAGACTTCAGTGGCGGGTAATGTTAGTGTTGCAGCGTTGCGCAACGACCAAAGTATTTCAAGAAAAAAATATTATTATCAATAGTAGTAAAGAACAGAAAAATACTTTTTAATACTCACATATATACACTTTAAATAACATATTTTTTACTTCTGTAACTGTCCGTTCCGTTAATCCGTTTTAAAAAGCGAAAAATAACGGGTTACAACTAAAAATCTGCAAAAATGTGAGATAAGATAAAAGCAACCAGACGACAAATGGAAACTATGTTTTAACGTTTATTTACAGTATATATATAGGCAGAAAAGAAAATGCTAATGACACTTTGCAAATGGTCCGTGATCAGCTACAGTCCGCAAACGTGTTGGAATAGACGCACAGGCTGCTTGGACTCCAGTTGGGTCAATTTCTTTTAAACATTTGCGTATTCTTTGAAGCTGCCGAACAGTTTTTACCTTCCAATTATGTTTGTACACCTTGTCACTCAATTGTCCAAAAAAATCTTCGATTGGGTGGCACTGGAGCAAGTTAGTTGGATTTTTGGTTTTGGGCACAAAAGGGATGTTTTGGAACATGAGGTAATCCTGAGCCTTTCTCGCATAATGAGAGCTGGCTTTGTCAGGCTAGAAAATAAAATTATTGTCAGAATGATATTTTCGTATAAAGGGAACTAAGATATTTTGAAGACATTGCTTCACGTACACATCTTGATTGATTGCTAATTCACTAGGCTTGAAATAAGGCTGCGACACACCTTTGTCCGATACAACTAAATAAAGCATCACTTTGCTTTCAAATTTCTGCTTGCCTTTATATTTTATATTAGAAGGAGTGTGTTGCTTGTCTGAGGAATAATAAATGTCATTTTCGGGCATTTGGGATTTAGAAAGGCTAAAGTAACTTTCATCATCCAAAACAAACGATTTTCCTTTGAAATTTCTGACCATCCAACGACAATTTGATTTCACAGTTTTTATTTGCGTGTCTGTGTAAGATGGAGCTTTTTCCTTTTTGCACCCTTCGATTCCCTTTAGATATGTATTGTTGTAAACACTTAAATGTTTTTGCTGCGTCGTTCTGACTAATGTTGTCTTTCTTGTCAAACATCTTTTTTAGTCTTTGTTTCTTTTTATTCGTCATAATTGCTGCCTTTCGACCACTTCCTGCTTTTCTTTCTATTGTTCCGGATTTAAGTATCGCATAAATTGTTCTTTTTGGCACACCTTCAGCAGCAAAGTGTTTCACACAATATGATTTCCCCAATTCGTGATGTTTTTCGTAGAAATTTACAATGTGTGCACAGAGGACTTCTTCCTTGGACGCCATTTTCTACCAGTTACTTCGCATCTGAAAGAAAGCAAACATATTGTGAATTAGACAAAGAGTGTATCAACATACCAAAGAATAGCGATGGCTATGTCAATAGGTTTTACTTTATGACCGCACATTTTGTGCATATTTTTAGTTGTAACCCGTTAATCCGTCACAGAGTCTCTAATTTATATTGTGTTCCAGCGAGCATACAAAGACCAGATTACTTCAGCGCGGCAATTGGAGCAAATGTTAAGTCTCCTTTTCCCTATTTCAGAAGTTAAAGGGACTGGTCGTTGCAGTGCTTCTGCAACACAGCACGGTTTCCAGTGAACGAGGTTTTTCGCGCTAAACAAGATTTCTGAATTTTCTTTCACTAGCAATTAACAAATGGAATTTGTTTTTATGCATTCATATTTTTAAATTACGGGACCATACTGAGGCAAATCAATATAATGACAATTAAAAAAAGTGATTACAGAATTACAAAATAAGAAAGAAAATATCTAGTAGAGGAGAATACAAATGAAAGTAGACCCGCATTTACAAGTTAATTCTTAGCTTATATTGATAATGAAGGCTTCTTCTACAGTAATTTATGAATAAAATATTAATAAGTCAGTATGTAGAATCGCTCCCCCCTCTGTGGATAGTATTTTAGTATAAACATATTTCTTTTATAAAATAAGTATATTTTATACTCTTGATAATTTCCCCATAAAACTGTATGAAGGGAAACGCCACATTGAATTTGGGACTAGTTAGCAATGCTCAGGGGCGTAGCCATGAGGGGGGTCCATCGGGTCCGGACCTCCCAAAAATTTCGAAACTTGACTAACATTTGTAGACTATACTTGTTTAACAGGGAAACGATTGATATAGGCTAAATATTTTATTTTACGCCTCATCATGTAAGTCACTCTTCTTTTCTTATAAAAGTAATCGTTCTATCATCTTTTCTAAAAATATAGGTGACAGTAAGTAAGAATTACTTATCGTATTTTCGGGTGCAGTATAAGACAGGATCCATATTATGTAGACGTATTGGACCTCCCTCAAATACTTTGGACCCCTCCCAGTTAACATTTCTGGGTGTAGAACTGGCAGTGCTGTTTGTTTTGATGTTCTTTGATTTTTGGCTTCTGTTATATGCTGATCCTTCATCTGGCGAGTTTTGAGGTTTCCTTTCCAGAACATATCACATTGGTAAGCGTTGTTTCGCCTCATGTGGAAGTATATTGTGTTCATCGTGCATTGCGTAATAACCAAGACGGATGATTTGGAATGTAGTTTTTTTCTTTTACGCACATGTGTGTGTGTTGATATATGAATATGTGACATTCGGAATTAATATACCAGTACTTCTTTTGTATCAGTTGTTTTGGTTTTTAATTATTAGGTTTAAATTTTGTGTGTGCTTTAATTCTGTAAATAACCTACAAATTCTGAATGAATTGTATACCATGACTTCTGTAAATAACTTACAAAAAACATTGACCAGCTTTCAACTGAGGAAAAATTTGCAATTAAGGCTTAGACAAAACAAGCAAGGGGCAATTCAGGAGAGTGTTCGAAAAAAAAAATCCAGTTTAAATTTACAGGATATCTTATGGCAGTGTTGTTTGCACCAGATACATTTCCTCAATTTATTTTAAATTTTCCTGGATAAACTGTGAATAAAGTGTGTTCAATGTACCTTTTTTTATAGCACTAATCTCTGCTACGAACTCTCTTCAGTCAACGCTGAAGAGGAATTCGGATCACTGTCAGGGACTGAGTTTGCTAGAATGAATCGTTCGCAATAATCTAGGAAAAATATTTAGTGAATCTACAAAGCTTCTGAAATTAACATTAACTGTACCTATGGAGTCAGCAAAAGACGAAAAGTTTTTTCCACATGAGAAAGAATTGACACTTTCAAGGAATTGTATGTCCCAAGATATGTTATCACCATTGGTTATGCTTTCCATCGAAAAAGACCCGACAATAAGAATACTAGAGTTCAACCAGCACGTATTAGACAGATTTGCTCCAATCAAAGAGAGGATAATGAACTTACTAATTAATTAAGGTGATTAATCGGATAAAATGTTCTGATTTCTTTTTTAAAAAAACAGAATTTTATTTAACATGTCACATAGCATTTGCATCTAAAGTTATGCTGATTAGTCAATGAGTCAATTTTATATCTTCTGTCTCTTATCGTTCGTACTGCAACACCCGAAACCACAATCCACCGGCCGCCACTGGCAGACTTTAGGTAAAATGAGATCCAGTAGTCGTCATACCCATTAACTCATAAAATTAAGATATAAAATTTGGCACGACAAACGTATTCAAGGGATATTAAATCTAAGGTTCAAACACACAGATTAATAAAAACTACAGTCTCGCAATTGATAAGTAACCCAAAACATTCGTGATTCGCTTACGCTTTTACACAAGTGAACACTGTCCTGCACTTTGTTTCATCACACACATCTCTACTTTTACCCAAAGCGTTCCTCCAGCGAGGGTACTGTTGTTACACGTCACGTGACGTTATGAGAAAGAGTGTAACGAAGCTGGCAGAGTATATCTAAACTTTTAATCTTATGTGCTTTTCTTATTTTAATGACCTTAGTGTTTAAACGGCGACTACAGGTGCAGTGACGACCACTGGTGCTTTTACCCTACAAGTTTGAGAAGGAATTTTAATGTATGTATCTACTGAAAGATTCAATTGTTTCCGTACCTGAGTTTTGAATCACTTTTCAGTATGCTGTTGTAAAGTGAATTAACCATGAATGTTGTACAAACAATTTTATTACTCATTTCACTTATTTTTCATTCTTAATTTCATTGAAAAGAAAAGCAGACATTAAAGTCAAAGCTTAGAATTTGCTGAACATTATTCTTTTACAATTATTTCGTTATCTTCACATTGCGAATTCACTACTAAATTTATAAAAAGTTGCTAGTAAGCTCGCGGAATAATAATAATAAAAAGATGAATCTTGGAAGTGAATGCCATTAAGGCAAACAGTTATATATTTTACATGAAAAAGTAGACAAAAGTGCCTTATTTAATCAGAGAACTGTTGTTTGAAATTGTTCAGAAAATAGTAAAAATACAAGTGTTGAAAAATTTGTTACTCAAAAAAAAAAAAAAAAAAAAAAAAAAAAAAAAAAAAGGACAAGAAGACAGGAAATTAACACAAAATAATTACATACACCAATATGAAAGAAAAATACAGTGTAAATATATGAGGTTCCCGAGAGACCCAATGAAAGTGTACGTGAAACCGTAAATATGGTGGTAGAGGCTTGGACATAGAAATCAGAACCGTTTATTCTAGCTTTGGGACTGACTAATGAAGCCTCATGCTTAGATCAGAGATGGAGTGGGTCAGTGGGTCGGTGGGTCAGTGGGTCAGTGGGTCGTGGGTCAACAGCATGTGACCCACTGTGACCCACCACCCACCGTGACCCACTGCGACCCACCACCCACCGTGACCCGCTGCAACCCACCATCCACCATGACCCACTGTGACCCACCGACTCAGTATGATCAACCGACCCTCTCTGCTCACTGCATTGTAGACAGTATCTTCTGAAGACTGGTAAATTTGTCTTCGTTTTACTTTCAAGACCTTCATTTCCCTTCCTTTTCCACTTGTTTCTGTCTACTTACCTGAGGTGAGTATATCAAACCAAGTGAAAAAAGAACTTCAGGACTTTTGGATATTGATATTTTTAATTGTAATAATAGCAATAGCACTTAAACTACTACTTGGCTTTCGAGATCTGTGAGTTTTTAGAGGAGCTAACTACTGGAAAAAATACATTTTTGAATCACTGTAATATATAAATTATTATATAAAAAAATTGAATGTAACTATGGTTGCCTGATCATCACAGTCAAATTGCAAAGTCAAAATGAAATTACTTTTGGTATATAGTTAGGCCTTAATCCAAACTGGGATATTATATTGCTTTTATTATAATGCATAATATCCTAAGGAGATAGAAAGGATCAGAATTTTTGCGGGAAAAAAATGAGTATCTCGCAAGCCGTTAAACTTACGGAGCTGAAATTCAGTGTATTAACTCTTTATTGAAAATAAACAGAATGTGTCCTAGCATTTTTTAAATTCTCCTTTATTGAGGGGGAGGGGCACTTTCTATATATGGAAAATTGGTAGTGAGTTGGTTTGTAAAAATGATCGAAAACGATCGATTATTTAAGAAAAAAATCAGAAACAAAAAATACAGTGTTTGGCTTCATACATCCATTGCTTTCTACTATAATAATTGTTGAAGCTTATGTTTATTATATGGAGCGCTTACAGCACAGGACAATCAACCCAAAAACTTGTGACTAAAATAGGCATAAAATTTGGTTTGGGTACAAAACCTCGCGGCCAGAACCTCGCGGCGACAACCTCGCGGACCAAAACTTCGCCTGGCCAAAACCTCGCCTCCCAAAACCTCGCGGCCCAAAATCTCGCCAGGCCGAAACCTCGCCTGGCCAAAACCTCGCCTCCCAAAACCTCGCGGGACAAAATCTCGCCGGGCCAAAACCCCGCCTGGCCAAAACCTCGCCGCCCAAAACCTCGCGGGCCAAAATCTCGCGGGGCCAAAACCTCGCCTGGCCAAAACCTCGCCACCCAAAACCTCGCCGGGCCAAAACCTCGCGCCCCAAAATAACGCCATACCCAAAATCTCGCCTGACCAAAATGTAAATGTTCCAACAGATGATAAGGATGACGGTATAAACGACGCTGTTTCAGAAGAAATATCACGGGTATTTGACCAAGTCCCGCGATACCATATGAAAATTCTATTTCTGTATTAGAAGATTTCAATGTGAAGGTAGGGCGACAGGATGTTTTTAAACTGGTTATAGGGAAAGAAAGTCTGCATAAGGAAAGTAATGACAACTAACGAGGTTAGTTTCGTGAACTTTGGAACATCCAAAAACTTAAAATTTTAACAAAAATCTAATAATATCTATGAAAATATGAAATAATATATGAGTTTTCACGACGTCCCTTGATTATGTCCTATAGGTTAAAGGAGACGTAGATGACCAGGATGAAGGAAAGTGGGAGGAAACGGGAATACCCGAGAAAGCCCACGCACACGATATTTTGTATATTATTATTATTATTATTATTATTATTATTATTATTATTATTATTATTTCTAATGTGGAATTGCATATTAAGAAACACATTGGGTAAATTTTAAAGAAAAGTTTCATTCGCGGCGAGGTTTTGGTCCGGCGAGATTTTGGCTCGCGAGGTTTTGGCCCGGCGAGATTTTGGCCCGCGAGGTTTTGGGCGGCGAGGTTTTGGCCACGCGAGGTTTTGTCCCGGCGAGATTTTGTCCCGCGAGGTTTTGGGCGGCGAGGTTTTGGCCACGCGAGGTTTTGGGCGGCGAGGTTTTGGCCACGCGAGGTTTTGGCCCGGCGAGATTTTGGCCGGCGAGGTTTTGGCCACGCGAGGTTTTGTCCCGGCGAGATTTTGTCCCGCGAGGTTTTGGGCGGCGATGTTTCGGCCGCGAGATTTTGTCCGTATCCCATAAAATTTGTACTGTAAGCTTAATTATACGGAAATTTTAAGTTTGAATTTTACGCATAAATATATGAAAATTTTTACACTTTTTTCCCTTTACGTTGG
Organism: Thermobia domestica; assembly: GCF_964235325.1. Classification (NCBI taxonomy): domain Eukaryota; kingdom Metazoa; phylum Arthropoda; class Insecta; order Zygentoma; family Lepismatidae; genus Thermobia; species Thermobia domestica. The sequence continues at coordinate 104,805,189 of NC_137454.1, read as the reverse complement.
TCTACTTACATTGATTTGGAACTTTCAAATTTCATCCTTTTTTCCACTGAAAAGTATTGATAATTCAACAAGGAAATAATTATACTATGATAATTTAATTTAAATTCATCGTAATTTGGCACATGGCAAACAGCAGTGTGGTAATTGAAGCGGAAGAAGGAGGGAAATTCCCATTCACCTCTGAACACTTTCCAGGAACATCGTTCCCTTTCGCTTTCTAGACGGGGTAGGGAACTTGGTAATAGCATCAAACTTTCATGTGTAAAAATTAAATTTATAAACAAATAAGAAATCATCAGTTTATCAGGCTTTAATTGATAATTTATTCACAAGATTCCCTATCGAAGGCGTGGTAGATGAGGCTTCTGTTCTCCATGAGTCGACATTGCCAACTGACATGGTCGATATGGAAAAGATGTTGTATGGTGATAGAGAGATTATACGTACTTCTTGCTGAGTATTTCAAAACTGACTAAGAAAATCGTTATCAGACTTAAGTCCAACAAGCAGATTGTCGACGAGGAGTTGCAGAAATCTGGTAGAAGTAATATCAATTTCCACGAGACTGCGAACGGGGATTTCCCCTTATGAATTTACAGATGACTGATATTAGAAATAGGCTAAGTGCTCAAACATTGTCTAACTTGTTGTTCATCAATGTTAATGGCCCACCGCTAGACAAGCTCAAAGTAGACGAGCTAGTTATTTCTTGGCTGAAGGATGGACATCATTCCACTGAGGATGATTTACCACGAAAAAGTTACCAACAGGAAATAAACCAGATTTCAGGTTTGTTTTAAGGTGGAAAATTACGAGTTATAGAAAATGTATACTTGTATTAGTAATGGCTTATTTGTGTTATTCAACTTTGTACCTATTTTTTAGTAAGTGTCTTCTATGCTTTAGGTAAACTACTTTGAATAAATATTCATAATAATTGCAATTATGCAGGTTTGTAACTTAAATTTAACGTGGTGTTTTAGTGATTACATAAATTACAATGATGAGCATACTTTACGGAGATGCTCTCACATAGGGTACCCGAGCACCTTTATAAAGTATGAAAAACTGATTTTTCAAGTTTTTTGTGAGAAAAATACTGTGAACTGAGAAACAATAACCTTTTCCATATTGTACAGGGGTATTTTCCTGCAAATAGAAGTTTCTTTTGGAATGCGTTTAGAAATTAACACTTGCAAAAATACTCTCTTAGTACAAGTATATTTTAGTCACACACTAATTTCCCCCCACCTCGAAGTGTTTCAATTTCCTCACTGACAAACACTTTACTATTTGATATTGTAAAGGTCAGATCCACCGTTATTGTAACAGAGTGGTGCTTGAGCGATTGACTTGAAATTCAAACTCCGATTAGTGACAATTTCACAGTCTTGTTTTATTACAAGTGTAAACTCTTTAGTCAGTTCAGAAGAGGCCGTGGATCGTGTTCAGAGTTGATGACGATGGATTTTGGTGAGTCAGAATAGGTCACAGTGGATGAGAGTGGTTCATGGTGGGTGGTGGGTCATGGTGGGTCACCGTGGGTTTTGGGTCAGAGTGGGACACCGTGGGTGGTGAGTCATGGTGGGTCACAGTGGGTAGTGGGTCATGGTGGGTGGTGGGTCAGAGTGGGTCACGGTGGGTGGTGGGTCAGTGGGTCGTGGGTCAAGTTTTCATTGACCCACGCCAACTCTGGCTCAGATGCTCCAACCAAGGATAGGGATGAACCTAAAGTTAAACATTGAAGTGAAAATAATGTGTCGCACCAACACTGCTCTCAAGATTATTTCTACAAATCTTCGGATTAAGAAAATCCTCGAAAACCGGAGCTTAATCTGTGTTCATCGTTGCTGTAGGATTGCCCGTAGAAGATTATATAAAGAATTTGGATGTTTATGTGGATATAAAATATGTTACTGTGGTTATTTCAATTGTTCCTAAAACAAGGAGTGATATTTGCACCATAGGCAAAGCCACGGAGTGTGCCGGGTGTGCCCAGGCACACCCTAATGGACTGCTTTATCAAAGAGAATTGACACTTCAATTGATAGTGAAGACAGATTCTTCAATAAGAGAAAAATAAGCGCCATATTTCTTTTTGCAATGCAAAATTATTAAAAGTACATATTTGAAATATTGAATTCGCTGAATATACCTCCAAAGTCCACTTCCCATCCTCAATACTGGGTTTAAAACTAACCCTACCTATATTTCTGGAAATGTGGAATCTGATTCTTTTCTTTCTTGAACGTTCGAAATTCAAAACTGGTATGTGCAGGGAAACAATACGTATAACAATAATAACAATGTTTACGGTAACATACTGTATTTGCTCCCACCAATCGCCTTCCCCTCTATTCTTATAATCAACTAATTTATTGTTTTCTTTCTGTGGGGCAGAAAGCATATCAGTAAACATTTTGACAATGCACTATATTTGGAAGTTATTTATGAATATCGCACGTGGCATGTATTTCAATCTCTTTATCGAGTAGTTTACTTCGTTGTAACTGTGGTTGTAATTGTTTTATCTAATTATGTTGCCAGTTCATATCTCAGAATCATCGAAGGAGCTATGTTTAATGAAAATTGTCTCTTGTTGGATGTTATATTTCGTATGTGTAAACTGACCGTACGTTTTTTCTCAAATAGTGAAGTTATGCTTTAAAGGAAAATGGGCCGTTTTGTCGTGAAACTGAAAAAGAAACGGTGATCCCAATCGAAAGCGGAGAGTTGAAAGTTCAAACGCCTGTGATAGTGCCAGTTTCGAGGTGCATTTCGCCAGCCCCCCCACCTTGGAGTTTCGAAAAAAAACCTATGCCAATTGTTTGTGCTACGTTTGTGCCGGAATGTACCGCAAAAATTTTCGTTTGTACCACTTCCGGTACGAAGTTATAATAGTTTTAAAGTGGGGGGGCTGGGGAAACGGCAGCCCCCCCACCTTGGAATTTCGAAACGAAACCTATGCCAATCGTTTGTGCTACGTTTGTGCCGGAATGTACCGCAAAAATTTTCGTTTGTACCACTTCCGGTACGAAGTTATAAGGGTTTTAAAGTGGGGGGGCTGGGGAAACGGCAGCCCCCCCACCTAGGAATTTCAAAACAAAACCTATGCCAATCGTTTGTGCTACGTTTGTGCCGGAATGTACCGCAAAAATTTTCGTTTGTACCACTTCCGGTACGAAGTTATAAGGGTTTTAAAGTGGGGGGGCTGGAGAAACGGCAGCCTCCAAACTTCGAATTTCGAAACAAAACCTATGCCAATCGTTTGTGCTACGTTTGTGCCGGAATGTACCGCAAAAATTTTCGTTTGTACCACTTCCGGTACGAAGTTATAAGGGTTTTAAAGTGGGGGGCTGGAGAAACGGCAGTCTCCAAACTTCGAATTTCGAAACAAAGCCTATGGCAATCGTTTGTGTTACGTTTGTGCCGGAATGTACCGTAAACATTTTCGTTTGTACCACTTCCGGTACGAAGTTATAAGGGTTTTAAAGTGGGGGGCTGGAGAAAAGGCAGCCACCAAACTTGGAATTTTGAAACAAAACCTATGCCAGTCGTTAGTGCTAAGTTTGTGCCGGAATGTACAGTAAAAATTTTCGTTTGTACCACTTCCGGTACGAAGTTATAAGAGTTTTAAAGCGGGGGTTGGGGAAACGGCAGCCCCCACCTAGGAATTTCAAAACAAAACCTATGCCAATCGTTTGTGCCGGAATGTACCGCAAAAATTTTCGTTTGTACCACTTCCGGAACGAAGTTATAAGGGTTTTGAAGTGGAGGGGCTGGAGAAACGAAAGCATCCAACCTTGGAATTTCGAAACAAAACCTATGGCAATCGTTTGTGCTACGTTTGTGCCGGAATGTACCGCAAAAATTTTCGTTTGTACCACTTCCGGTACGAAGTTGTAAGGGTTTTGAAGTGGCGGGCTGGGCCAACGGCAGCCCCCCACCTAGGAACTTCAAAGCAAAATTTATGTCATTCGTTTGTGCTACGTTTGTGCCTGAATGTACCGCAAAAATTTTCGTTTGTACCACTTCCGGTACGAAGTTATAAGGGTTTATAAGTGGGGGGGGGCTGGAGAAACGGAAGCCTCCAACCTTGGAATTTCGAAACAAAACCTATGCCAATCGTTTGTGCTAAGTTTGTGCCGGAATGTACCGCAAAAAATTTCGTTTGTACCACTTCCGGTACGAAGTTATAAGGGTTTTAAAGTGGGAGGGCTGGAGAAACGGCAGCCTCCCTACTTGGAATTTCGAAACAAAACCTATACCAATCGTCTGTGCTATGTTTGTGCCGGAATGTACCGCAAAAATTTTCGTTTGTACCACTTCCGGTACGAAGTTATAATAGTTTTAAAGTGGGGGGCAAAATTCAGAAACATCAAATTCAATACAAATAGAGATAGAAACATTGAGTTAACGGGAATCGTTATTGCGCTTATAAGCACTAAGCACTAACGTTAGGGCTATCATATTTTGGGATTTATTCAAGATTTTTGGTGGGGGAGCCAATTTCAGAAATATCAAATTCTATACAAATAAAGGTAGAAACATAGTGTTAACAGCAATCATTAGTGCATCATTAGTGCACTTATTCGCACTAAGCACTAACGTTAGCGCTACTATATTTTGAGATTTATTCAAAAAATTTGTTGGGGTGGTCAATTTCAGAAATATCAAATTCTATACAAATAGAGATAGGAACATAGAGTTAACGGCAATCGTTAGTGCATCGTTAGTGCACTTAAAATACTAAACACTGACGTTAGTGCTACAATATTTTGGGATTTATTCAAGATTTTAGATGGGGGCCAACTTCAGAAATATCAAATTCTATACAAATAGAGGTAGAAACATGCAGTTAAAGACAATCGTTGTTGCATCGTTAGTGCACTTAAATGCACTAAGCATTAAGGTTAGCATTACCATATTTTGGGATTTATTCAAGATTTCTGGTGGGACCAACTTCAGAAATATCAAATTTCATACAAACATTTAGTGCTTTCTAGAAGCACTAACAATACACTAATGAATGGCATTAATTTTTTGTTAGTGCTTGAAGTTGACGCAAGTTCACCGTGCCCTCCAAAGATATTGTACCTGTAGCACCTACACTAATGAAGTACTAACGTTAGGGGTTGGTGCACTAAGAACCACTAACAATTGCACTAGAAGATATCATTAGTGCTTTTGAATATGGCGGAAATTTGATGCAATTAAAAATTCCCAATAAATGTCTTATAGGAGTTTAGTGACATTTAATTGTCCATAACTACACTAATATTGAAGGACAAACGAAACTGTTAGTGTTTTCTAGAGGCACTAACGATGCACTAACGATTGCACTAGAATAGATCATTAGTACTCTTGAATTTGACGGAAATTTGACGCAATGAAAAATTTCCCATAAATTTATTATGTGTTTCGTTACATGTAATTGGCCATAACTAAACTAATATTGAAGTTCTAACTAAATTGTTAGTGTTTTCCAGAAGCACTACCAATGCACTAACGAATGGCACTAAGTTTTAGTTAGTGCTTGAAGTGGGGGCGCTAAGTTCACTCTGGCCTCAAAAGGTATTTTAATTGTAGCACATTTACTAATGAAGCACTAACCTTAGGTGTAGATGCGCTAAAAAGCACTAACAATGCACTAACGATCGCTCTAGAAGAGATCATTAGTGATTGTGAATTTGGCGGAAATTTGATTCAATGAAAAATTTGCCTAAATTTCTTGTGAGTCTCGTGATATGTAATTGGCCATAACTACACTAATAGTGAAGCCCTAACGAAATTGTTAGTGCTTTATAGAAGCACTAACGAATTGGACTATTTTTTCCGTTAGTGCTTAAAGTGTCGGTGCGAAATTCACGCTGACTTCCCCATAGTTTTTTTTTTACTTGTAACACCTACACTACTGAAGCACTAACGTTAGGTGTTTGTGCTCTAAGAAGCAATTACGATGCACTAACAATTGCACTAACAGAGGTAATTAGTGCTTTTGAATGAGATGGGAATTTGATACAATGAATAATTTCCCATGTGTTTCTTATGGGAGTTTTGAGACTTATAATTGGCCATTTCTACACTAATGGTGAAACACTAACGAAACTACTTGTATCTTCTAGAAGTACTAACAATGCACTAACGTATAAAACTAATTTTTTCGTTAGTGCTTGTAGTGGGGGCTAAGTTCACGATAAATTCGAAAGTTTTCTTTCCTTGTAATATTAGTGCTTCCTAGTGCACCAACACCTAAGTTTCGTGCTTCATTAGTGTAGGTGCTACAAGTAAGAAACCTTTGCGGGCCAGCGTGAACTTGGTTTCCACTTCAAGCAGTAACGAAAAATAAGTCCATTCGTTAATGTATCGTTAGCGCTTCTGCAAAACACTCATAGTTCCGTTAATGCTTAACTATTGATGTAGATATGGCCAATTATATGCCACAAAAATCCCATAAGAGATTCATGTGGAATTTTTCATTGCGTCAAATTTCCGCCAAAATCAAAAGCACTAATGACCTCTTCTACTGAAATTATTAGTGTTTCTTAGTGCATTAAAACCTAACGTTAGTTCTTCATTAATGTAGGTCCTACAAGTAAAAAAAACCTTTGGAAGCTTTCATGAACTTGGCGCCCCACTTCAACCGATAACGAAAAAATTAGAGCCGTTTTCGTTAGTGCTTCACTATTAGTGTAGTTATATCCAGTTACATCTCAGGAAACTCACATAAGAAATTTAAGGGGAGTTTTTCATTGTGTCAAATTTCTGCCAAATTAAAAAGCACTAAAAATCATTTCCAGTACAATCCTTAGTCCATCGTTAGTGCTTCTTCGTGCACCAACCCCTAACGTTAGTGCTTAATTAGTGTAGGTGCTACAAGTAAAATATCTTTGGTGGTCAGCGTGAATTTGCGCCCTCTTCAAGCACTAACAAAGTAATTAGTGCATTCGTTACTGATTCCTGAAAATACTGACACTTTGTATGGAATTTGATATTTCTGAAAATGGCCCCCACCAAAAATTTTGAATAAATTTCAAAATGTGGTAACACTAACGTTAGTGCTTAGTGCATTTAAGTGCACTAATCACGCTCTAACGATTGCCATTAACTCCATGTTTCTACCTCTATTTGTATAAAATTTGATATTTTTGAAGTTGGCCCCCCACCAAAGATCTTGAATAAATCCCAAAATATGGTAGCACTAACGTTAGTGCTTATTGCGTTTAAGTGCACTAACAATGCACTAACGATTACCGTCAACCCCATGTTTCTACCTCTATTTGTATAGAATTTGATATTTCTGAAGTTGGCCCCCCACCGAAAATCTTGAATAATCCCAAAATATGGTAGCACTTACGGTAGTGCTTAGTGTATTTAAGTGCACTAACGATGCACTAACGATGCGCTATGTTTAGTGAAAATCTGTCTGCATAAAGATGGATGGGGGGCTAACTTCATATGAAGTTGGTCCCCCACCAAATTCTTCAATATCTCGTAAACGCTGATAGCACTAACGTTAGTTCTAAATGCACTGACGTGCACTAACGATGCATTAACGATGTGCAACGTTTGGTGTAATTTGGAAGAGGTGGGGGGCCAACTTCAGGCACTTTTTTTTTTGCGGTACATTCCGGTAAAAACGTACCACAAACAATTGACATAGTCTTATCTCGAAATTCCAAGATGGGGGGTTCTGGAAACGGCAGCCCCCTAGTTAAAACTGTCATACTTTTGCACTGGAAGTGATACAAACAAAAATGTTTGCGATACATTCCGACACAAATGTTGTTAAACGATTTGCATAGGTCTCGTTTCGAAACTCAGAGGGGTTTGAAAACGGCAGCCCCGTAGTTTGAAACTCTCGAATCTTTGTACCGGAAGTGGTACAGAAAAGAGTTTAGCGAAACGTTCCTGTTCAAAAGTAGTTTAAAGAGTGGGCATAGGTTTCATTTCGAAATTACTGGGTGCAGGGTTGCCGTTACCACAGCCCCTCTTGAAAACTCATATAACTTCGTACCGGAAGTGGAACAAACGCAACTTTTTGCGGTACATTGCGACACAAACGTAGCACACACGATTGGCATAGGTTTTGTATCGAAATTCCAAAGTTGGAGGCTGCCGTTTCTCCAGCCCCCCCCCACTTTAAAACCCTTAAAACTACGTACTGGAAGTGGTACAAACGAAAATTTTTGCGGTATATTCCGGCACAAACGTAGCACAACCGATTGGCATAGGTTTTGTTTTGAAATTCCAAGTTTGGAGGCTGCCGTTTCTCCAGCCCCCCCTTTAAAACCCTTATAACATCGTACCGGAAGTGGTACAAACGAAAATGTTTGCGGTACATTCCGTCACAAACGTAGCACAAACGATTGGCATAGGTTTTGTTTCGAAATTCGAAGTTTGGAGGCTGCCGTTTCTCCAGCCCCCACCCCACTTTAAAACCCTTATAACTTCGTACCGGAAGTGGTACGAACAAAAATTTTTGCGGTACATTCAGGCACAAATGTAGCACAAACGATTGACATAAGTTTTGTTTCGAAATTCCTAGGTGGGAGGCTACCGTTTCCCAGCCTCCCACTTCAAAACCCTTATAACTTCGTACCGGATGTGGTACAAACGAAAATTTTTGCGGTACATTCCGGCACAAGTATTGCACAAACGATTGACATAGGTTTAGTTTTGAAATTCCTAGGTGGCGGACTGCCGTTTTTCCAGCTCCCCACTTTAAAACCCTTATAACTTCGAACCCGAAGTGGTACAAACGAAAATTTTTGCGGTACAATCCGGCACAAACGTAGCACAAACGATTGGCATAGGTTTCGTTTCGAAATTCCAAGGTTGCAGGCTTCCGTTTCTCCAGCCCCCCCCCACTTTAAAACCCTTATAACTTCGTACCGGAAGTGGTACAAACGAAAATTTTTGCGGCACATTCCGGCACAATCGTAGCACAAACGATTGCCATAGGTTTTGTTTCGAAATTCGAAGTTTGGAGGCTGCCGTTTCTCCAGCCCCCACTTTAAAACCCTTATAACTTCGTACCGGAAGTGGTACAAACAAAAATTTTTGCGGTACATTCAGGCACAAACGTAGCACAAACGATTGGCATAGGTTTTGTTTTGAAATTCCTAGGTGGGGGCTTCCGTTTCCCGAGCCCCACACTTTAAAACCCTTAAAACTTCGTACCGGAAGTGGTACGAACGAAAATTTTTGCGGTACATTCCGGCACAAACGTAACACAAACGATTGCCATAGGTTTTGTTTTGAAATTTTTAGTTTGGAGGCTGCCGCTTCTCCAGCCCCCACTTTAAAACTCTTATAACTTCGTACCGGAAGTGGTACAAACGAAAATTTTTGCGGTACATTCCGGCACAAACGTAGCACAAACGATTGGCATAGTTTTTGTTTCGAAATTCCAAGGTTGGAGGCTTTCGTTTCTCCAGCCCCCACTTTAAAACCCTTATAACTTCGTACCGGAAGTGGTACAAACGAAAACGTTTGCGGTACATTCCGGCACAAACGTAGCACAAACGATTGGCATAGGTTTCGTTTCGAAATTCCAAGGAGGGGGGCTGCCGTTTCCCCAGCCTCCCACTTTAAAACTATTATTAGTTCGTACCGGAAGTGGTACAAACGAAAATTTTTGCGGTACATTCCGGCACAAACGTAGCACAAACGATTGGCATAGTTTTTGTTTCGAAATTCCAAGGTTGGAGCCTTCCGTTTCTTCAGCCCCCCCACTTTAAAACCCTTATAACTTCATGCCGGAAGTGGTACAAACGAAAATTTTTGCGGTACATTCCGGCACAAACGTAGCACAAACGACTGGCATAGGTTTGTTTTGAAATTCCAAGTTTGGAGGCTGCCGTTTCTCCAGCCCACCACTTGAAATGACTTATAATTTCTTACCGGAAGTGGTACAAACGAAAATTTTTGCGGTACATTCCGGCACAAACGTAGCACAAACGATTGCCATAGGCTTTGTTTTGAAATTCGAAGTTTGGAGGCTGCCATTTCTCCAGCCCCCCCACTTTAAAACCCGTATAACTTCGTACCGGAAGTGGTACAAACGAAAATGTTTACGGTACATTCCGGCACAAACGTAGCACAAACGATTGGCATAGGTTTTGTTTTGAAATTCCTAGGTGGGGGCTTCCGTTTCCCCCGCCCCCCCACTTTAAAACCCTTATAACTTCGTACCGGAAGTGGTACAAACAAAAATGTTTGCGGTACATTCCGGCACAAACGTAGCACAAACGATTGCCATAGGTTTTGTTTCGAAATTTATAGTTTGGTGGTTGCCGCTTCACCAGCCCCCCCCCCACTTTAAAACCCTTACAACTTCCAACCGGAAGTGGTACAAACGAAAAATTTTGCGGTACATTCCGGCACAAACGTAGCACAAACGATTGCCATAGGTTTTGCTTAGAAATTCCAAGTTTGGAGGCTGCCGTTTCTCCAGCCCCCACTTTAAAACCCTTATAACTTCGTACCGGAAATGGCACAAACGAAAATTTTTGCGGTATATTCCGGCACAAACGTAGCACAAACGATTGGCATAGTTTTTGTTTTGAAATTCCTAAATGGGGGCTTCCGTTTCCCGAGCCCCACACTTTAAAACCCTTATAACTTCGTACCGGAAGTGGTACGAACAAAAATTTTTGCGGTACATTCCGGCACAAACGTAGCACAAACGATTGGCATAGTTTTTGTTTTGAAATTCCTAAATGGGGGCTTCCGTTTCCCGAGCCCCACACTTTAAAACCCTTATAACTTCGTACCGGAAGTGGTACAAACGAAAATTTTTGCGGTACATTCCGGCACAAGTGTAGCACAAACGATTGGCATAGGTTTTGTTTCGAAATTCCAAGGTTGGAGGCTTTCGTTTCTCCAGCCCCCACTTTAAAACCCTTATAACTTCGTACCGGAAGTGGTACAAACGAAAATTTTTGCGGTACATTCCGGCACAAACGTAGCACAAACGATTGGCATAGGTTTCGTTTCGAAATTCCAAGGAGGGGGGCTGCCGTTTCCCCAGCCTCCCACTTTAAAACTGTTATTACTTCGTACCGGAAGTGGTACAAACTAATATTTTTGCGGTACATTCCGGCACAAACGTAACACAAACGATTGGCATAGTTTTTGTTTTGAAATTCCAAGGTTGGAGGCTTCCGTTTCTCCAGCCCCCCCACTTTAAAACCCTTATAACTTCATGCCGGAAGTGGTACAAACGAAAATTTTTGCGGTACATTCCGGCACAAACGTAGCACAAACGACTGGCATAGGTTTTGTTTTGAAATTCCAAGTTTGGAGGCTGCCGTTTCTCCAGCCCCCCACTTTAAATGACTTATAATTTCTTACCGGAAGTGGTACAAACGAAAATTTTTGCGGTACATTCCGGCACAAACGTAGCACAAACGATTGCCATAGGCTTTGTTTTGAAATTCGAAGTTTGGAGGCTGCCATTTCTCCAGCCCCCCCCACTTTAAAACCCTTATAACTTCGTACCGGAAGTGGTACAAACGAAAATGTTTACGGTACATTCCGGCACAAACGTAGCACAAACGATTGGCATAGGTTTTGTTTTGAAATTCCTAGGTGGGGGCTTCCGTTTCCCCAGCCCCCCCACTTTAAAACCCTTATAACTTCGTACCGGAAGTGGTACAAACAAAAATGTTTGCGGTACATTCCGGCACAAACGTAACACAAACGATTGCCATAGGTTTTGTTTTGAAATTTTAAGTTTGGAGGCTGCCGCTTCTCCAGCCCCCCACATGAAAACCCTTATAACTTCGTACCGGAAGTGGTACAAACGAAAATTTTTGCGGTACATTCCGGCACAAGTGTAGCACAAACGATTGGCATAGTTTTTGTTTCGAAATTCCATGGTTGGAGGCTTTCGTTTCTCCAGCCCCCACTTTAAAACCCTTATAACTTGGTACCGGAAGTGGTACAAACGAAAATTTTTGCGGTACATTCCGGCACAAACGTAGCACAAACGATTGGCATAGGTTTCGTTTCGAAATTCCAAGGAGGGGGGCTGCCGTTTCCCCAGCCTCCCACTTTAAAACTGTTATTACTTCGTACCGGAAGTGGTACAAACTAATATTTTTGCGGTACATTCCGGCACAAACGTAGCACAAACGATTGGCATAGTTTTTGTTTCGAAATTCCAAGGTTGGAGGCTTCCGTTTCTCCAGCCCCCCCCCACTTTAAAACCCTTATAACTTCATGCCGGAAGAGGTACAAACGAAAATTTTTGCGGTACATTCCGGCACAAACGTAGCACAAACGACTGGCATAGGTTTTGTTTTGAAATTCCAAGTTTGGAGGCTGCCGTTTCTCCAGCCCCCCACTTTAAATGACTTATAATTTCTTACCGGAAGTGGTACAAACGAAAATTTTTGCGGTACATTCCGGCACAAACGATTGCCTTAGGCTTTGTTTTGAAATTCGAAGTTTGGAGGCTGCCATTTCTCCAGCCCCCCCCTCCTAAAACCCTTATAGCTTCGTACCGGAAGTGGTACAAACGAAAATGTTTACGGTACATTCCGGCACAAACGTAGGACAAACGATTGGCATAGGTTTTGTTTTTAAATTCCTAGGTGGGGGCTTCCGTTTCCCCAGCCCCCCACTTTAAAACCCTTATAACTTCATACCGGAAGTGGTACAAACAAAAATTTTTGCGGTACATTCCGGCACAAACGTAGCACAAACGATTGCCATAGGTTTTGTTTCGAAATTTTAAGTTTGGTGGTTGCCGCTTCACCAGCCCCCCCACTGTAAACCCTTACAACTTCCTACCGGAAGTGGTACAAACGAAAATTTTTGCGGTACATTCCGGCACAAACGATTGCCATAGGTTTTGTTTAGAAATCCCAAGTTTGGAGGCTGCCGTTTCTCCAGCCCCCCACTTTAAACCCTTATAACTTGGTACCGGAAGTGGTACAAACGAAAATTTTTGCGGTACATTCCGGCACAAATGTAGCACAAACGATTGTCATAGGTTTAGTTTTGAAATTCCTAGGTGGCGGACTGCCGTTTGTCCAGCCCCCCACTTTAAAACCCTTATAACTTCGTACCGGAAGTGGTACAAACGAAAATTGTTGCGGTACATTCTGGCACAAGTGTAGCACAAACGATTGACATAGGTTTAGTTTTGAAATTCCTAGGTGGCGGACTGCCGTTTTTCCAGCTCCCCACTTTAAAACCCTTATAACTTCGTACCGGAAGTGGTACAAACGAAAATTTTTGCGGTACATTCCGGCACAAACGTAGCACAAACGATTGGCGTAGGTTTCGTTTCGAAATTCCAAGGTGGGGGGGCTACCGTTTCCCCAGTCCCCCACTTTAAAACTATTATTACTTCGTACCGGAAGTGGTATAAACGAAAATTTTTGCGGTACATTCCGGCACAAACGTAGCACAAACGATTGGCATAGTTTTTGTTTCGAAATTCCAAGGTTGGAGGCTTCCGTTTCTCCAGCCCCCCCACTTTAAAACCCTTATAACTTCGTACCGGAAGTGATATAAACGAAAATTTTTGCGGTACATTCCGGCACAAACGTAGCACAAACGATTGCCATAGGCTTTGTTTCGAAATTCGAAGTTTGGAGGCTGCCGTTTCTCCAGCCCCCCCACTTTAAAACCCTTATAACATCGTACCGGAAGTGGTACAAACGAAATTTTTTGCGGTACATTCCAGCACGAACGTAGCACAAACGATTGCCATAGGTTTCGTTTCGAAATTCGAAGTTTGGAGGCTGCCGTTTCTCCAGCCCCCCCACTTTAAAACCCTTATAACTTCGTACCGGAAGTGGTACAAACGAAAATTTTTGCGGTACATTCCGGCACAAACGTAGCACAAACGATTGGCATAGGTTTTGTTTTGAAATTCCTAGGTGGGGGGGCTGCCGTTTCCCCAGCCCCCCCCACTTTAAAACTATTATAACTTCGTACCGGAAGTGGTACAAACGAAAATTTTTGCGGTACATTCCGGCACAAACGTAGCACAAACGATTGGCATAGGTTTCGTTTCGAAATTCCAAGGTGGGGGGGCTGCCGTTTCCCCAGCCCCCCCACTTTAAAACCCTTATAACTTCGTACCGGAAGTGGTACAAACGAAAATTTTTGCGGTACATTCCTGCACAAACATAGCACAAACGATTGGCATAGTTTTTTTTTCGAAACTCCAAGGTGGGGGGGCTGGCGAAATGCCCCTGACGCTGAATGAACACCAGCTAAGCCTGTTGACATATCAGTAGATTTTTGTTACCCTGTGAATACATAGGGTTGTCATGTGTCCGTATTTTGTACGGACTGTTTGTATTTTTGAGTTCGTGTCCGTGTTCGTATCGTACAAAGTATGAAATAGGAAAATGTCCGTATTTGACAGCTTTTGGAGCTGTCCGAAAATTTACGAGTTGGGAATCACTAAAATCTCGGGCGAAAAGAATTGTGTTCTCATCATATAACTTACATTTCAGCAACTATTAATAAAGTAAGTTATGTTTTCGAAAAGTGTCTCATTTTCCCATTTCAGGGTTTTTTTGTTAGATTTAACATACGTAATTTAATTGCATGATTTATTAGATTTGTGTTAATGAAAAAGATGAAACATGAAAGTTTCCAATAGTGTTTTAAGTATTACAGTAAACAATTGTGTGATAACCAAAAAAGGTGATTTTTAGGGAAGAAATTTCAAAATATTTGTTTTGTATTTGGGCACCGTATCTTTGATAGGTTGTCATTTTAAGGTATGTCCGTATTTTGGATCAAAAAATTATGGCAGAGTGAAATACGTGACCACATAACAACAGAATTTGATGTAAGATTGAAATTAGGACCTTACCAACCAAACCTGGTCCTTTCATTGAAGGTAGTTCGTCAAGGCATGCAGTTTTTGAAAGTGTACGGCAGGAAAATAGTCTATGAGAACACTGAAGTCTTTGTCAACAACGAGATGGCCAAACCGTGCTGAGGCTGTTCCTTCAATGAAAACTCTGTAATTATTTTGGGTTTGGAAGAAATCACTCAAAACAGCCATCAGGGTGATGTGAGAAGTAAAGGGAATGGACTCAAACAACAAATCAGATAGTTTGAATTCGTCTTTTGTCTCATAATGTTACATCCAGTCCTACAAATGATCGTGAAGGTTAGCAAGTTACTCCAAAGTCCAGATGTAAATTTACTTTCGGCTGTATCTAATGCAAGATCGCTTCGCAATGCTGTGAAATCCTTGAGGAAACTCATCTCAATTCACGGAACTTTACAACGAAGCTATTAAGATTTGTGATAGTCTGGAGATTTCAATTCCTCCAATGAAGAGGCGTAAAATTGCAGACTTGACAAATAAGTCACCGCGCAGTATCTCTAAGAAACAAAGGCAGAGGAGGTGAGAATTTCTTGTTATTATCCTCTTTTAGACTCAATTGTTCGTGGGTTTGATGAGAGACTTAGTAAATAAGTTATTTTGGTCATCAGTACCTTGGGAAATCTGATTGACTTGAATGTAAAGGATGAAGAAATAACACTCTTAGCTAGAACATTCAAATTTTCAGGCGACGAGTTGGTAGCAGAAGTAAGACTTCTGAAAGGAAGATCGTCTGTATCTAAGGGAAGTTCTTCTGTTAAGCTACAGGAGTGGTTTCAGAGGTTGGTGAAAGAAGATAGAAAGAAGATATTTACTGCATTCTAGTATGCAATACAGTGCTTCTCTTCTATAGCTGCTACAAACTGCATGTGTGAGAGAGCTTTCTCCAAGCTTACTCAAGTTAAAAGTAAATTAATACCAACTCATAAGCAAGATAAGTTGGAAGCTCTGCTCTTGTTCTTTCTGGAACAGAAAAGAGCTTCGTTTATTTCTGTAGTTGAAGTTAGGGTCTATTGATGAATTTAAGAACATTGTGCCTTTTCACAATTTAAGAACATCTTGTGTGTATATAATTTCCATGCAATTTGATTTTTTTGTACTACATAGCTATACTCAGAAATTTTCAGCACTCTCATTTAGTGAATTTATATTCCTTTAGAAACATTAGGACAGTTTAAATGCCAAGTGATTGTATTGCAAAGCTGCAAAAGTATTAAAAAAAAAGCACAAGACCTAATTTCTTTTCTTTGTGCACACCCAAATAAAATTCTAGCTACGCCTACGATTTGTACTAATAACCTATCATTACCAGAATGGAACGATCGACTAAATTGCCATATTTTCACTACTTCATTTCATTAATTAATTAATTAATTTACTACTTTGTGAGTTGAAGAAATTTCATTTCTAGTGGTCACCTAGTACAGGTGGACATAGTGGATTAAATTTATGTCACTTTTAAAGTAATTACCTTTGTGATATTCTACTCTACTGCTCAATTATATTTTATGGCATATACAGCTCCATTCGTTCATTTAACAGACCTATTAGCATTTTAAAATCTTATAATTTTTCTTTATTTGAGTTCACTATGCTCTCCTACATTAAATACTGCAGCAATAAGCATTAAAAAAAGCCGAAACAGTAAATCCGAACAGTTAACTGTACATGTCACAAACTAGAACTGCTCCTATTCATACACTAAATTTGCTGGCATGTTCTGTAAATTTTATCCAGAACATACAATAAAAAAGCTATTGCTTGCTGGTGTACTGTTTAATCGAAAAACAAACAAGAAAGGAATGTTAACATGCTTCCAACAATAGGTCAAGCAATAACCTTTTTTGCCACCATATGTAATAACCTGTCGCGTATAGATTTAAAAAATGTAGTCAAATTTTCATTAGCATTGCCAATTGATACACACCCGACAGTAAATTACTAAAATACACTTTGTTTACTTAATTAAAATAGGCATATTTACGAACACCAGTGCTACTTTCTGGAGTGGAGCAAAACCAACTGGCGATGCAAATGTCAACTTAGACCTAAAGACTCGTAAGCCATTGCTATTTCTTCCAGCGAAAGTGGTGTGGCGATGCAAATGCCCGTCTTATATAACCTTGCTGATGAATAGGACTCTTAACACCAACTAAACCCAACTCGTGGTTGGAATCAGTACATGTGATTTTGCTGAGGCTGTACTCCAAAAACAGCAAGTGCCACTAAGATCTTATCTATTTCTCGTTGTGTCGGTCACTGACGTAGTACATACTCCATTGCTCTATTCTTAGAAATTCATTTACAATAAAGTAACATTTAACTTAAAAAACGTAACGCGTTACTAGGAAACGTTACCTAAAAAGTAACATGTTATTTCCCAAGACTGGTAACGAACAAGACCTAATATGCAAAATTTTATGTCTGCACATCTAGCAGTTAAAGAAAGAAAAATGCCTCTCGTCGCGTCCACACTTTAATTTCAAGTACGTTGTATATTATATATCAGAAAGCTCAAATTCTCTGTCTTTAAATATTTTAAAATTTATAAATTGGACTATTAAATCTCGTACACATATACATAAAATTTCACTAGTGTTGTTTCTCATTGTGAAGAAATTTACGGGATTTTGAATATTTTGAATAATGGATATTAGTTTGTAAAGAATAACTCATTATTCTTTTACTTCATTCTATTCTTAAATTTATCTCAAAATGTTTACCCTAGTAGATAAAATAACTTTCCATTCTATTAGATTAGTTAATAAATACTCAACATACCTTAATACTCAAATCTCATGTCTGAGTTTTTAAAGATGGGCAACAAGAAAATCAACTTAATTGTAATAAGTTAAGGGAATAAATAGATACTAGTTTTATTTCTTACTTTTTATTGAGATGCAATAGATACTACATGATACAATACAGAAAGAAATATGTATATATATTTTTCATATTTGCTTCACAGATCCAGTGTCATGTCAGTGTGCAGTTTTCTTTACTTATGTTCTTAGAGAAACATTATCCCCAAATAGGAGCTGCAAGAAGTCTTGATCCAGGCCAAGCAGTTGAAGACACAAGGGCTGGAGATACCAATAGAGAAGATGCAGGAGCTACAAGGCCTCCTCCGATCAAAGGAGATCCAATGGTTGGAATTCCTCCAATTGAAGAAACAATGGCTCCACGTCTTGTCCTCTCCTCTGCAGTGGCATAAACCACCAAAACAGCAAGTACAACCACAATCTGTATAAAGAATGAATTAAAACTAAGTTATTTTTCAGTTTCAGTCCTTTCAATTTTAAACTTTATTCATCTTCAAAAGGAAATAGTTTCTCAAAGAAAATGACTTGTTAATTACAATTTTAAAAAAGAAAAGAAAAGAAATCGTACATTTCTTCCTAAACAGAAACATAATCAAGGTTATTAAATATAATGAAGTAAAGGAGAGGACATCTGACAATATATACAGTATGGCGCTAAATTTGTTGTACAAAAGCAGAGAAGTGATTCTTGAGAGTAAAACAAACAAAAGCGTTCCTATAAACATAGGACGAAAACCCCCATCGTTTACGTGTTATAGGCTGCCTAAAACATGAAAAAATGAATTCTAAAGGTCCATAGCTCCAAAACTATGGGACCTACTATAGTCGGGTCAACACTTCATTTAGAAACTAGTATGTGCTCTATCCAAAAATACATGTATTGGAATCCTAAGGTACTCACGCAACAATTTTTATGGAGGTAGTTGGAGAATACTTTATATCATAGGCCCGTAGTCAAACTCCCTCTATAAAAATTGTTGTGGAAGCACCTCATGATTCTGAAACACGCATTTTTGGATAGGACACATACTAGTTCCTAAGTGAAGTCTTGACCCGACCAAGGTAGGTCCCATAATTTTGGAGCTATGAACTTTTAAAATTTATTTTTTC
This sequence comes from Thermobia domestica, assembly GCF_964235325.1. NCBI lineage: Eukaryota > Metazoa > Arthropoda > Insecta > Zygentoma > Lepismatidae > Thermobia > Thermobia domestica. Next base: position 104,786,388 of record NC_137454.1, on the reverse strand, counting down.
GGGTTTTGGCCAGCCTATAACACGTAAACGATGGGGTTTTCGCCCTATGTTTATTGAAACTTTTTTTGTTTGTTTTACTGTCAGGAATCACTCCTCTGCTTTTGTACAACGAATTTAGCGCCATACTGTATATATATAGCAAATATATATATCCCTTTTACCTTTTAAATAAATATTTCGTTTTCTGCTTCACATAACTCATATTTTAAACAACAAACGTCAATTTCCGGTATATAGATTTGCTAATGTTATTACTGGGCAAATTATAGCTGTCTGTTTCCTATGCAGTATTAGCAGACGTGTTTCGAGCTGCGTTTCACTATTACACATTTTCTTTATGGGCGATAGATACAAGTATTTGGAAAAATTAAGATGAAACTATTTATTTCAACTTTCCAGTGTTTCTTGAATCGTTAGAAAACGCGGACAATATCATTGCGGAAGAAAATCCACAAGGACGTTTAATAATCCTGACCATAACTTACTACTGTAATGAACCTTGAACACGGAATAATGTTGTATTTTTTTATTTGTTTTGTTTTGTGATCTAACGTTAAACAATACAAGAATCGAAAGAATAAACCTTTTAAAGATGGAGTTCTACTCGACGATTAGCCAACGTGTTCTGTATGAATACATGTTTTGCCCATGAAATAAAGAAAACTTTATTATTACCGTGGAAAACAATTAATTAAATATACTTAGGAAATATATTTTTCCGTAAGTCTTAATTAGAAGCGCAACAAACGTAACGTCTTGCCAAAACCTGTAATATTAGGTACTCATACTTATGTGAGAGTATGAGGGCCCTGTTGGCTATATTCTTAGCGTAGACGCATTTGGCGTGGGGGAGCACGGCTTTGATTCCAGTTGGATCCCACGTAATGTTGTTTGGCAACGTCTCAAATAGCCTCGCTGCTGAAAGCGACACTGAACTCAAATGAAATCAAAAACTAAAATTTATATGAGAGCGTGATAGCATTCCTTCAACAATAAATGCACAATTCTATGAAAGGGCGTCAGATTAGAGCTGACAGATATAAGCGACTTTCTAACATTTGACAGATCTCTCTATACCACAGTAGCATTTATAAAACTATCTTATTTTTGACTTATCATGACTTAACTCGAAACTCCTACTTAAGTTGAAAGAACCAATAATGATGAGACAAAATTAAATCCTCAATTTGAATTTTGCTCATATTCACAATGTTTAAAAATATTAACTAAACCTCCTTAAAAATGATGTAATATTTAGAATATACGGATGTTTTTTTATGCTTTCAATTATCTTTTTTGATTGGAGTTAAAATGAATTTTTAAAAAATATAGGAGGAATTTACTCACTCTTAAAAATATTTTGCACAACAAATTTCCTTAAAAAATGACCAATTTTCATAAAATAGTTATTTTTTAAAACTTAGCGACGATCCCTATTTTAGTCAAGTGAATGGTAGTAATTCCATTCTCTTCTAAAACATACAAACAAACAAAAAGAAGGTAACTATAAGTATAATAATAATGCTAGATTCTGCTAAAGCATTGTGAGTCCCTTTTTTAGGGCTTACTGTAGGTCCTACCGAATGGGAGTTGAAATTAGTGAAAGTTAATTCAATCTAAATTTAAGTAAATCTTTCAGAGTAACTTTTGCATAAAATGTGCAACTTTTTTCATTGAACTCGACGTGTGGTTGTTTCGAGGTTTATGAATTTACTCTTGTTGTTTAAGGTTGAAATTGCTCAAGGATAAGGAATGAATTCCTCCTCAACTTAAAAAAAATCGCTCTCTTCTACTATGCAAGGAACTTTTAATCTTAGAAAATAATTCTCCGAAATGTTTCCCCTAGTATATCTTGTTTCACATAATAAATTATTACAAAAAATTCGAGTTGGATTGATGGATCATTATCCTGAATGAATCTTTAATATTTCCTTAGTCATAGTTGATGAGATTACGCTTTATGTTCAGCCTAAAACGTTTGATCTCTCCCTGATCTAAGAAAAAGACATTAAAAAGAATTTTTTTGTTAAAACAAGACTATCTGTCAATTCTGTCGTTAAAAGAAAAATAACTTTCAAAATGAATTTTCCTTCAAACCCTTTTAATATTTATAGCCTTTTGAACACAACAATTGCACTTACAAGCTTCATTGTAACGAGAGTAGTAGATCTATTCTTTCCTTGGTGAATGTATGCTTCTAGTCCTGACTGACAAATTCAAATAGTACTCTTGCTTATATACCATTTCCTTAGGTCACATAAATTTATGGTTGAAGTTATGGAAATTAACCAAGGAGTTGCAGAATGACAATTTCGACGAAAAGATTTCATCAGAAAAAAATACATTAATGTATTAGTAAATATCATAAAGGAATTTCATCAGGTACTTTCAACGGATATGAAAGGATTTTTAATGATAAATAATAATAATTTGTGAACTGTGCAAATTGAGGAAGGAAATTGTTATAACATACGACAGCTTTTAGTAATTTTACCTCAAAATACACACATGTACGAGTATTCATGTTATGGATAACTCAGATTATGATTGATAAGGTCTTACGCAAAAAAGAAAAAAAAGAAGCTATCTGCAGAAGTAAAACTTAGATTATGATTGATAAGGTCTTGCGCAAAAAAGAAAAAAAAAAACTACCTGCAGAAGTAAAGGTACTTATCCAATTGATATATTGCATAGAATGAAAATTTTTAACTTCTTTTGGTATTTAGAATATTTTTAAAAATTACATTTGTATTTTCTAATTAGTATTATTACTTGAATATTTGACTTTACTCATGCCCCTTGGGGCCATGATGGCTCAGTGGTACAGTACGTCTGGTGCGTAGGGTGCCTGCTTATATCCCCGGCCAAGTAAGCATGTGGTGGGCGACATCGGTTCGTGGGTTTTCTCGTGGTACTCCTGCCTCCTCCCACTTTCTCTTTCCACCAATTGTTCGATGATCATTCACTTGCATTAATCATCCGTCTCCCTTAACCTAACGGGCATAATCTTGGGACGTTAAGCTCAAATATTTCATTTCATTTTAATTTTACTCATGTCCGTGTGAATTTCAGTAAATTATTCAGAAAATATTCATAGGTCAGAAAGTAATTTTACATATAATTTCGTTTTTTCTTATATAAGTTTGAGAAGGAATATGATCTATCTACTGAAAAATTCAATTGTTTCCATATCTGAGTTTTCGCTCAGTATTGCTGTTTTGAAGTTAATCAACAATTATTGTTGTAAAAACAGTTTTTAAAAGTTGGAATTTCATTATTCATTTCATTTGTAACTATCTCATTTACATCTCATTATTAATTTTTTATTCACTCTTAATTTCATTGAAAAGAAAAGCAGATATCAAAGTCTGAATTGAAGGGAAAACTGAACAAAGTAGTGACGGTAGAAAATGTAATATTAAAGAAAGAAAAAGAAAAGAGTTTGAGTTAAGGATACAAATTCAAAGTGAAGGAAGAAAAGACATGGACAAGGGAGCTAGTGTATTCGGTAGAACAAGCGATCATAGATATTAAAGAAGGAAGAGGCAAGATAAGATAGAAAGAAGTAACAATAGTCGAGCAAGAAGTGAAGAAATCTTACCAAAAGAAGAGAAAGAAGGGTTGAAGAGTTTAAGCAAAAGGAAAGATATAGTAATCCAACAAGCTGACAAATGAGTAGCAGTAGTAGTGATAGAAGAAAAGTGATATAAAGAGAAATTAGAACAGTTGTGCAACGAGACATATGAGACAATAGGTGAGATAAAGATAAAAGAAGAAGTGAAAGTGATGATAATAGGGAATGGAAAGGAAACATCTTTTAAGAAATTATTAAACGAAAAAGGCAGAATTCCGGATAAAAAGGATTCCCATATATATACAGAAAAGAAGTGAAGCCGAGACCGGTTATGGATTGCAGAAAGAATATTTTTGACTCTTGAAGGACAAGAACGTAATAGCGTAAAGACTACAAAAGCAGTCAAGAGAATGATAGTGAAAATAGTAATCAGAAATAAGAAAACGTACAGATGGTGATCAGAAAAATGGAAAAACCTGTAGTTGGCAACACGTCAGATGTATGGGTTGGCAGTGGTTTCGTGGCGCCCGCAGTGCCGGACCGCTGGTGGTGGTGTGTTAGGTCGGTATCCATACTACGTCAGGCGCAGTGGAACAGCAGTGTCCAGTGGCTGCAGCAGACGGAGATAGTGTAAAATGTGAGACCTCTCAGATTTTCAAAGAGGGCAAATTGTTCGTGCGTGGTTATGTGGAGTGAGTGTGACGGAAGTGGCTACTGTGTTAGGTGTGTCGCGTGGGACAGTGTCGAAGGGATTACGGCCTACACAACACACGGGAAAACCACATCGGAGAAGCGGAACAGTGGGCGGAAGAAAATCATGAGTGACAGGTCACGCCGGGTATTAAAGCGCATTGTCACTCAGAACCGTCGTTCCACTGCGGAGCAAGTGACGGAAGAACTCAATCAGCACCTCCCCCACCCTGTTTCGACAATCACAGTCCGCCGCGAATTACATGACATGAACTTACGGGGTCGTGTTGCACGGGCCAAACCGCTCATCAGGGACCATAACGCTTTCGGACGCCGCAAATGGTGCCGCGACCATGCAACTTGGACCGTTGAGGACTGGAAACGGGTGATATGGTCGGATGAGTCATCCTCCACCCTATTTTCAACCACGGGCCGTGTTTATGCGTGGAGAAGCTTATGATCTGCAGTGTCTCCGCCCAACTGTGAAACATGGCGGCGGCTCGGTGATGCTGTGGGCCGCAATATCATGGTTTTCATTGGGTCCTGAGTTACACTTAGCGGACGAATCACTGCCAACGATTATGTCGCAATTTTAGGAGACCACTTGCATCCTGGTCCGGATATTGTTCCCGGATAATGACGCCATCTTCCAGGATGATAATGCACCCATTCACACAACTGGCGTTGTTGCAGCGTGGTTTGAGGAACATCGGGAAGAAGTTCAACATCTCCCCTGGCCCACCCAATCCCCAGATCTCAACATAATTGAACATCTGTGGTCCGTCTTGGAAACACGACTCCGGCGACGATTTCCACCTCCATCCTCTCTCACAGAACTGGCCAATGCCCTACACGAGGAATGGTGTAAAATTCCACTTGCTACCATTCACGACCTCTATGCCTCCATCCCACGTCGCATCAAGGCTGTTCTGAAGGCGAAAGGTGGCCCGACACCATATTAATCTGGTAAGTTGCAATTTCGTTCAGGTGTTTCCATTTTTCTGATCACCATCTGTATATGTTTAGTGTAGAAGTCAAAGCTATGTTTTCAATATGTGAAAGAGGAAATGAAGGATAAGACAATAAGGAAGTGAAAGAAAGAAAAAGTGATAAAAAACTTAAAACTGATAAGGGAGGACAGTGTGTGTACAGGTTATCAGAAATTGTAATGAATAAATGGGAACAGAATATATTAGAAGAAGAGAGAGAAAGGTTGTTATATTTTCACACATGTGGACGATTTTTTTAGGAATTTGGAAAGAAACAAAAGAAAATTAAATATTTCAGTTTAACGTCTCACGATTATTCCATTTATGCTAAGGGGACGATGATTAAGGCAAGTGAATGATGATGAAAGAATTGATGTAATAAGAAAGTGGAAGGAAACTTGGGTACCCCGAGAAGACTTACGGACACGATGTTATTCACCACAAACTTACTTGGCCGGTAATTGAATCAGGGACCCGATGCACCTGAGGTGAGCGCTCTACCACTGAGGCACCGTACCCCCAGTAGGGAATAAAAAAGCTGTTGGAACAGTTTACAAGGAGAATCAAAGATAATGAAAAAAAGAGTAAGCCTAGAGGTGAAATTAGAAGAAGACTGCGAAATCAACTTGTTGGATGTGACAATAAGAAAGGTAGAATGGAGGGTCGAAACAACGTGTACAGAATACAGAAAAATGCTTAGCAGGTGTGTATTATCACAGAAGGAGCGATGTAGATGAAAGAACTAAAAGAAATGTTATTAGAAATATGAAAAAGGATAGAAATAATAAACAGAGAAGATGAGAAGATAAAGAAAGAGTTAGAGAAGTCCCATAGTTTGTTGGTGCAAAATGGATACAGTAGAGTAAAATTGAAAAAGAAGAGCAAGAAAGAAGAGAGAAGGAAATGAAATAGAATGAAAGAAGAAAAAGAAGAAAAGCAAAGATGATTTGTAGTAGAAAATATAGGAGAGATGTTTTAAAGAAGCTGTTGAAGAAAGGAGGAGTAAGAACATACTGGAAAGGGAGTAGGGGAGTATTAGATTTATTGAAAAGGAAAAGGAAAAAAAAAGAAGAGAAACAGAGATTCAACGAAGTGGGAAAGGAGTAATATATAGAATTAGATACAAATGATGCGAAACGAATTTTGTAGGAGAAACATAGAAGAAATTCCAGGAAAGGATTAAACAACGCAGGAACGACAAGAGATTGAAGAGGAATAATAACACAGCATGTGAGAGAAACGAGACACGAAATAGACTGGGAAGATATGTAAAGTCTGGAAAGGGAAAGTAGAAGTAAAAATTAATTGAAATCTTTCAGTTTAACGTCCCACAACTATACTCTTTAGGCTAAGCAAGACAATGATTGTCAAGTGAATGAGGATGGAAGAATTGGTGGAATGAGTATATGGGAGGAAACGGGAGTACCCCGAGAAAATCCATGAACTCGTTGTTGTCCACTACAAACTTACTTGATTGGGGATTGAACCAGGGGTCACACGCAGCAGAAACAAGCACTTAGAGCAGGGAAGAAAGGCAAGATAACACAGGTGTGTTGAAGTAGCTATAGAGTAACGCATGAGTGCCAGTTAAAAATTTTAAATTCATAAAAAAGTGAAAGTTTTATAAATATAACTTGATATCTGTATGCAATTAAAATTCAAAAAAAAAAGTAAAGGGAATGATCTCATTGATTCTTGGAAAAGATCTCCTTATTTCTTTAAATATATAAGCGGTATCGTTTAGATTTTATTTTAATAATGTGTCTAATGAAAACAATGATACATTGCCAAAACTGTAACATTATTATTTAATAAAAGTGATTTGCTTTGGTCAGATCTTATTTATAATTAAAGAAATCAGAAGTAAAATGACTTATTCACGTCATGGCTTAAAGGATTTTCCAAACCAGAGCACAAGGGGGTATTATTAAAAGATTTTTGAGGCAGACGGGTAAAGGCTCATGATGAGGAGAAGAGTATGACGAAATCTAAATGCAAAACATTTGATTTTCCCATCTAGTGTTACGTTATATATATTAATAAATCATACCCACGGCCGGCGAGAGCGGTTGCGGGCCCTGGAGCTCAGCCATCCTGGGCCCCTTACATGTACCCTTATGACTTTTTATGTACTTACCACTTAGGACGGAGGTAAACTAAAATGAACATTAAGGCTTATTTTGAACTCTTTATTAGACAATTAATGCCTTTTAATTTACATGTTAAACAGTATTGCTACACCTCCAAATAAGTGAATAATAAGAACTCTGAACCTAGCCTATGTTCACTGTTCGCTAAAAAAAAAAAAAAAAAAAAAACCTCATTAATTCACTATTTATGATTTTGTTTAGACCCTATACTTGTTGGTTCTAAGATTTTTGAAGGCTTCAAAACTAAAATGAATAAAAAATAATATATTTAATACAATGGTATCAAAATACAGAAAAAGTAACTTATCTATTTCTAATAGCAAAAGTTCTCCCCCAATGCTCAATCAAATGCTCAAAACAAAATAATTTGCGAAGGAAATACAAAAAGAACGTATTAAATAGTTAATAAAAGTGAGAAAGTAACCCTGTACTATGAATATCTTTTCACAAATTGTTGCTATAAATAATTATATAGAAGTAAGCTATACAGTTAGTCTTCCTTAACTAGAGACATGAAGCATTAGGCCTAATTTAACTATTTCAATGAAATATTGCTCAAATTATAGTGTGATTAATAATGTGATATTAATAGTAATTGTCTGTAGGAGAAATTTATTATATGTGTTACTACTAGACAACTGTTACAGTTACAATGTATCCTTTTCTACGTATAGTTACACAAAATTCCCCTTCTGGCCTTTTTCAGGGCGAATTCATCTATGATAGCATCCAGGTTGGTACACTTGACAAGTTCTGTCTTCATTGCCAACACGCCTAAGCTTGGTAATCTGTCTTGACACATTGTAGAGCGTAAAACATTTTTAATCGACTTAACACAGAAAAAGAGCGCTCTGCACTAGCAACGGTAGCAGGATTGTGGCGAATATACGAAGAGCCACTGTCAGATTTGGAAATAAAATTTCTAGATTCAAATATTTGATGTTATTTAGGAGATCCCATGGTGAAAGCGTTTTCTCACCAAAATTAGACGAATATATTAATTTCAGGCTATGCAGTTCATCAGAAAGATCATCTCCTAAATCTTTTGGGCATCGCTGGGCTAATGCAGCTCCTTGTTCTTGAATCTGGTCACCTGTCATTTCTTTGCAAAACCACAGTACACAAAACTTGTTACACAAAGAGCGCACTGATTGGAAGCGAACTGACATATCTTCTATGACACTGTCCAGGATAACATTAAACACTTCAAACTTAAAAAAAATGTTTTTGGATCAGGATCATCATCTGCAGTATCGCCGTCTTCTTCATCAACAAGTCTCTTTCGTTTCCTTCCTCTCTTCTGTTCTTCTTGAAGATGTTGGGGCCAACCTATGCTTTCAGCTACTACCAGTGCTTCACTAAATATCGGATTCAATCCTTCATTACAAATCATCTTCAAATCTTCTAATAAAGAACTTAAGTATTTTGACACAACATCCATTGTTTCACCACGCTGCTGCAATACTCGATTTACGATTTCTATTGACTTCAAAATCTTGAACCAAATAAATGCAAGAAGAAGGCAGTTAAAGGTTTTTAAATATTTTTTCAGTCCCTCTATGTCTTGACGACATTCCGCCGTAAGGTTTAGCAGAGTTAATTCTTCAAGGGCTTCTATTATACCTGGAAGATGTGCAGCAATTGGTTTGACGCTATCTACTCTAGCAGACCAGTGTGTCTTTGACATTGAGTGAAGAGAGCTAGGAATTTTCTTAAAATTTCCCATCTTTGGGGGCTATAATTAAAAATGTTATACAATTTTTGAACAGCCCCGATAAAAGTAATTGCAGCTGAACAGCTCTCCGCTGCTTGTTCTCCACAGAGATTTAAAGAACGACACGTGCAATCAGAGTAAACAGCTTCACTGTTGGCTGAGAGTATGGCAGCCTGGGCTCCTATATATGCTTCTTTCATGTTGCTCTCATTGTCGTACACTTGGCCTTTACAGTATTCAAATGGGATATCAAATTCTTTCACCTTATTCAAAATCAGCTCAGCAATGGCTTCTCCACTTTTTTTGAACACTCAGTGAAGCATAACAATCTTTCTTCAACTTGGTAAGGTTGATTTTCTTTTTCAGTCAAATTGACATATCTTATTAAACTTGCAGTCTGTTTGATATGTGCTGAGTCGGGTGTTGCATCAACTATTATAGCGTAATATCTCGCTTCTGCTTTCTTCTAGAATTTTCTTTGTCACTTGGGCAGCACATAAACTAATAAACTCATTCTGAATGTCGTGAGACAATGAACTTGCATTCTCTCTGCCTTGTCTTGGAAAGAGCGTACTTTATTTAAATGCTCATTCAAAATAGGATCATAACTAGCAAGCAGTTCTAAAATTCCCAATAAATTTCCATTAGATGGGTTCCCGATTTTTTCGTTATTACCTCGGAAAGGAAGCCCTCTTTCAGCTAGGAACAAAGTGACATTGAGCAGTCTCTTTAAGAGCTCGCGCCACTTGTCTTTCTCCTGCTGTATAGAGTGCAATTGTAAGCCTTCAGCGATTTATCTTTTTTCGATTTCATCACCTCTGACTTCCACTGAATATAACAGTTTTTATGGCTAGAGCTATTTTCGTGTTCGGGCACTTTATCAGAGTTTCTTAAAAACGTTTTTCTGTCGAGATACCTTCAGGAAGTGTCAACAAAGAACGTTCTGGCTGTGGTAGCTTGTTAAATATTCTACAAGGTAAACAGTAAAATGCCTTCTTGACTTTGCTCCAAACTAGCCAATCTCGTGTAATCAGTTTGCCATTGTTCAGTTTCTTTTTAAATACTGAAGTTGGCACGGAAAACCCTAAAGAGTCTTCAGGGAAATGTTTTGGCATTGGAATATGGTGATACTTTAGTCTCGACTTGCATCAAAACTAGGGTCACCTACAGTGGCGTATTTACGATTTTGTTTCGGGAGGGGCTTTGCTAACTTTCGGGGGGGGCTTTGCCTGGAAATGTGAAAATTCTGCAAGATATTTCATTTACTTTACTATACTAAGTAAGATTTCGGGGGGGGGGGTTAAGCCCGGAAGCCACCCCCCTAAATACGCCACTGGTCACCTATATCAAAGTGTCTGTATGGCCATGGGGATGACTGGGGCATAGCCGTAGCAGACGAAGCGGGCCTACTAACACGAACACCAGTATCAGAATCAGCTTTATCATTTACAACAGCTTCATTTAGTTTGCTTTCATTTACAGCACTAGGTACATCTACTCTAAAGTTGCTGTTATTTTCTATGCTTCAGTCGATGGTAAAGATGGCTTTGAAAAATGTCCACGTGACAACTGACCTTTTGACTTCTTTTCTTTCAACTCTGTCGTTCATTTCTTTCCTCTTCTGCGCACTGGATCTGTGCTGGTAGCTCGTCCTCATTGCCACTAATTTATTTTTAAAATGATAATGTGTCACACACCCAAGGCACAAGTGCACAATTAAAATTTACAGCTAAAACTGTAACGACTCGTGAACACTAAAACTTGTTCAATAACTTACACTCAACTAGCACTAACAGAGAACTAAAATAAGACTTCAGCGAACGAGTGTGAAATTACGTACTTGAAATACTCGACTACCGAAAGAACCACCCTGGCTGAGGGAGCTGCCTATTTCGCTGTCAATAATGCACCATCAATAATGGAAATGACTTCATTGTCTTTAAATCCATTGTCTTTAATTTTCAACACATACAGCAGGATACGCGATATTGCTGTAATTATGTTTTCATTAATGACTCAAAACAAATATCGAAAATCCGGCTTTGAAGTGCACCAGTTCATTTCCTAAAGTACCTCTGTGCCAAATTTCGTGTCTTTATGTGATCATTTTCTATGCGAAACAGCGAGGAACAACTAACACACGGTAAGCTTCATAAAGTAAACATATCCGTTCGTAAGAATACATCAGGGTTCAGGAATCAGAATGGAAAAGATACTATTTCAAGTCACTCAAATTATAAGATTCAATTACAAATTAAAACATTTCCTGTCTAAGACTGACACTAGGCATAGATCCATATTGATATTTCAAATTATCATTAATTAAAGAACTTGAGTAAGAATAACAAAACTTGAGTAGGAATATACAACACTTAATAATTCTTTATCCTCGGCCGCCGGGCCCCCTTTGGAGCTCGGGCCTCAGGACTCTGGCCCCATCTGCCTCCCTCTCGCCGGCCCTGATCATACCTTTATTCTTTACTGTAAGAGTTGGTTTGGTCAAGCTGACAAATTAAACTAACATGTAAGACCTACCCACCCGAGCCTCCTGATTTGATGACCCGTATAATGTTTGGCAAACGATATAAATTATGTAGTTCCTCATTATGAAGTTTCCGCCATTCACCATTCCCGTTCCTCTTGGTCCAAATATTCGTCTCAGGATTTTATTCTGAAATACTTTCAGTCTGCGTTCTTCCCTCGGAGTTGACGACCATGTTTCGCAACCATATGGAACAACAGGCATGATTATCGTTTTATATATTTTAAGCTTCAAATTCCTCGACAAGACTAAAGGTATTGAACTTAATAATAACACGAATTCTGTACTTTTAGTTGACATTTAATTTCCTGGTGAATATGGTTTTGGTCTGTTAATGTTAATCCTAGATATTTGAAAGATCAATTAAATAATATTGACTAAAGCACCTGCAGATCATGTTAGGAAAATGGATATAATATAGTAGAGGGTGTCAAGACAACTGTTAGAAATTAATACAAATTGTTAATTGTTTTGCTCAGTATTTAAAATGTAAATCTGTATATTATAATATCCCTACCCCGTTCGGATCTCCGGGAAGAATCATCAGAGGAGAAAATAATAATAATAACTGTCATTTCAGCATAGGAACCTGGAACGTACGGAGTTTACGACGTATGTGTAAACTTGAAAATTTAAAAGTGGAAATGGACAAATGTTCACTAGTAAGTTCTTTTATTTATAGGGGTATAAATAGAATGTATGCAAAAGTGTGCATGTCAACACTGTTTGAAGACTACTGATTTGTTGTTGTACACTGTACTTTTCGTACAGATGAACATTAGGTTAGAATAATGCCTGCTACATACTTTTACAAAAGAAAAATTAAAAACTAATAAAGAGGAGTCGCAAAAGAAGTTAGTAAAAATTGATTTAATTTTTCAAGAAAGCCATTGTCCTTCTTTGGAAAATGAAGATGCCGAGTAAAGTGTAATGTGCAAGGATGGTAACTTCACATCGAAAAAAATCATTTTCTGTAGTTCGAAACTGACTCTTGCGTATTTACAGTAAATCCCGGAAAACCGAGAAAAATTGTAAGATCGATACGATTTGTAGAACTGGATATATTTGAGGGCGTTAGAGTGATTCACATGAACAAACTCAAATATTTTCAGCTCTACAAAATACAGAAATACTAGAATGTTTCTTAGTTTTCCAAGATTTGCTGTAAATGGATAAAAGCTGGTTTGAAACTGAACAACACATATAGAGTCTCTGTACAGATTTTAAGCACTGTACAGTGGTGATTTTCGATCTATACCAATGAATTTCATAAGCCATTGTAACAGTAAAATCTCCTTGAAAGCCTCAATAGTTATCCAGTGCTTCGTATTGTATTTTCAATAGAAATATGGAGAAGGACCCCCCATTCTAAGCTGTCTGCAGGTGGGCCCTTAGTAACTCCAGTAGATGCAAACGAGCCTCGATGTTGAAAAGAGATTTTGAAAAAGTAAGAAAGAATTGAATTTTTCCTGGCGACGTGATTTTATTATATAATCTCGGGCTCTCAGCCAGCTGAAGATATTGACATCCAAATTTTCGAATGCAGACATTGCATTCATCTACAGGAATTGCATTCGAAACGTCGGATGTCAATATCTTCACCTGACTGATAGCTTGAGAACACTTACTAGAATCTAGAAAAGTAATTTTTAAAAAAGTAACGTTTAGCAATATCTTTTTACTATTAAGAAGTTCCTTTTAGAAACATTTAAGAAGATAATGAACTTAGGTACCGGTACTATGGCTAGCACAAAAATGCATTTCATGTAGGGGTTATGATGAAGAAATGTTCTACTTTTCTACTCAATCCGTTATCTTTAATCACATTTCATTACATATGTGTTATTCATTTCTTAAATGTTAGGTACAACGACCGCTGGAAATTTTGTAATAAATGCTCACCAGTCATTGTATGAATATTGAAGATAAACGCAAGAAGACTTAAATCAATAAAGGCTAAAGGTGATAGAGAGACAGTCTACACTCAATGAAAATATTTCTTAAGATGTCGAAGGAAAAGGAACAGTATATATTCAAAGAAACATGATTAAAGATGGCGGATGTAATAAGAAAACAGAACAATACTTCTCATCGCAATTCCTACGTGTAATGTTTTTGCATAAAAAATAATGATGCCAAGCCATTAACATTCAGATTCACTTTAGTAAAAAAAAAAAAAAAAAAAAAAAACACTTCATCATATAAATCAATGTTCTAAAACAATGATGGCATAGGTAATCAACAACTTTTAAGATGGACAACATTAAGATAAAGTTACTAGTACTCTAACTGCTTGAATACACAAGAATTAGTTTCATTTCTTACTTTTTATTGAGATGTAATAGATGCTACATGATACAAAACACAAAGAAGAGTAAATTCCTTTTACATTAGCGTCACAGACCCAGTGTCGATTTCAATCTGCAATCCTTTACATGCGATATTAGAGTACTATCATCCCCAAATAGGAGCTGCGAGAAGTCTAGATCCAGGCCAAGCAGTTGAAGACACAAGGGCTGGAGATGCTAATAGAGGAGATACAGGAGCTACAAGGCCTCCTCCGATCAAAGGAGATCCAATGGTTGGAATTCCTCCAATTGAAGAGACAATGGCTCCACGTCTTGTCCTCTCCTCTGCATTGGCATACACCACCAAAACAGCAAGTACAGCCACGATCTGTGTAGAGAATAAATTTATTGTTTTTACTAAAAATGGAAACATAATTCTCTTAATAAAACTGAATTATTTTTGAACTTTTACTCTTTAAATTATTAAGTTCAATTATTTTTCCAAATCAAAGCTTTCATCAAAGAGAATTACTTCATAGTAGCAATTGAGAAAAAATCAATTTCTACGTACTCAAAACGATAATTTATACCGTATATAACATGCAACTTAAACAAAATAATACTGTAAATATTCAGAGAAGACTTAGATAACCTTTTGAAAAACGTATGAATACGTTCTTAGGACATCAAATAGGAATGATTTTATTATTACCAAAATGTGTCTAGGAAAGAAGTTTCCTCTTAAGTGTTATGAAATGGTAAAACGAGGTAACACCTTTTCGGAATAAATACATATTTGATTTTCATATATATGTAAAAACAGCACAGTATGGCACAAATGTGTACCAAGGAATGTCAAAACTTCTCGAAATTCTATACTTTTAACATTTTTAAATTTTTCTAATAAGACAAGTTTTCTTAAAGAAGCATTTGAACTTTACCATTTGGTACATATATTTTTTTCAGTCTGTCTGTGTCTATTCCACAATAAAACTTCCTTACAATGTATCTCATTTTAACGAAACATTTCTTGGCTCCTCAAATGAGCATGTTAAAGTTGACATGAGAAAATAATAAGGTGATAAAAGGTGCATATTCACCTCAATTTACCATATAAATTTCTACATATACATAATGTATTTTTTTTAGGAAGTTCTATTTACAACTCATTCGATTTTTATGACATACGGTTTATATTTTGTTTCATTTTCCTAATTAACTTTCTTGGTTTAGAATTGAATAAGTTACGGTGGAGGAGTGAAGAAAATGCACAACAAATTTCGTAAATAATATATGATTTTTTAAAGAATTGTTTTCGTTTAAAAAAATCAGGAATAATCGTTATTTCAGTCAAGATAAAAGTGTAGAATTCTCTTTCATCTTTTAAAAAAATAAGATAATTTCATGACAATTGGTAGAGTTTCATGAAGTCTAGTATATCCTTTCCTTAAGACTTACTTTGGGGACAATCGCTTGGAGGTTAAATAAGTCAAAATTATTTTTTTCTGTAATTTTAAGAATCTTTCAAGGTATCTTTTTTGTGAAATTTTCGGTTATTATTTTAATGGAACTTATTGTATGGTTTTCTAGAGACTTACGATTTACTTTTGTTATTTGAGGTTGAAATTGATCAACAATAAGGAGTGGACATAAATCTTAGATTACAAGTTCCTAATTTTTTCCCTTTGGTGCCTTGGTTCACATAAGTATTTCAAAATTCCTGTTTAATTTCTGTTGTATTATCCTCAATGTGTCTGTAATATTATCTTAATCATGGCTGATAAAATTATAGGACGATATTTTAAATTCAAAGTAATACATTTGATTCCCATTTTTTAGCACTCGGACATATAAAATTACAACGATAACGTTGTATGTTTCATTATCAATCTGTGCCTATTTACTGAAAGGAATCAGAGGCGAATTATGTGAGCAATATGATGTATAAAGAAAAGAAAGATATATTGAGATTTTGAGATATTATTTATGTAATCAGTAACAAAAATAAGTGTTGATGTTCCTATAGCAACGACATAAATAATTGTACTAATACGTAGACATCTTGTGTAGAAAAGTCGATTATGTACGCTTCGCTTGATCAAAAATTAAAAGCCAAATAAGAAAGTGTAAAACACGTTGAGAATTATTTTTGAAGATTAATTTAACGAACCAAGGACCTTACAAAAATTGGTGCCGAAACCCGGGAGTTGTATAAGTGTCGTTTCGAAGATCAGTAAAAACGGCATTTCAACACGTTACAAAATTGCGAAGTGGAAAAATAATTAGGCGAAATATGGACATGAGTACTGAAAGTAATAACATGACTGGTGGACAGAATGTATATCCCAAATCAACTCCGAGTGACAATTTGGCTGACATCCTAAAAGATTTGGGCCAACAGATGAAAAATCAGGCTCAGCAAATGAAAAATCAGTACGAGCAAATCAATGATCAAATGCGACACCAGTCAGAACAGATGAAAAACCAATCTGAACAAATTCAAGAAAAATTGGACCAGAAATTAACCCAGTTAGCCCAGGACTTTGATGAAAAATTATTGAAATTAAGCCAACGTAATGAAGACAGATGGGAGCATGTGTGTCATCAGCTAAATCAGATCAACCTCCAGGTGACGGAAAAATTCGAGAAATATGAAGAGAAGATAGAAAAGGTGGTACAAAGAAGTACAGAAATAGAAGAATCCATGGATGTTTTAAAATCAACTATCAACGTCCATGATAATCATATTAAAGTACTGCGAGATGAAGTCAATTTCCTCAAAGAAAAATGTATTCCCGGAACTTCATTCCAGGATACCGAAGGCGCGAGTCATCATATAGCCACAGGTTGGGTACCTGATCATCCTCCAAGAACAACATTGGAATTAGAGGGATCATCCAGCGGTGCAGAGAAGAACAAGTGAGACAAATATCCAAGCGCCGACACATCTCCAGTAGAGGTTTGAAGACATCCACAGGTAATCGGTTACGGTTTAGCGAAGTAAAGTCGCTCACAAAGTTTAGTGGTGTGCCAGGAGATATAACTGCCAGGTCATTTCTCGAAAAATTCCAAGACGAATGCGAGCTCATCGGTGTAAATGAGTCTCGATACTTAAAATTATTACCGCATATCTTGTTGCCACCTTGCCTAATGTGGTTTAAGGCTATTAGAGGTAGTATTCATTTGTATTCAGATTTTAAAAATGCTCTTTTGTCAAACTACGAAAACGATTTTATGGTAGCAAATAGAGATGCTGTTTTGAGAACGAACCACTACAATCCTAAGTTACACCGTAGTATTACTGAATTTGTAGTGTCGACATACCATGAGCTAAGATCATTAAATCCTAATCATCCTGAATCACGAATTATAGCTTCAATTAGGATCTTATTGCCATTTGGACTACAACAGTTGCTAATGTCAGCTCAGTGCATTAATTTCAATCACTTAATTATGCTCACTCAAAGTTATGACAGTCAATCTGCAATTCAAAATAACAATAAGATGCAGGATAGTGGTCAGGGTAATTATGCACGTAATCAAACACAATATGCTCCAGTTCGTAACGTAGATGTACGACCTGAAAATGATACTAATGTTCGTAATTTCAATAATAGAATGAGTAGCTTTAATGGTACCGGAAATCAAACGCAACCTAACTATAGAAATGGAGCTAGGAATTTCAGAAACAACAACAGGAATTTCAATAGGAATAATAGTTATCGCCGATTCTCACTTCGTAAATAGGAATCAAAATATGGTATCATCCTATGAAAGACAAGCACGTACACAAGATTGTGCTATACAATGTTCCTTAAATGAACCCTTCGAACGTATAACTTGAACTGACAAAATGGCGTCCGACGGATTTGTATTAGATCGACCTTTGCTTATGTCTATGGTTAATATGTTCTTCAGTCTATTTATTATTAAAATGTTCGTTGAAAGTATATTTGGTCTAGGAATTAATTCGTGCGGGTGGACAAGAGATGGCGCAACGAACGGAGCGTCCCACAGTTCCGTGTATCCACACATGTGTTGCAAACCCCTGTCATCGCGTATCGTTCGTAGTATAGGGCAGTGGATTAAAGCGTCAACAACACCAGTTTGTAGTTAAGTGAACATGGCGCAATTTGTGCCTGATAAAGTGTTTTTGCGGGGTGTCCTGCTGCATTACTTTAACATGCAGAAAAGTGCGACTGAAAGTCATCGTATTTTGGTGGAAGTGTATGGTGACCATGCTCTAGCTGAGCGAACGTGTCAGAAGTGGTTTGCACGGTTTAGAAGTGGTGATTTCGGCTTGGCAGACCAAGAGCGAGCTGGACAGCCAAAAAAATTTCAAGACGAAGAATTGACAGCGTTGCTCGAGCAGGATTCGTGTCAAACGCAGGAACAACTTGCAGCAGCATTAGGCGTTGATCAAACAACAGTCTCCAAACGCTTGAAAGCCATGGGAATGATTCAAAAGATGTCACATTGGGTTCCACATGAATTGAAAGACAGAGACGTTGAAAGACGAAAAACCATTTGCGAATTGCTGCTTCAACGACAGAGCAGAAAGGGGCTTCTGCATCGAATTATTACGGGTGATGAGAAGTGGATCCATTACGAGAACCCTAAACGAAAAAAGGCCTGGGTGAAACCAGGTGAACCAGGTCTATCACAACCAAAACGAGATATTCACTGTGCAAAGGTTATGCTGTGCATATGGTGGGATATGAAAGGTGTGGTGTACTATGAGCTGCTGCAACCGGGTGAAACTATGAATGGAGAACGTTATCGATGACAATTAATGCGTTTGAAGCAAGCTCTGGCCAGAACACGACCAGAATGGGAGAACAGACATGATAAACTTATTGTTCAACATGATAACGCTCACCCACATGTCGCAAAACCGGTCAAAACCTATTTAGAAAATGTCGGATGGGAAGTTTTACCCCACCCGCCATATTCACCAGACGTTGCCTTTTCGGACTACTACTTGTTCGATTGCATGAACAACGATTTGATTGGACAGCGGTTTACTTCTTCAGAAGATATCGAAACATGGGTCTCTGACTGGATCGCTTCCAAGGATGAGGACTTCTTTCGCCACGGAATCCGTACATTGCCTGACAGATGGGCGAAAGTGGTGGCTAGCGATGGACAATATTTTGCTTAAGGTATTTATGTATTTTGTGTTTGTACTACAGCTTCAATGTGTGCGTACCAACCGCACGAATTAATTCCTAGACCAAATATGTAATTATGAAATATTTTGATTATGGGTAAAACTCATTATTTACGGAATGTTGACGAAGTTAATTTATGGTAGTTAACTGAAAATATTATCGAATTAATTCCTTATTGTTTTATTGCAATTTCCTTTTTATAGCATTAACTGAGAAAATGTTAATTTATCTTTCATGATAAGAAATTATTTAAGAGCTTTATTGTAAGAAGTATTATTGTTTTCGTGTTTTTTATTCGGATTTCATTTGAATATTATGAATATTTGAAAGATCACAATTTTAATGTAAACTTATGAAAGTAATGACAGATATATAAGATAAATGCACCTTATTATATGGAAAGAATAAGAATAATGAATATCGAATCTCTTAATTTCTCAAAGTTTATTAATGTATTCAATGAGAACCATCAATGCGTTTATATGTTCATGAGAACCATCAATGCGTTTATATGTTCCAACTTTGTTGACTTCTGATCCTATCAATATTTAATATTATGAAGATCTTTTATTTGTGAATAGTGTTATTTGTATGTGAAGGAATAGTTAATTTTGTACCCTAGAAGAAAACTACCAGTTAGGTTTAATTTGTGAATAGCCTTACTTATGATAATTGGTAATGCGTCGTTATTAATATTGAGATATATTGACAGATATGAAAATGTGTTATATTATAGTATATTATATATAAATGGAAAAGTAGAATATGTATATTAAAGGTGATATTATATATATGAGGGCTATTCGAAAGATAAATGTTTCATGGTATTTAACCCAGGGTTCTTTCCTTCATAGTAAAGCTATTATGGAAGTCCCGTTCGAGGCGACATCTACAACGATAACGTTGTATGTTTCATTATCAATCTGTGCCTATTTACTGAAAGGAATCAGAGGCGAATTATGTGAGCAATATGATGTATAAAGAAAAGAAAGATATATTGAGATTTTGAGATATTATTTATGTAATCAGTAACAAAAATAAGTGTTGATGTTTCTATAGCAACGACATAAATAATTGTACTAATACGTAGACATCTTGTGTAGAAAAGTCGATTATGTATGCTTCGCTTGATCAAATATTAAAAGCCAGATAAGAAAGTGTAAAACACGTTGAGAATTATTTTTGAAGATTAATTTAACGAACCAAGGACCTTACAAAATCAAATTTCTTTTTAAAATAAGTCTAGGTGCAATTTCTGGCTTTCAAAAATTAAAATTAAGCCTTTTCCCTTTTGAACCTCTATTTACGTCCTTTATTTTCAACAAACAATTAAAGTTTGTAATACTTACAAGCTTCATTGTAATCAAAATAGTAGATCAATTTCTTTCCCAATCAATATAGACTTTCAGGTTTGATTGACAAATTTAGAAAAGGGTTCTCACTTATATATCATTTGTTTGCGTCACAAAATCAACGAATATATAGAAAGTAACAAAGGAATTGCAGAATGATAATTTCAACGAAAATATTTCATCAGAAAACACACATACACATATTAGTAAATACCAAAGAAGTATTTCATCAGCTACTTTTAACGGATATGAAATGATTCTTAACTGTAAATAATGAATCGTGAACTATGCAAATTGAGGAAGTAGCTACGTGAACTTTTAGTAACTTCATTGCAAAATATATGCATACATGTGTAAAGTCACTTATGGAAAATTTAGGTTATGAAAGATGTTATGCTGAAAACAATCTTCTTTTTGGTGTATAACTAGACAAGTCACAGTTTTTCATCCAAGTGGCATATTACGTAGATTGAAAATTACTTGAATTTTATTTTGATAAAATGATATACGGTACATATGAATCCAATTACATTTTGTCAATTACTGCTATTACTTCCTTATCTGACTTTGTTTACGCTCTTGCGAATTTCAATCAATCGTACACAAAATATTCATGATTAGAATTTTATTTTGAATGATCTCATACTTTGCTATACAAATTTAAAGAGGAGCTGTAAGTATCTTCACAAAAATACAATTATTTCCGTACTAGAGCTTTGATTTACTAAAGCTATCCCGAAGTTAATAAATCGTTATTGTTATATAATCAGGTTCTGAAAGTAGAAAATATGTTATGTATTTTAGTAATAACTATTGGGATTTACATCTCATATTAACTTATTTTTAATTCTTAATTTCAATAAAAATAAAACAGGTATGAGATTTTAATAAAGGCTGTTTATTTTGTGATATGTTTTTAACACGTTTACATTACGAGTTCACTACTGAACTTACAGGGAAGTTAAGCAGTCAGTTCACGCATTAAAAAAATGTTAAATTATATGCGGTTTAGGCAAACAGCTAGATATTGTAAATAAAAAACTAAACTTCGTATAATGTACTAATTTAACGAAACAGGGTATGTAATAATACAAAAGTATGTTGATAATAGATAAATTTACAATTAAAAATTAGCAAAAATACAGAAATAGAACTTGAAAAATGATTTCAATACTACCAGACGTCCCCTTTCTTTGGACACATTGAATATTAAGCAACCTCCATCATAGTGTAGTAGTGGGGGTTGTCTAAATTAATATTTTTGTGAGATACTCCATACTTTTTGATTCTCCATGACGTAAGACTCCTAATCCTCCCTTGAGTCAAAAATCGAAAAAGATAACTTCGTACGCGATTAGATATGCTGAAGACCTAAATATGTGCAAACTTAAGTGGCCTAGGCGACTTCTTTCTATGCAAGACTCCGACCACACACAAACGTTGTTTTATATATTAATATAGATGGACGTATAATGAAAAATAGTGCAAGTATATAAGGTATCTGTAAAGCTAACAAAGAAGTATGCAAAATGTAAAAAAATATTAATAAGTTCTTTTACGTATATCATAAGTAAAATGATTGACGTACGGTATACCATTTTCTGAAAGATACATCAAACTAGAACAAAGGGATCATTATAGTAAATTTTTGAGGTGTATGGATAAAGACATGTTCAAGGATAGGACTCACTCCTACAATAAGACTGTCGTAGCTCTAAAATGTCAATTTTGCACATAACCCTAAAAAGGTCTTAATTTTCACCAGTAGCATGCCTTACCTACATTGACTAGAAACAGTAGCATACAGAAATATATAGTTCACGTGGAGAAAAAGAAGTGTTGCAAATATTGTATACGTTAGTTTTTACAGATTATATTTGTATGAATGCAGAAGAATGTTAGTTTGTAGTATACCTTATTATTATGTGTGTATTAATAGTGAGAATCTTGCAACTTTTCTTACGAATCTTACCAGGAGTTTCGTGAAGGAGCAACCAGTAGCAGCCACTCATTATCCAAACTGCGTGTGAAAGCAAAGCTTAATAACTTGACAGAAGTAGTTCATCTACTCCTCGGTTACAGGATTGAGATTTTCAGGGGAAAAACTCCAAGTGAGGTGCATTTTAATTGTGTATAGTTACATACTCATGAGCATTCCGTAATTTTGAACTTCCTCAATATGTTATCAACAATATGGGTATAATCAAGGTCAAGATTGTTTCCCAGAAAGTTATAAACTTCACATTAAAAGGCAGTCCAGGCCTCACTTTACGTTTCGTTAATCGTTTTTAGGATATCAGCTTGTGCTATCAGTTTTTGAATGTGTCGAACGACCAAAATACCCTCTTTGACTTTTTATGTAACAAACGGAAGAACTTATCGCAGAGGTATGCGAAAACATTGCCAGGCTGCCGTATACTTTGATAATCTTCGTATTTTCCTATCTCCAGTTTGATGTGTAAAGTAACAGGACAATTTTCTCGCTTTCTACAAGATCCTCACACTTGATAGTCTTGCTCCCTTTTCTGATATTTTATACGTTGTGAGCATTGCATTTGTTCCCATTGCCTTTCTCGAGCCCAAGAGAGAAAGGGAACAAAGTATATTGAAGTTCCTGACCTAAAGTGATGTAAAAAAATTCAAAACTTCAAATCACCACAAATTATTCATTCTTGATCTTTGTATTTAATGCAATCAGAAGCATGTTAAGGTTTTCTTACACTTTCTTGACATGAACTGACGTGTCTGGGTTGTACAGGTTCAAGTGTACTAAAGTTGGAAGAAAAGCTTTGCGAATATTTTGCGTATGTCCTTCCCAATTCCTAGGAGTGTCTTGCGTAAATTTGTGCCTAGTTGTTATCGGAACTTGTCAGCAATCAGTTCAGAGGTTCTGGCACTATTCTTGTAAACTTACGCTAATAGTAATCATCGAGCATATCCTTTCATGTAGATGAGCTCACATATCAAAATGGTAATGTTGGTTGCATACAGACAAGGCGTTCTTCGAAACAGAGAAGGCGCTCTTAGTGTCTATACAGAGTAACATGCATGCATTTTACCTCCCGAAAACTTCCCGAGCCGAAAATCGAAAGCAACGGCTTCGTACGCAATCAGACCTGGTGAAGATATACAGTATATATGTGCAAAATTTTGTGGCTGTAGGTAAGTCCTTTCTATGTAAAAAGTTGATGACAGACAAAACACACATTAATAATAATAATAATAATAATAATAATAATAATAATAATAATAATAATAATAATAATAATAATAATAATAATAATAATAATAATAATAACGAAGATATTGATAATTTTCACGCTACTCCTAATACTCCTAACCCAAGGAGGAGTTCAAGTCATTGCTTAAATTGTACCTTTTGTTAATTTTTTACTTCTATAGGAAAATGGAAATATTTTGCAAGGGACGTGTTTTAAATTTTAAATATTGTTATGCGCGCTATTAAAAGAACAAAATAATAGAAAAATTGAATATTGAATTTTGAAAACGGAAAATGTATAATATTTGCGCTTCACATCAGAATTGAAAGATTGCCTTCAAATTCAAAGTGAATAATTATTACATCCACCAAAGACGAAAGAGGAAAATTTTGCAGGGGTAGGTAAAGCATGTTTCGCCACCACTAAACAAGAGTATTAATTTTTCCTGAGTACACTGAAGATTAAAAATTATTATAATACTGAAAGACATTGAAATTTAAATCTCGTAGTAATATCCTCTTTTACTAATGTCCCAATAAGCACTCTCCATGTTTTTTTCTCAACCGTAAAAGTAATGATATACTTTCTTGAAATCTTGGAATTGCATCTCCACGTGATTTTTTTTTGTGAAAAGAGGGGAATGGAAGGAGAAAATATCGACCATTGACACTTGCAATTTTTATTGTTATCCACGAAACACGAAAACATCAAGTATTTTTATTAAGTAAAGAGCCAAGAAAAAAAACAATAAATAGCAGTCGTGGCAGAGAACTATATAATTTTCAATATTCAAGTTGCCCGTGTATGACAATAAATCTTTCAATCCCGGAGCTTTTTAAAATGCGAAAAGGTAAAGAAACACTAAAAAAAAGGGGGAAAAAATGAATAAATTTAATTTAGTTTTGTTTCTCTGACCTTGACAAAAGTGAAAGGTTAATAGGTTCAGCCCAGTATCCGGGATGCAGAAACGAATATACAATACAAAAGTCAATGGACTGCAACGATACTTTGTTCTTCTTTCTTATTTCTTGAGAAAAATGTGTTCCCCGCAGAATTTCGTAATTCTTTAAGCATTTCCTTTCAGTCATTCACTTACGTACTGCCAACTAAAAGCCCTAAAGTAGTTTTACACTAGATACTAAAAGTCCAAGATGAAAAGATTTTTTGAGAGGAGGCGAACAGGATCTACATACTTTGAAACAACTTCAAAACAACCTCAACTTGACCCGTTTCTATATACAGGGTGAACCATCTTGATATAACTTTGTAACTTTCAGATTAAAGAAAAAATTGAGATTTTATATTATGAAAATGTCGGCACAAACATCCAAATTTTCATAACCTCTACAGCAATTGTAACGCAGGTGACGTGGACTGATTAACACACAGCTAAAGTACTTTAGTGTATAATACTATGAAAATAATATGATGAATTTCGAATGAACAGAAACAAAGTTACAAAGGATTGAAAATTTCACTTTGTTTAAAAATCTGCATTTCCATAAACTATTTAGTTAAGTACCTTTTCCAATGGCAAAGATAGTTTTCAATAGACATAAAAAACAATGTGGTTTACAGTAATTTGATATCTTAAATCGTTCTGGAGATGTGGTAATCACTAGTAAAGTTTGCAACACTGCTTAAAATTATGTAATTCTGAGAAATTGTCGTAAATACATCTGCCAAAAACTATTGTTGTAATGTTATAAAAACAAAGAAAAGCAGTAGTCATTTTAAGAAGATAGTGCAAATACCAATATAGCAATTATTCCCCATTTTTCTCATATCTTTGGAACCATTTTGAGGTACAAAATTGCTGTTTACATCATTATGATCTTTATGTGTATTCAAAACGATCTATATAATTGAATATCATACTTATTAAATCACTTTTTCGAAATAAAGTTCTTTGACCCAGGCGAGATTTTGAAAGGTGAGTTTTCGTCTGTATACCATTAAAATTATGTGTAAGTAAATTTAATTTTAACGTAGTAAAAAACATTTAAATTGATTTTAAGAAGAAGTAAAAGAAAATCTAGTTCAAGTCAAAGAGAAAATTCCCAAATAAATAAATGGACTAAAATAAATTAAAAGAATGACACAGGTATTGAACATCGGTAACTGGGACATCGGTTACTGGGACATCGGGAACATCGGTTCTTTACTTTTAAGTAAAAGGGTCACATTTTTATAATACATATTTTTGTAAACAGTTCGTGAGTAATAACCTACATACTACAGACCATAATTTTTTTTTCTGTCGGAAAATGATCTCTAATCGAAGGTGTTCGTAGAGACGCGTTGTTCCTAATCTTTTGTTTGAGCTTTCTCTACCCACAAATGTTTCTATTATCACTATTAAATTAATTTATTCGTTATTTTCGAATGCCCCATAAGCTAAACTACCATAGCTATGGGAAGAATAAAAATCTACAATATTGTTAACATTTAGCAAAAGAAAAAAATGTGCGAAGATGATGTATGATGCAGATACATCAATAGATCGATCCTATTGAACTTAACAAAATGACACGTGTGAGTTTTCGAGAAAACGAAAAAAAAAGTATTTCCTTGTACGAGATCTACGCCATTGATTGATGTGAAACTGATACCGAATTATACTCTTATTAAACCTTTCATTATGTCACTAACAAGGAGACAGTACATAGTATGATTAATAAGGTGAAGTTTATTAACTCTTAAATTTTAATTTCTCTTTAACTAAAATATTGTCCAAAAGGGTAAGACATATAGACAAAAGGGATGACAAGTGATCTAACTCCAAAAATTCAAATTTTTTCCTAGAAGTAAAATTTGAAGTTTCAACATCTTATGAACAATTCATTTTGCTATTATATTGGCAACAATGACCATAACTATGAAGTTAATGATTTTATAATTTACTATTTACAAAAAAAAAATTAATAAATAAATAAAAATAAAAAAAATAAAAAAGGTACCAATCTACAGAAGAGAATGAAAACATTAGTCCATTTTCCATTGTTTGGAGTTAGGCCACCAACTGATAGATCATATTGAGCTGAACAAAAGTAACATGTTTCAGGATAAATGATCATGTGTAGTTTTCGAGAAAGTAGAAAAGAAATGTGATTTTGTAGCGTTAGAAAGTACGTTGTTAGTTGCAAATAATAACAATTGACAATTTTCATTTTGGTGCTAGAAAATCTTATTCATTTTTATATACTATATGTGTAGCAAAATAAGTGCAATAGCTAGCATAGTGCATCTATTGTTGTTCCTATTTTCCTAACAGCGACACACAGTCCTTTACTGGATACTATTTGTAAACGTTTCTGTATGATATGCTTTAACTTTTTAATTCTTTACTTCTTGATGTCATTTCGTGCACAACTCAGGCCTCAACAACCAATGGGGGCAGATAACAAAGTTTGTTGTTGAACAGTGTATGAACAGTCCTTTGAAAACATTCACAGCGTCAGAGATAAGAAACGAAAATATTTACCGAAACCGAATTACTAATACTACAAAGACACAATAGCCTTTTTCATAAAAATAGATTCTATTCATTCGATATAATAATATGGTCAAGGTAGAAACCTTATGCTAGCAACGAGTTTCAAACATGTCTTCGAATAAAATAAATAAATATACTTGTATCGTTCAAGATTCTTATCTCCTGGAGGTGCCTAACAGTATTTATCCAAAAAATGCTTTTTCAAAAGTAATAGAAAAGGTAGTTTTGAATTATACATACATTCTCGAATAGAATTGAAACGGGTAACATGATTTGTAAACTAAATTTGTACTAAATGATTTGTACACTAAATTGATTTATTTCATAAACTGTTTTTTAAATTCTTTTCTTAGGATTAAAATCGAACCCACTTGTTTCAAATCGTATTGTTTCACAAAAGAACAAGAAAAGGGATACCCGTCCATACCTTATAACCTTATCAAATAGGATAAATTGAGTCAATAACCGAACACGTGGTTGTACTAAAAATTTGGCAATAGGACCACCGAAATTTATCATGATACATATTGAGGTCCTGTACTATGCTTAAATTGGACAATTTCCAAAACTGAATGGGTGGGTCAATGTACCCCTGCCAAATTTTAAGAAGGGTGCATCAATATACTCATGTTTTATAAAAGGTAATGGATCCCTGTATACGCCCATATAACCATATAAGGTAATAACACCTCATCTAAGGCGATAAATTAGGTCAAAAACCTCCGAAATTTGACTTTTTGGCAATTTTTTAGTCATGAAAGGGAACGACATAGACTACCAATACTGATAGAGGTACATACTATGGTCCTAGGCTACCATACCCAATTTTTAGATTTAGCAATTTCCAAAATTTAAGGGTGGTGGTCCTATGTACCCCTGCCAAAATTTAGGGGGTGGGCCAAGGTAACCCAGCCAAATTTTAGAGGGAGTGGTCCTAAGTATCCCTAGGTCATTGACCTAGGCCAAGGTCATTGAACTTTGACCTATGACGTCACAAAGGTCAGGGTCAAAGCCCAAAGATAGATCAGGTGGGGCCAGTACTACTAACAACTTAATCTTTTT
The DNA here is from genome assembly GCF_964235325.1 of Thermobia domestica. Classification (NCBI taxonomy): domain Eukaryota; kingdom Metazoa; phylum Arthropoda; class Insecta; order Zygentoma; family Lepismatidae; genus Thermobia; species Thermobia domestica. The sequence goes on along the minus strand of NC_137454.1, from coordinate 104,758,139 downwards.
GATTTACTATTCATCTGTTATGATAATGAAGAAAATCCATTGATTTACATGATTTCTGTATTCCTCTGGATTACTTACATTTAATACATAAATATTGTGTAATAAATACTTGTTACAAAATAATTTTCCAATCTCGTGACAAATATAGTTCTGTATTGTTCGTAATATTTGAGAACTTTCATTTAACTTAAGAAGCCTCATTACGGCAAAATTAAAATACCGCTAATTTTACAGTAATTATGTGATATCTTCAAACAGATAAAAGATAATCGAAAAGTGGAACAAGAGCTCGCTAGACTATATAATTTTACATGAGATACTGATATCAAGACTAACAAATCTGCTTTCAATTTCCAGCCATTTAGAAAATCTGCATTTATTTTCGCGTTTATAAATGGCTACAAACGGAAAAAGACTAGGTGACTGGTATTAACGGTAACTCAAGCAAAATAATATTGTCTAGCGCGCTATTGTTTCACATTTCTATTATCTTTTATCTATTTGAAGATATCGCTTAATTACTGTAAAATTAGCAGGATTTTAATCACGCAGTGATAAGGCCTCTTAAGTATAGCCTTCAGTTAAGTATAATTTTGAAAGCCTTCATTTCATTCTAATTTAAGACACTCATCTATGATAATATCTACTACTAAGAAGAAAGAAGAAACTCAATTAAGGTATATAAAGTATATCAGTCATGACATTTTCAATGACGGTAGGATTCTACATATCATAAATGTTTCTAATTTTAATTTTCTTTTTCTAATTTTAATTCTAATTTTAATATATATATATATATATATATATATATATATATATATATATATATATAATTAATACAAATCTTTTAACAAAATTGACGGAAGAATCCGTAGCATTATGTTGTATAGAAAACGTGGACCGATACATTTCATACAACGTTATCATCCCCAAATAGGAGATGCGAGAACACCAGATGCACCCCATCCGCTTGAACCAACAAGGACTGGAGATGCCAGTAAAGGAGATCCAGAAGCTACAAGACCTCCACCGATTAAAGGAACTCCAAGTGATGAAACAATGGCTCCACGTCTTGTTCTTTCATCTGCAACAGCGTAAACAACCATGATTGCGAGTACCACCAGGAGCTGCCAAAAAACAAACATTTTCAAAATTTAACTGAAAGTAATTTACATTAACATTTCTGTTGATAAAATTTGTTAATTCAACATTAAAATACCAATTGCATTTCTTAAATATTTAAGAATGAATTTTCCAGATTGACGTCAACTTCAGAAAGAAATATTAATATTGTTATATTTTAAATACTTGTGTTCAAAGATTCGTTTTGCATTGTATAACATTTCAAGCGTCATATTGAAAAATATTTGAGATCTTTCGAACAAAAATTTACTTACAAACTTCATTTTGAGGGTTGTAGATTTCGAACTACTGCATATTTGTGTTTACAAATGTAAGTAACTAACACTCAACTACAAAGGTTTATATACTTTTGAGTGTATATATAAGCGATAGGATTTCTTTCCCTTTCAGTAATTCTTCCAAGGTTAATATGTTCGTTGTAAATGAATTTCAGAGTTTCGTCAGATTATTTTCTTATGAATTTTATCTGACATATTATATCATTTTTAAAAGTTGTAGGATAAAAATAAATATATACTATAAATATAATAGAAAAATGTCCGTTCTTTGTACGGTAAGAGTAAGATTTGTGGAAAATATTTCGAATCTATATGCAACATTTTTCTGATTTCGAGTACTTCTAAATGTGTTATATGACTACTGTTATTTTCAGAAAAGCTCTCTGATTTCCTTCTAATAACATATCGCAGCATCAAGACAGAGTTCGCAGCATCGAGACAAGTCGTATGTTATCCATCCAGAAACAATGAGTTACTTAAAAGCATGGAAATTGTTAGGTCATTTATAAGTTAAAATCCGTCTTCCATAAGTAAGTTTTCTTTAGCCACCTGCTTTGTGTACATTTGTTTGATGAAATTGCTTTGTTACAGACGAAACTCGAAACCTTTCTTCATTTCGTGAAAATTATTACGTTTAATTTGTTTCTCTCGTGCTGTATTTTCCAAACCCCGACCATAATTTTTTTGCCAGTGTCAATAATTATTCAAACAATCCCTTTGTACAATAAAATCAGATTATGTACTCCAAGCTGTTCGATATACAAATTTTATGGCTGTATGTCGGACGATTCAAGAGAATTTTTTAATAATTGTAATAGCAACGTTAGGCATTTCAATAAACTGACGTACAGCTCTGAGTAAATTACCCAAAGTTCTTATTAAGGAAGTTTCATTCTAACATATCGGACCAGGAATTATTCCCTCCTCCGCCCTCTTACATGTGGAAATTTTACATTTCTGTCTTACCCGTAGTGTAAAGTCTAGGAAAGCAGCTTTAGGAAATTTCAATTAGATATACTCCATTACTTTGGAGATGTGATAAACAAACTTGAATAATCCGTAACTTTCCCTTCCATTAGATTCAGTCTTCTTAAAACTCCATTCTGTGTAAAAATCAATTAGCAATCTCGTACGAAATGTGAACTTTTTATTCCAAACTTCAAAAATGAGGTAGAAATTGAAGTGAAGTTTTCAGGTCATTTCTTGTCTTAAAACTTCTTTTACTTCCTAAATTAGGGTGCATCGGAAATTAGTGTAACCAAAATATCAGGTACTAGGACCAATGGTTTAAAAGATATGGATGACGTTAGAAATATTGGAACGTAGCCTTCGTCTATTCAGCCACATTAATAAATGATTGTCTGACTTAGAGCCAAGAGTTAAATAGTATATTCATATGAAATTTCATAGTTATATATGTAACGATTTCTGAAATATGAGGAACTACAGAAAATCATTGAAGCCTCTATACCCTTCATAGCTACTGCATTTGGTCGAATTCTGTTCTCATCTGCAAGTTACAGTGTAGCAGAACATGTATAGAAAAATTTCAAATTCCACACCTAACAGTTTCGGATAGCTAAGGGACTGCAATAATAATAACAATATTTCCTTATTCTTTCGCAGCAGTAAGGTTTTGGAAAACATTTTCTTATATACAGCGTAGAGCGCAAGACAAGAATTTACATATAGATTTTAAAATTTCAAAATGTACTATTTTTCGAAATGTGTTGAATAGCAAGAAATCTTCTAAGTTCTGATATTTTACTTTATTTCACCACATTTCCACCAATTCGCGTCTTATTTTCAATTCATACTCGTAGGAAACAAAATTTTAAGATTCTATGTTTGATAAGTTATTTTTGGAGTAGTGCATGAAAGCAGAAAATATTGAAGCTTCGTCATTCGTCGCAAGGCACCAGCATTTGAAAAAATAATTTCGTACTCGCAGTTTAAAGTGCCAGGAGAAGAATTGTTTAAAATGTCAGGCTTCAACGCCTAACGGTTTCCGAGAATTAATGAATAACGGAAATTTCGAGACCATTACCTCCCCTTTTTCTACACCTTTCGAAACATCGGCGCTTACTTACAGCCTAGAGTACAAAAGAAACAGTAATACAAAGTGTTATTTTTGTCACCTAATACGTTCATAGATGTAACGAAAGATAAAATGAAGTCCCTTTATTCCTCTTGAGAGGCTGCATTTCGGAAGGTGCTGTTCTTTCCAATGGTCAAGGTAGAATCACAACACAAGTGCAATATTAAGAGGTATTATACATAACTATTTTGGAGATTACCCCAATTTATTGAAAAACTTTTATTCCTTCTTAAGAGCTGTATTACAAATCGACTGAGCATATGTAAACTTAAACCATTATAAAAATTTATACAAGATTTCAAGATTGTGTGAACGACTGCTTCGAAAATCTAGTGAATGGCAAAGAAATCATTGAAGACGTTTCTTATGCACCCTTAGAGTCGTTATTCAAAAATAAATGAAGTTGTAAGATTTGCACTAATCTATAACGTGTAAGTTATGAAGAATATTTGTACAAAATTTTAGGATACAACCCGGAATAAATGTATAGATTTTGCGAACGGTCATGAAATGCTCAATCTCCTCTACTGCATCTAAAGAGTTATTTGGCAATATGACGAAGTACCAAAATTAAAGTGTAAAAAAATGATTCGTATAAAATTACGAGGATCAACGTTTAATAGTCGTAATTTCCGAAATCTGTCAAACGACAACCTTACATGCTATGCATGTTTTCCCTTCTCAGAGACCTTACGCTAAAAAGGCACGTCATTTTACAGTTTGAAATGTAAGAAAAGCTTACACAGAAGTTCGAACTTGAAACCTTAATAGTTTCGAACATTAATAGTTGGTAAGAGATCATTTAAGATCAGTCCGCATTTAAAAGGCTCCAGTTCAATTCCCAAATGCCGTTGACATCGAATTCAAATACGAATTATTACTACGAAAAGGATTTTTTAATGTCTCCAATATACCATCTGGTACCACGTTTATTTAAGGATTCAGATTCAAGTTTAATCGACATCAAACTGAAGCAGGCTTCCGATTAATGTCATATGTATTTGTCATTGTCGCTAAATTAAGAGAAAATTGAACCTATTTATAAAATTTTCCTAAAACATATTTTTTACAGTAACAAACGTCCACTTGTATCGTTCCTAACATTAGGTGCATACCCATAGGATACTAAAAATCTTTATGTTTGAAAGTTCTGTTTACTAAACCGAATGTGCCGCTAATGCGTATGAAGACAAAAATCTTCAAAATTAAACGACAGTGAGATTTCTAGTTACTATCTTTAACGAAGAAAAATAAAAAGGTGAGAAATAAAGAAATTGATATAAACCAATTTGAATCTTCATATTGTTTTTATTGCGAATGTCAACAAACGCAATCTTTATCAATATCGAGCCAAGTTAACTAGAAATCTAATTTCCAACTGATCTGAAAGCTAATATAAGTAGGATTATCTATACAGATATATTTCAAATGAAGGAAATATTTAACGTCGTTTGTTCAGAAGATAAAAATGATAAATGAAAAAAATATTCTTAGAAAAAAATCATTCGAAAATATGACATTTGTAACAAACCTAATCTACATTTTCTACCAAAATTTTTACAATTATGTTACTGTATTTTCAGCAGAAATATAAACAGCTTACATCAATATGCTGAAGTGTGTTGAAGAATGTTATTGTAAGGAGATTACTGTATTGTATCTTAATATCTCATTCGAATTTCATATATATTGATATTATTAAGTATATAACCTCGAAGTAAGAAGAAAGGGAATTAAAGCATGTGAAAATATCTGAAATGACATTGTGATTCCAAAGATTTTTTAATATCATAAGTGGGTTTTGTTTAATGAATAAATATACTTATAAAATTGTTTGCATTTATGTTTATTTAATATAGATCTCTCAACAAGATTCACACAAAATCCATAGCATTATGTTTTGTAGATAAGAGGATCATCACATTCCGCGTAATTTTCCGTTATCATCCCCAAATAGGAGATGCGAGAACACCAGATGGACCCCATCCGCTTGAACCAACAAGGACTGGAGATGCCAGTAAAGGAGATCCAGAAGCTACAAGACCTCCACCGATTAAAGGAACTCCAAGTGATGAAACAATGGCTCCACGTCTTGTTCTTTCATCTGCAGCAGCGTAAACAACCATGATTGCGAGTACCACCAGGAGCTGCCAAAAAGCAAACATTTTCAAAATTTAAATGAAAGTAATTTACATTAACATTTCTGTTGATAAAATTTGTAAATTCAACATTAAAATAACGATTGCATTTCTTACACATTTAAGAATGAATTTCAAGATTGACGTCAACTTCAGAAAGAAATATTAATATTGTTATATTTTAAATACTTGTGTTCAAAGATTCGTTTTGCATTGTATAACACTTCAAGAGTCATATTGAAAACTATTTGAGATCTTTCAAACAAAAATATACTTACAAACTTCATTTTGAGGGTTGTAGATTTCGAACTACTGTATATTTGTGTTTACAAATGTAAGTAACTAACACTCAACTACAAAGCTTTATATACTTTCGCATGTATATATGTGATACGACTTCTTTCCCTTTCAGTAATTCTTCCAAGGTTAATATGTTCGTTGTAAATGAATTGCAGAGTTTCGTCAGATTATTTTCTTATGAATTTTATCTGACATATTACATCATTTTTAAAAGTTGTAGGATAAAAATAAATATATGCTATAAATATAATATAAAAATGTCCGTTCTTTGTACGGTAAGAGTAAGATTTGTGAAAAATATTTCAAATTTACATGCAACATTTTTCTGATTTCAAGTACTTGTAAATGTGTTATATGACTACAGTTATTTTCAAAAAATCTCTCTGATTTCCTTCTAATAACATTTCGCAGCATCAAGACAGAGTTAAGTCGCTTGTTAGCATCCAGAAACAATGAATTACTCAAATGCATGGAAATTCTTAGGTCATTTATAAGTTAATTTCCGTTTTCCATAAGTACGTTTTTTAGCCACCTACTTTGCGAAACTTGTTTCGTGAAATTGCTTTGTTATAGACGAAACTCGAAACCTTTCTTCATTTCGTGAAAATTATTACTTTTAATTTGTATCTCTCTTGCTGTATTTTTCAAACCCCGACCATATTTTTTTCGCAGTGTCAATAATTATTCAAATAGTCTCTTTGTACAATAAACTCAGATTATGTACTCCAAGCTGTTCGATATACAAATTTTATGGCTGTATGTCGGACGATTCAAGAGAATTTTCTAATAATTGTAATAGCAACCTTAGGCTTTTCAATAAATTGATGTACAGCTCTGAGTAAATTACCCAAAGTTCTTATTAAGGAAGTTTCATTTTCCCATGTCGGACAAGGAATTATTCCCTCCTCCGCCCTCTTACATCTGGAAATTTTACATTCCTGTCTTACCCGTAGTGTAAAGTCTAGGAAAGCAGCTTTAGGAAATTTCAATTAGATATACTCCATTACTTTGGATATGTGATAAACAAACTTGAATAATCCGTAACTTTCCCTTCCATTAGATTCAGTCTTCGTAAAACTCCATTCTGTGTAAAAATCAATTAGCAATCTCGTACGAAATTTGAACTTTTTACTCGAAACTTCAATGATGAGGTAGAAATTCTAGTATACATGGGAAATGAATGTAACCAAAATGTCAGGTGCTAGGAAAAATGATTTAAAGGTATGGATGACGTTAGAAATGCTGGAGCCTAACCTTCCGCTATTCAGCCACATTAATAAATGATTGTGTGACCTAGAGTCAAGAGTTAAACAGTATATTTATATCAAATTTCATAGTTATATATACACAACGATTTCTCAGAGATGAGGAACTACAGAAAATCATTGAAGCCTCCATATCCTTGATAGCTACTGCATTTGGTCAAATTCTGTTCTGACCTACAACTTAGAATGTAGCAGAATATGTACAAAAATAACACATCTTACAGTTTCGGATAGCTCATGGACGGCAATAATCGTAACAATATTGCTTATTCTTTCACAGCAGTCAGGTTTTGGAAAACATTGTCTTATATACAGCCTAGAGTGCAAGACAACAATTTATATATAATTTTTCAAATTTTAAAGTATACTTGTTTCGGAAATGTCTTGAATAGCAAGAAATCTTTTAAGTTCGGATATTTCACTTTATTTCACCACATTTCCACCAATTCTCCTCTTATTTTCAATTCATGCTGGTAGGAGAAAAAAATTCAAGAATCTATGTTTAAAATTATTGTAGTAGTGCCGAAAAGCAGAAAATATTGAACCTTCGTCATTCGCCGCAAGGTACCCGCATTTGACAAAATAATTTCGTACTCGCAGCTTAAAGTTCAAGGAGGACAATTGTTTAAAATGTCAGTCTTCAACGCCTAACGGTTTCCGAGAATTAATGAATAACAGAAATTTCGAGACCATTACCTCCCCTTTCTCTACACCTTTCGAAACATCGGCGCTTACTTACAGCCTAGAGTACAAAAGAAACAGTAATACAAAGTGTTATTTTTGTCACCTAATACGTTCATAGATGTAACGAAAGATAAAATGAAGTCCCTTTATTCCTCTTGGGAGGCTGCATTTCGGAAGGTGCTGTTCTTTCCAATGGTCAAGGTAGAATCACAAAACAAGTGCAATATTAAGAGGTATTATACATAACTATTTTGGAGATTACCCTAATTTATTGAAAAACTTTTATTCCTTCTTAAGAGCTGTATTGCAAATCGACTGAGCATATGTAAACTTAAACTATTATAAAATTTTATATAAGATTTCAAGATTGTGTGAACGACAGCTTCGAAGATCTAGTGAATTGCACAGAAATCATTGAAGATGTTTCTTATGCACCCTTAGAGTCGTTATTCAAAAATAAATGAAGTTGTAAGATTCGCACTAATCTATAACGTGTAATTTAAGAAGAATATTTGTACAAAATTTCTGGATACAACCCGGAATAAATGTATAGATTTTGCGAACGGTCATGAAATGTTGAATCTCCTCTACTGCATCTAGAGAGTTCTTTGGCAATATGACGAAGTGGCTAAAAATGAAAGTGTAAGGAAATGATTCGTATAAAATTACGAGGATCAACGTTTAATAGTCGTAATTTCCGAAATCTGTCAAACGACAACTTTTCATGCTATCCATGTTATCCCTTCTCAGAGACCTTACGCTAAAAAGGCACTTCATTTTACAGTTTGGAATGTAAGAAAAGCTTATACAGAAGTTCGAACTTGAAACCTTAATAGTTTCGAACATTAATAGTTGGTAAGAGATCATTTAAGATCAATCCGCATTTAAAAGGCTCCAGTTCAATTCCCAAATGGCATTGACATCGAATTCAAATACGAATTATTACTACAAAAAGGATTTTTTAATGTCTCCAATATACCATCTGGTACCAAGTTTATTTAAGGATTCAGATTCAAGTTTAATCGACATCAAACTGAAGCAGGCTTCCGATTAATGTCATATGTATTTGTCATTGTCGCTAAATTAAGAGAAAATTGAACCTATTTATAAAATTTTCCTAAAACATATTTTTTTACAGTAACAAACGTCCACTTGTATCGTTCCTAACATTAGGTGCATACTCAGAGAATACTTAAAATCTTTATGTTTGAAAGTTCTGTTTACTAAACCGAATGTGCCGCTAATGCGTATGAAGACAAAAGTCTTCAAACTTGAACGACAGTGAGATTGCTAGTTACTATCTTTAACGAAGAAAAATAAAAAAATGAGAAATAAAGAAATTGAAATATACCAATTTGAATCTTCATATTGTTTTTATTGCAAATTTCAACAAACGCAATCTTTATCAATATCGAGCCAAGTTAACTAGAAATCTAATTTCCAACTGATCTGAAAGCTAATATAAGTAGGATTATCTATACAGATATATTTCAAATGAAGGAAATATTTAACGTCGTTTGTTCAGAAGATAAAAATGATAAATGAAAAAATATTCTTAGAAAAAAATCATTCGAAAATATGACATTTGTAACAAACCTAATCTACATTTTCTACCAAATTTTTTACAATTAAGTTACTGTATTTTCAGCAGAAATATAAACAGCTTACATGAAGATGCTGAAGTGTGTTGAAGAATGTTATTGTAAGGAGATTACTGTATTGTATCTTAATATCTCATTCGAATTTCATACATATTGATATTATTAAGTATATCAATAACCTCGAAGTAAGAAGAAAGGGAATTAAAGCATGTGAAAATATCTGAAATGACATTGTGATTCCAAAGATTTTTTAATATCATAAGTGGGTTTTGTTTAATGAATAAATATACTTATAAAATTGTTTGCATTTATGTTTATTTAATATAGATCTCTCAACAAGATTCACACAAAATCCATAGCATTATGTTTTGTAGATAAGAGGATCATCACATTCCGCGTAATTTTCCGTTATCATCCCCAAATAGGAGATGCGAGAACACCAGATGCACCCCATCCGCTTGAACCAACAGGGACTGGAGATGCCAGTAAAGGAGATCCAGAAGCTACAAGACCTCCACCGATTAAAGGAACTCCAAGTGATGAAACAATGGCTCCACGTCTTGTTCTTTCATCTGCAGCAGCGTAAACAACCATGATTGCGAGTACCACCAGGAGCTGCCAAAAAGCAAACATTTTCAAAATTTAAATGAAAGTAATTTACATTAACATTTCTGTTGAAAAAATTTGTAAATTCAACATTAAAATAACGATTGCATTTCTTACACATTTAAGAATGAATTTCAAGATTGACGTCAACTTCAGAAAGAAATATTAATATTGTTATATTTTAAATACTTGTGTTCAAAGATTCGTTTTGCATTGTATAACACTTCAAGAGTCATATTGAAAACTATTTGAGATCTTTCAAACAAAAATATACTTACAAACTTCATTTTGAGGGTTGTAGATTTCGAACTACTGTATATTTGTGTTTACAAATGTAAGTAACTAACACTCAACTACAAAGCTTTATATACTTTCGCGTGTATATATGTGATACGACTTCTTTCCCTTTCAGTAATTCTTCCAAGGTTAATATGTTCGTTGTAAATGAATTGCAGAATTTCGTCAGATTATTTTCTTATGAATTTTATCTGACATATTACATCATTTTTAAAAGTTGTAGGATAAAAATAAATATATACTATAAATATAATATAAAAATGTCCGTTCTTTGTACGGTAAGAGTAAGATTTGTGAAAAATATTTCAAATTTATATGCAACATTTTTCTGATTTCAAGTACTTGTAAATGTGTTATATGACTACAGTTATTTTCAAAAAATCTCTCTGATTTCCTTCTAATAACATTTCGCAGCATCAAGACAGAGTTAAGTCGCTTGTTAGCATCCAGAAACAATGAATTACTCAAATGCATGGAAATTCTTAGGTCATTTATAAGTTAATTTCCGTTTTCCATAAGTACGTTTTTCAGCCACCTACTTTGCGAAACTTGTTTCGTGAAATTGCTTTGTTATAGACGAAACTCGAAACCTTTCTTCATTTCGTGAAAATTATTACTTTTAATTTGTATCTCTCTTGCTGTATTTTTCAAACCCCGACCATATTTTTTTCGCAGTGTCAATAATTATTCAAATAGTCTCTTTGTACAATAAACTCAGATTATGTACTCCAAGCTGTTCGATACACAAATTTTATGGCTGTATGTCGGACGATTCAAGAGAATTTTTTAATAATTGTAATAGCGACGTTAGGCTTTTCAATAAACTGACGTACAGCTCTGAGTAAATTACCCAAAGTTCTTATTAAGGAAGTTTCATTTTCCCATATCGGACAAGGAATTATTCCCTCCTCCGCCCTCTTACATCTGGAAATTTTACATTTCTGTCTTACCCGTAGTGTAAAGTCTAGGAAAGCAGCTTTAGGAAATTTCAATTAGATATACTCCATTACTTTGGAGATGTGATAAACAAACTTGAATAATCCGTAACTTTCCCTTCCATTAGATTCAGTCTTCGTAAAACTCCATTCTGTGTAAAAATCAATTAGCAATCTCGTACGAAATGTGAACTTTTTATTCGAAACTTCAATGATGAGGTAGAAATTCTAGTATACATGGGAAATGAATGTAACCAAAATGTCAGGTGCTAGGAAAAATGATTTAAAGGTATGGATGACGTTAGAAATGCTGGAGCCTAACCTTCCGCTATTCAGCCACATTAATAAATGATTGTGTGACCTAGAGTCAAGAGTTAAACAGTATATTTATATCAAATTTCCTAGTTATATATACACAACGGTTTCTCAGAGATGAGGAACTACAGATAATCATTGAAGCCTCCATATCCTTGATAGCTACAGCATTTGGTCAAATTCTGTTCTCACCTACAACTTAGAATGTAGCAGAATATGTACAAAAATAACACATCTTACAGTTTCGGATAGCTCATGGACGGCAATAATCGTAACAATATTGCTTATTCTTTCACAGCAGTCAGGTTTTGGAAAACATTGTCTTATATACAGCCTAGAGTGCAAGACAACAATTTATATATAATTTTTCAAATTTTAAAGTATACTTGTTTCGGAAATGTCTTGAATAGCAAGAAATCTTTTAAGTTCGGATATTTCACTTTATTTCACCACATTTCTACCAATTCTCCTCTTATTTCCACCAATTCATGCTGGTAGGAGAAAAAAATTCAAGAATCTATGTTTAAAATTATTGTAGTAGTGCCGAAAAGCAGAAAATATTGAACCTTCGTCATTCGCCGCAAGGTACCCACATTTGACAAAATAATTTCGTACTCGCAGCTTAAAGTTCAAGGAGGACAATTGTTTAAAATGTCAGTCTTCAACGCCTAACGGTTTCCGAGAATTAATGAATAACAGAAATTTCGAGACCATTACCTCCCCTTTCTCTACACCTTTCGAAACATCGGCGCTTACTTACAGCCTAGAGTACAAAAGAAACAGTAATACAAAGTGTTACTTTTGTGACCTAATACGTTCATAGATGTGACGAAAGATAAAACCAAGTCCCTTTATTCCTCTTGAGAGGCTGCATTTCGGAAGGTGCTGTTCTTTCCAATGGTCAAAGTAGAGTCACAACACAAGTGCAATATTAAAAGGTATTATACATAACTATTTTGGAGATTACCCTAATTCATTGAAAAAACTTTTATTCCTTCTTAAGAGCTGTATTACAAATCGACTGAGCATATGTAAACTTAAACTATTATAAAATTTTATATAAGATTTCAAGATTGTGTGAACGACAGCTTCGAAGATCTAGTGAATTGCACAGAAATCATTGAAGACGTTTCTTATGCACCCTTAGAGTCGTTATTCAAAAATAAATGAAGTTGTAAGATTTGCACTAATCTATAACGTGTAATTTAGGAAGAATATTTGTACAACATTTCTGGATACAACCCGGAATAAATGTATAGATTTTGCGAACGGTCATGAAATGTTCAATCTCCTCTACTGTATCTAGAGAGTTATTTGGCAATATGACGAAGTGGCTAAAAATGAAAGTGTAAGGAAATGATTCGTATAAAATTACGAGGATCAACGTTTAATAGTCGTAATTTCCGAAATCTGTCAAACGACAACTTTTCATGCTATCCATGTTATCCCTTCTCAGAGACCTTACGCTAAAAAGGCACTTCATTTTACAGTTTGAAATGTAAGAAAAGCTTATACAGAAGTTCGAACTTGAAACCTTAATAGTTTCGAACATTAATAGTTGGTAAGAGATCATTTAAGATCAATCCGCATTTAAAAGGCTCCAGTTCAATTCCCAAATGGCATTGACATCGAATTCAAATACGAATTATTACTACAAAAAGGATTTTTTTAATGTCTCCAATATACCATCTGGTACCACGTTTATTTAAGGATTCAGATTCAAGTTTAATCGACATCAAACTGAAGCAGGCTTCCGATTAATGTCATATGTATTTGTCATTGTCGCTAAATTAAGAGAAAATTGAACCTATTTATAAAATTTTCCTAAAACATATTTTTTACAGTAACAAACGTCCACTTGTATCGTTCCTAACATTAGGTGCATACTCAGAGGATACTTAAAATCTTTATGTTTGAAAGTTCTGTTTACTAAACCGAATGTGCCGCTAATGCATATAAAGACAAAAACCTTCAAAATTAAACGACAGTGAGATTTCTAGTTACTATCTTTAACGAAGAAAAATAAAAAAAATGAGAAATAAAGAAATTGAAATATACCAATTTGAATCTTCATATTGTTTTTATTGCAAATTTCAACAAACGCAATCTTTATCAATATCGAGCCAAGTTAACTAGAAATCTAATTTCCAACTGATCTGAAAGCTAATATAAGTAGGATTATCTATACAGATATATTTCAAATGAAGGAAATATTTAACGTCGTTTGTTCAGAAGATAAAAATGATAAATGAAAAAATATTCTTAGAAAAAAATCATTCGAAAATATGACATTTGTAACAAACCTAATCTACATTTTCTACCAAATTTTTTACAATTAAGTTACTGTATTTTCAGCAGAAATATAAACAGCTTACATCAATATGCTGAAGTGTGTTGAAGAATGTTATTGTAAGGAGATTACTGTATTGTATCTTAATACCTCATTCGAATTTCATACACATTGATATTATTAAGTATATAACCTCGAAGTAAGAAGAAAGGGAATTAAAGCATGTGAAAATATCTGAAATGACATTGTGATTCCAAAGATTTTTTAATATCATAAGTGGGTTTTGTTTAATGAATAAATATACTTATAAAATTGTTTGCATTTATGTTTATTTAATATAGATCTCTCAACAAGATTCACACAAAATCCATAGCATTATGTTTTGTAGATAAGAGGATCATCACATTCCGCGTAGTTTTCCGTTATCATCCCCAAATAGGAGATGCGAGAACACCAGATGCACCCCATCCGCTTGAACCAACAAGGACTGGAGATGCCAGTAAAGGAGATCCAGAAGCTACAAGACCTCCACCGATTAAAGGAACTCCAAGTGATGAAACAATGGCTCCACGTCTTGTTCTTTCATCTGCAGCAGCGTAAACAACCATGATTGCGAGTACCACCAGGAGCTGCCAAAAAGCAAACATTTTCAAAATTTAAATGAAAGTAATTTACATTAACATTTCTGTTGATAAAATTTGTAAATTCAACATTAAAATAACGATTGCATTTCTTACACATTTAAGAATGAATTTCAAGATTGACGTCAACTTCAGAAAGAAATATTAATATTGTTATATTTTAAATACTTGTGTTCAAAGATTCGTTTTGCATTGTATAACACTTCAAGAGTCATATTGAAAACTTTTTGAGATCTTTCAAACAAAAATATACTTACAAACTTCATTTTGAGGGTTGTAGATTTCGAACTACTGTATATTTGTGTTTACAAATGTAAGTAACTAACACTCAACTACAAAGCTTTATATACTTTCGCGTGTATATATTTGATACGACTTCTTTCCCTTTCAGTAATTCTTCCAAGGTTAATATGTTTGTTGTAAATGAATTGCAGAATTTCCTCAGATTATTTTCTTATGAATTTTATCTGACATATTACATCATTTTTAAAAGTTGTAGGATAAAAATAAATATATACTATAAATATAATATAAAAATGTCCGTTCTTTGTACGGTAAGAGTAAGATTTGTGAAAAATATTTCAAATTTATATGCAACATTTTTCTGATTTCAAGTACTTGTAAATGTGTTATATGACTACAGTTATTTTCAAAAAATCTCTCTGATTTCCTTCTAATAACATTTCGCAGCATCAAGACAGAGTTAAGTCGCTTGTTAGCATCCAGAAACAATGAATTACTCAAATGCATGGAAATTCTTAGGTCATTTATAAGTTAATTTCCGTTTTCCATAAGTACGTTTTTCAGCCACCTACTTTGCGAAACTTGTTTCGTGAAATTGCTTTGTTATAGACGAAACTCGAAACCTTTCTTCATTTCGTGAAAATTATTACTTTTAATTTGTATCTCTCTTGCTGTATTTTTCAAACCCCGACCATATTTTTTTCGCAGTGTCAATAATTATTCAAATAGTCTCTTTGTACAATAAACTCAGATTATGTACTCCAAGCTGTTCGATATACAAATTTTATGGCTGTATGTCGGACGATTCAAGAGAATTTTTTAATAATTGTAATAGCAACGTTAGGCTTTTCAATAAACTGACGTACAGCTCTGAGTAAATTACCCAAAGTTCTTACTAAGGAAGTTTCATTTTCCCATATCGGACAAGGAATTATTCCCTCCTCCGCCCTCTTACATCTGGAAATTTTACATTCCTGTCTTACCCGTAGTGTAAAGTCTAGGAAAGCAGCTTTAGGAAATTTCAATTAGATATACTCCATTACTTTGGATATGTGATAAACAAACGTGAATAATCCGTAACTTTCCCTTCCATTAGATTCAGTCTTCGTAAAACTCCATTGTGTGTAAAAATCAATTAGCAATCTCGTACGAAATGTGAACTTTTTATTCGAAACTTCAATGATGAGGTAGAAATTCTAGTATACATGGGAAATGAATGTAACCAAAATGTCAGGTGCTAGGAAAAATGATTTAAAGGTATGGATGACGTTAGAAATGCTGGAGCCTAACCTTCCGCTATTCAGCCACATTAATAAATGATTGTGTGACCTAGAGTCAAGAGTTAAACAGTATATTTATATCAAATTTCATAGTTATATATACACAACGATTTCTCAGAGATGAGGAACTACAGAAAATCATTGAAGCCTCCATATCCTTGATAGCTACTGCATTTGGTCAAATTCTGTTCTCACCTACAACTTAGAATGTAGCAGAATATGTACAAAAATAACACATCTTACAGTTTCGGATAGCTCATGGACGGCAATAATCGTAACAATATTGCTTATTCTTTCACAGCAGTCAGGTTTTGGAAAACATTGTCTTATATACAGCCTAGAGTGCAAGACAACAATTTATATATAATTTTTCAAATTTTAAAGTATGCTTGTTTCGGAAATGTCTTGAATAGCAAGAAATCTTTTAAGTTCGGATATTTCACTTTATTTCACCACATTTCCACCAATTCTCCTTTTATTTTCAATTCATGCTGGTAGGAGAAAAAAATTCAAGAATCTATGTTTAAAATTATTGTAGTAGTGCCGAAAAGCAGAAAATATTGAACCTTCGTCATTCGCCGCAAGGTACCCGCATTTGACAAAATAATTTCGTACTCGCAGCTTAAAGTTCAAGGAGGACAATTGTTTAAAATGTCAGTCTTCAACGCCTAACGGTTTCCGAGAATTAATGAATAACAGAAATTTCGAGACCATTACCTCCCCTTTCTCTACACCTTTCGAAACATCGGCGCTTACTTACAGCCTAGAGTACAAAAGAAACAGTAATACAAAGTGTTATTTTTGTCACCTAATACGTTCATAGATGTAACGAAAGATAAAATGAAGTCCCTTTATTCCTCTTGAGAGGCTGCATTTCGGAAGGTGCTGTTCTTTCCAATGGACAAAGTAGAATCACAACACAAGTGCAATATTAAGAGCTATTATACATAACTATTTTGGAGATTACCCTAATTCATTGAAAAAACTTTTATTCCTTCTTAAGAGCTGTATTACAAATCGACTGAGCATATGTAAACTTAAACTATTATAAAATTTTATATAAGATTTCAAGATTGTGTGAACGACAGCTTCGAAGATCTAGTGAATTGCACAGAAATCATTGAAGACGTTTCTTATGCACCCTTAGAGTCGTTATTCAAAAATAAATGAAGTTGTAAGATTTGCACTAATCTATAACGTGCAATTTAAGAAGAATATTTGTACAAAATTTCTGGATACAACCCGGAATAAATGTATAGATTTTGCGAACGGTCATGAAATGTTCAATCTCCTGTACTGCATCTAGAGAGTTATTTGGCAATATGACGAAATGGCTAAAAATGAAAGTGTAAGGAAATGATTCGTATAAAATTACGAGGATCAACGTTTAATAGTCGTAATTTCCGAAATCTGTCAAACGACAACTTTTCATGCTATCCATGTTATCCCTTCTCAGAGACCTTACGCTAAAAAGGCACTTCATTTTACAGTTTGGAATGTAAGAAAAGCTTATACAGAAGTTCGAACTTGAAACCTTAATAGTTTCGAACATTAATAGTTGGTAAGAGATCATTTAAGATCAATCCGCATTTAAAAGGCTCCAGTTCAATTCCCAAATGGCATTGACATCGAATTCAAATACGAATTATTACTACAAAAAGGATTTTTAATGTCTCCAATATACCATCTGGTACCAAGTTTATTTAAGGATTCAGATTCAAGTTTAATCGACATCAAACTGAAGCAGGCTTCCGATTAATGTCATATGTATTTGTCATTGTCGCTAAATTAAGAGAAAATTGAACCTATTTATAAAATTTTCCTAAAACATATTTTTTACAGTAACAAACGTCCACTTGTATCGTTCCTAACATTAGGTGCATACTCAGAGGATACATAAAATCTTTATGTTTGAAAGTTCTGTTTACTAAACCGAATGTGCCGCTAATGCGTATGAAAACAAAAACCTTCAAAATTAAACGACAGTGAGATTTCTAGTTACTATCTTTAACGAAGAAAAATAAAAAAATGAGAAATAAAGAAATTGAAGTATACCAATTTGAATCTTCATATTGTTTTTATTGCAAATTTCAACAAACGCAATCTTTATCAATATCGAGCCAAGTTAACTAGATTCCCTATTGTCCAACTGATCTGAAAGCTAATATAAGTAGGATTATCTATACAGATATATTTCAAATGAAGGAAATATTTAACGTCGTTTGTTCAGAAGATAAAAATGATAAATGAAAAAATATTCTTAGAAAAAAATCATTCGAAAATATGACATTTGTAACAAACCTAATCTACATTTTCTACCAAATTTTTTACAATTAAGTTACTGTATTTTCAGCAGAAATATAAACAGCTTACATCAATATGCTGAAGTGTGTTGAAGAATGTTATTGTAAGGAGATTACTGTATTGTATCTTAATATCTCATTCGAATTTCATACATATTGATATTATTAAGTATATAACCTCGAAGTAAGAAGAAAGGGAATTAAAGCATGTGAAAATATCTGAAATGACATTGTGATTCCAAAGATTTTTTAATATCATAAGTGGGTTTTGTTTAATGAATAAATATACTTATAAAATTGTTTGCATTTATGTTTATTTAATATAGATCTCTCAACAAGATTCACACAAAATCCATAGCATTATGTTTTGTAGATAAGAGGATCATCACATTCCGCATAATTTTCCGTTATCATCCCCAAATAGGAGATGCGAGAACACCAGATGCACCCCATCCGCTTGAACCAACAAGGACTGGAGATGCCAGTAAAGGAGATCCAGAAGCTACAAGACCTCCACCGATTAAAGGAACTCCAAGTGATGAAACAATGGCTCCACTTCTTGTTCTTTCATCTGCAGCAGCGTAAACAACCATGATTGCGAGTACCACCAGGAGCTGCCAAAAAGCAAACATTTTCAAAATTTAAATGAAAGTAATTTACATTAACATTTCTGTTGATAAAATTTGTAAATTCAACATTAAAATAACGATTGCATTTCTTACACATTTAAGAATGAATTTCAAGATTGACGTCAACTTCAGAAAGAAATATTAATATTGTTATATTTTAAATACTTGTGTTCAAAGATTCGTTTTGCATTGTATAACACTTCAAGAGTCATATTGAAAACTATTTGAGATCTTTCAAACAAAAATATACTTACAAACTTCATTTTGAGGGTTGTAGATTTCGAACTACTGTATATTTGTGTTTACAAATGTAAGTAACTAACACTCAACTACAAAGCTTTATATACTTTCGCGTGTATATATGTGATACGACTTCTTTCCCTTTCAGTAATTCTTCCAAGGTTAATATGTTCGTTGTAAATGAATTGCAGAATTTCCTCAGATTATTTTCTTATGAATTTTATCTGACATATTACATCATTTTTAAAAGTTGTAGGATAAAAATAAATATATACTATAAATATAATATAAAAATGTCCGTTCTTTGTACGGTAAGAGTAAGATTTGTGAAAAATATTTCAAATTTATATGCAACATTTTTCTGATTTCAAGTACTTGTAAATGTGTTATATGACTACAGTTATTTTCAAAAAATCTCTCTGATTTCCTTCTAATAACATTTCGCAGCATCAAGACAGAGTTAAGTCGCTTGTTAGCATCCAGAAACAATGAATTACTCAAATGCATGGAAATTCTTAGGTCATTTATAAGTTAATTTCCGTTTTCCATAAGTACGTTTTTCAGCCACCTACTTTGCGAAACTTGTTTCGTGAAATTGCTTTGTTATAGACGAAACTCGAAACCTTTCTTCATTTCGTGAAAATTATTACTTTTAATTTGTATCTCTCTTGCTGTATTTTTCAAACCCCGACCATATTTTTTTCGCAGTGTCAATAATTATTCAAATAGTCTCTTTGTACAATAAACTCAGATTATGTACTCCAAGCTGTTCGATATACAAATTTTATGGCTGTATGTCGGACGATTCAAGAGAATTTTTTAATAATTGTAATAGCAACGTTAGGCTTTTCAATAAACTGACGTACAGCTCTGAGTAAATTACCCAAAGTTCTTACTAAGGAAGTTTCATTTTCCCATATCGGACAAGGAATTATTCCCTCCTCCGCCCTCTTACATCTGGAAATTTTACATTCCTGTCTTACCCGTAGTGTAAAGTCTAGGAAAGCAGCTTTAGGAAATTTCAATTAGATATACTCCATTACTTTGGATATGTGATAAACAAACGTGAATAATCCGTAACTTTCCCTTCCATTAGATTCAGTCTTCGTAAAACTCCATTGTGTGTAAAAATCAATTAGCAATCTCGTACGAAATGTGAACTTTTTATTCGAAACTTCAATGATGAGGTAGAAATTCTAGTATACATGGGAAATGAATGTAACCAAAATGTCAGGTGCTAGGAAAAATGATTTAAAGGTATGGATGACGTTAGAAATGCTGGAGCCTAACCTTCCGCTATTCAGCCACATTAATAAATGATTGTGTGACCTAGAGTCAAGAGTTAAACAGTATATTTATATCAAATTTCATAGTTATATATACACAACGATTTCTCAGAGATGAGGAACTACAGAAAATCATTGAAGCCTCCATATCCTTGATAGCTACTGCATTTGGTCAAATTCTGTTCTCACCTACAACTTAGAATGTAGCAGAATATGTACAAAAATAACACATCTTACAGTTTCGGATAGCTCATGGACGGCAATAATCGTAACAATATTGCTTATTCTTTCACAGCAGTCAGGTTTTGGAAAACATTGTCTTATATACAGCCTAGAGTGCAAGACAACAATTTATATATAATTTTTCAAATTTTAAAGTATGCTTGTTTCGGAAATGTCTTGAATAGCAAGAAATCTTTTAAGTTCGGATATTTCACTTTATTTCACCACATTTCCACCAATTCTCCTTTTATTTTCAATTCATGCTGGTAGGAGAAAAAAATTCAAGAATCTATGTTTAAAATTATTGTAGTAGTGCCGAAAAGCAGAAAATATTGAACCTTCGTCATTCGCCGCAAGGTACCCGCATTTGACAAAATAATTTCGTACTCGCAGCTTAAAGTTCAAGGAGGACAATTGTTTAAAATGTCAGTCTTCAACGCCTAACGGTTTCCGAGAATTAATGAATAACAGAAATTTCGAGACCATTACCTCCCCTTTCTCTACACCTTTCGAAACATCGGCGCTTACTTACAGCCTAGAGTACAAAAGAAACAGTAATACAAAGTGTTATTTTTGTCACCTAATACGTTCATAGATGTAACGAAAGATAAAATGAAGTCCCTTTATTCCTCTTGAGAGGCTGCATTTCGGAAGGTGCTGTTCTTTCCAATGGACAAAGTAGAATCACAACACAAGTGCAATATTAAGAGGTATTATACATAACTATTTTGGAGATTACCCTAATTCATTGAAAAAACTTTTATTCCTTCTTAAGAGCTGTATTACAAATCGACTGAGCATATGTAAACTTAAACTATTATAAAATTTTATATAAGATTTCAAGATTGTGTGAACGACAGCTTCGAAGATCTAGTGAATTGCACAGAAATCATTGAAGACGTTTCTTATGCACCCTTAGAGTCGTTATTCAAAAATAAATGAACTTGTAAGATTCGCACTAATCTATACCATGTAATTTAAGAAGAATATTTGTACAAAATTTCTGGATACAACCCGGAATAAATGTATAGATTTTGCGAACGGTCATGAAATGTTCAATCTCCTGTACTGCATCTAGAGAGTTATTTGGCAATATGACGAAGTGGCTAAAAATGAAAGTGTAAGGAAATGATTCGTATAAAATTACGAGGATCAACGTTTAATAGTCGTAATTTCCGAAATCTGTCAAACGACAACTTTTCATGCTATCCATGTTATCCCTTCTCAGAGACCTTACGCTAAAAAGGCACTTCATTTTACAGTTTGGAATGTAAGAAAAGCTTATACAGAAGTTCGAACTTGAAACCTTAATAGTTTCGAACATTAATAGTTGGTAAGAGATCATTTAAGATCAATCCGCATTTAAAAGGCTCCAGTTCAATTCCCAAATGGCATTGACATCGAATTCAAATACGAATTATTACTACAAAAAGGATTTTTAATGTCTCCAATATACCATCTGGTACCAAGTTTATATAAGGATTCAGATTCAAGTTTAATCGACATCAAACTGAAGCAGGCTTCCGATTAATGTCATATGTATTTGTCATTGTCGCTAAATTAAGAGAAAATTGAACCTATTTATAAAATTTTCCTAAAACATATTTTTTACAGTAACAAACGTCCACTTGTATCGTTCCTAACATTAGGTGCATACCCATAGGATACTTAAAATCTTTATGTTTGAAAGTTCTGTTTACTAAACCGAATGTGCCGCTAATGCGTATGAAGACAAAAATCTTCAAAATTAAACGACAGTGAGATTTCTAGTTACTATCTTTAACGAAGAAAAATAAAAAGGTTAGAAATAAAGAAATTGAAATAAACCAATTTGAATCTTCATATTGTTTTTATTGCGAATGTCAACAAACGCAATCTTTATCAATATCGAGCCAAGTTAACTAGAAATCTAATTTCCAACTGATCTGAAAGCTAATATAAGTAGGATTATCTATACAGATATATTTCAAATGAAGGAAATATTTAACGTCGTTTGTTCAGAAGATAAAAATGATAAATGAAAAAAATATTCTTAGAAAAAAATCATTCGAAAATATGACATTTGTAACAAACCTAATCTACATTTTCTACCAAAATTTTTACAATTATGTTACTGTATTTTCAGCAGAAATATAAACAGCTTACATCAATATGCTGAAGTGTGTTGAAGAATGTTATTGTAAGGAGATTACTGTATTGTATCTTAATATCTCATTCGAATTTCATATATATTGATATTATTAAGTATATAACCTCGAAGTAAGAAGAAAGGGAATTAAAGCATGTGAAAATATCTGAAATGACATTGTGATTCCAAAGATTTTTTAATATCATAAGTGGGTTTTGTTTAATGAATAAATATACTTATAAAATCGTTTGCATTTATGTTTATTTAATATAGATCTCTCAACAAGATTCACACAAAATCCATAGCATTATGTTCTGTAGATAAGAGGATCATCACATTCCGCGTAATTTTCCGTTATCATCCCCAAATAGGAGATGCGAGAACACCAGATGCACCCCATCCGCTTGAACCAACAAGGACTGGAGATGCCAGTAAAGGAGATCCAGAAGCTACAAGACCTCCACCGATTAAAGGAACTCCAAGTGATGAAACAATGGCTCCACGTCTTGTTCTTTCATCTGCAGCAGCGTAAACAACCATGATTGCGAGTACCACCAGGAGCTGCCAAAAAGCAAACATTTTCAAAATTTAAATGAAAGTAATTTACATTTACATTTCTGTTGATAAAATTTGTAAATTCAACATTAAAATAACGATTGCATTTCTTACACATTTAAGAATGAATTTCAAGATTGACGTCAACTTCAGAAAGAAATATTAATATTGTTATATTTTAAATACTTGTGTTCAAAGATTCGTTTTGCATTGTATAACACTTCAAGAGTCATATTGAAAACTATTTGAGATCTTTCAAACAAAAATATACTTACAAACTTCATTTTGAGGGTTGTAGATTTCGAACTACTGTATATTTGTGTTTACAAATGTAAGTAACTAACACTCAACTACAAAGTTTTATATACTTTCGCGTGTATATATGTGATACGACTTCTTTCCCTTTCAGTAATTCTTCCAAGGTTAATATGTTCGTTGTAAATGAATTGCAGAATTTCGTCAGATTATTTTCTTATGAATTTTATCTGACATATTACATCATTTTGAAAAGTTGTAGGATAAAAATAAATATATACTATAAATATAATATAAAAATGTCCGTTTTTGTACGGTAAGAGTAAGATTTGTGAAAAATATTTCAAATTTATATGCAACATTTTTCTGATTTCAAGTACTTGTAAATGTGTTATATGACTACAGTTAATTTCAAAAAATCTCTCTGATTTCCTTCTAATAACATTTCGCAGCATCAAGACAGAGTTAAGTCGCTTGTTAGCATCCAGAAACAATGAATTACTCAAATGCATGGAAATTCTTAGGTCATTTATAAGTTAATTTCCGTTTTCCATAAATACGTTTTTGAGCCACCTACTTTGCGAAACTTGTTTCGTGAAATTGCTTTGTTATAGACGAAACTCGAAACCTTTCTTCATTTCGTGAAAATTATTACTTTTAATTTGTATCTCTCTTGCTGTATTTTTCAAACCCCGACCATATTTTTTTTTTCGCAGTGTCAATAATTTATCAAATAGTCTCTTTGTACAATAAACTCAGATTATGTACTCCAAGCTGTTCGATATACAAATTTTATGGCTGTATGTCGGACGATTCAAGAGAATTTTTTAATAATTGTAATAGCAACGTTAGGCTTTTCAATAAACTGACGTACAGCTCTGAGTAAATTACCCAAAGTTCTTATTAAGGAAGTTTCATTTTCCCATATCGGACAAGGAATTATTCCCTCCTCCGCCCTCTTACATCTGGAAATTTTACATTTCTGTCTTACCCGTAGTGTAAAGTCTAAAAAAGCAGCTTTAGGAAATTTCAATTAGATATACTCCATTACTTTGGATATGTGATAAACAAACTTGAATAATCCGTAACTTTCCCTTCCATTAGATTCAGTCTTCGTAAAACTCCATTCTGTGTAAAAATCAATTAGCAATCTCGTACGAAATGTGAACTTTTTATTCGAAACTTCAATGATGAGGTAGAAATTCTAGTATACATGGGAAATGAATGTAACCAAAATGTCAGGTGCTAGGAAAAATGATTTAAAGGTATGGATGACGTTAGAAATGCTGGAGCCTAACCTTCCGCTATTCAGCCACATTAATAAATGATTGTGTGACCTAGAGTCAAGAGTTAAACAGTATATTTATATCAAATTTCATAGTTATATATACACAACGATTTCTCAGAGATGAGGAACTACAGAAAATCATTGAAGCCTCCATATCCTTGATAGCTACTGCATTTGGTCAAATTCTGTTCTCACCTACAACTTAGAATGTAGCAGAATATGTACAAAAATAACACATCTTACAGTTTCGGATAGCTCATGGACGGCAATAATCGTAACAATATTGCTTATACTTTCACAGCAGTCAGGTTTTGGAAAACATTGTCTTATATACAGCCTAGAGTGCAAGACAACAATTTATATATAATTTTTCAAATCTTAAAGTATACTTGTTTCGGAAATGTCTTGAATAGCAAGAAATCTTTTAAGTTCGGATATTTCACTTTATTTCACCACATTTCCACCAATTCTCCTCTTATTTTCAATTCATGCTGGTAGGAGAAAAAATTCAAGAATCTATGTTTAAAATTATTGTAGTAGTGCCGAAAAGCAGAAAATATTGAACCTTCGTCATTCGCCGCAAGGTACCCACATTTGACAAAATAATTTCGTACTCGCAGCTTAAAGTTCAAGGAGGACAATTGTTTAAAATGTCAGTCTTCAACGCCTAACGGTTTCCGAGAATTAATGAATAACAGAAATTTCGAGACCATTACCTCCCCTTTCTCTACACCTTTCGAAACATCGGCGCTTACTTACAGCCTAGAGTACAAAAGAAACAGTAATACAAAGTGTTATTTTTGTCACCTAATACGTTCATAGATGTGACGAAAGATAAAACGAAGTCCCTTTATTCCTCTTGAGAGGCTGCATTTCGGAAGGTGCTGTTCTTTCCAATGGTCAAAGTAGAATCACAACACAAGTGCAATATTAAGAGGTATTATACATAACTATTTTGGAGATTACCCTAATTCATTGAAAAAACTTTTATTCCTTCTTAAGAGCTGTATTACAAATCGACTGAGCATATGTAAACTTAAACTATTATAAAATTTTATATAAGATTTCAAGATTGTGTGAACGACAGCTTCGAAGATCTAGTGAATTGCACAGAAATCATTGAAGACGTTTCTTATGCACCCTTAGAGTCGTTATTCAAAAATAAATGAAGTTGTAAGATTCGCACTAATCTATAACGTGTAATTTAAGAAGAATATTTGTACAAAATTTCTGGATACAACCCGGAATAAATGTATAGATTTTGCGAACGGTCATGAAATGTTCAATCTCCTCTACTGCATCTAGAGAGTTCTTTGGCAATATGACGAAGTGGCTAAAAATGAAAGTGTAAGGAAATGATTCGTATAAAATTACGAGGATCAACGTTTAATAGTCGTAATTTCCGAAATCTGTCAAACGACAACTTTTCATGCTATCCATGTTATCCCTTCTCAGAGACCTTACGCTAAAAAGGCACTTCATTTTACAGTTTGAAATGTAAGAAAAGCTTATACAGAAGTTCGAACTTGAAACCTTAATAGTTTCGAACATTAATAGTTGGTAAGAGATCATTTAAGATCAATCCGCATTTAAAAGGCTCCAGTTCAATTCCCAAATGGCATTGACATCGAATTCAAATACGAATTATTACTACAAAAAGGATTTTTTTAATGTCTCCAATATACCATGTGGTACCACGTTTATTTAAGGATTCAGATACAAGTTTAATCGACATCAAACTGAAGCAGGCTTCCGATTAATGTCATATGTATTTGTCATTGTCGCTAAATTAAGAGAAAATTGAACCTATTTATAAAATTTTCCTAAAACATATTTTTTACAGTAACAAACGTCCACTTGTATCGTTCCTAACATTAGGTGCATACTCAGAGGATACATAAAATCTTTGTTTGAAAGTTCTGTTTACTAAACCGAATGTGCCGCTAATGCGTATGAAGACAAAAACCTTCAAAATTAAACGACAGTGAGATTTCTAGTTACTATCTTTAACGAAGAAAAATAAAAAAATGAGAAATAAAGAAATTGAAGTATACCAATTTGAATCTTCATATTGTTTTTATTGCAAATTTCAACAAACGCAATCTTTATCAATATCGAGCCAAGTTAACTAGATTCCCTATTGTCCAACTGATCTGAAAGCTAATATAAGTAGGATTATCTATACAGATATATTTCAAATGAAGGAAATATTTAACGTCGTTTGTTCAGAAGATAAAAATGATAAATGAAAAAATATTCTTAGAAAAAAATCATTCGAAAATATGACATTTGTAACAAACCTAATCTACATTTTCTACCAAATTTTTTACAATTAAGTTACTGTATTTTCAGCAGAAATATAAACAGCTTACATCAATATGCTGAAGTGTGTTGAAGAATGTTATTGTAAGGAGATTACTGTATTGTATCTTAATATCTCATTCGAATTTCATACATATTGATATTATTAAGTATATAACCTCGAAGTAAGAAGAAAGGGAATTAAAGCATGTGAAAATATCTGAAATGACATTGTGATTCCAAAGATTTTTTAATATCATAAGTGGGTTTTGTTTAATGAATAAATATACTTATAAAATTGTTTGCATTTATGTTTATTTAATACTAGCAGCGTTCACCCCGCTTCGCTGCGGTCACCCCGGAACGCAATAAACTTTGTTACTTAGATAATTTTTACTTTTTCGCTTTCAAGTGATATGATAAAAACCATAGAAGATTGCAGTAAATGTTAACATTATATCGCCTGTCATTTAGGTTAACCCGCCCCGCTTCGCTGCGGTCACCCCGGAACGCAATAAACTTTGTTACTTAGATAATTTTTACTTTTTCGCTTTCAAGTGATATGATAAAAACCATAGTAGATTGCAGTAAATGTTAACATTATATCGCCTGTCATTTATGTTAACCCGCCGAGTCACATGGTCATGCGGGTTGCATATAAATACGTTTATTTTTACCTATGATGAACTAATAACAAAGGATTTGTACGTATGGACACTTGAATGGTCAATTATCTCAAGACACTGGTAATTACAAATTAACGTGATATGATAAAAACCATCTAGGGTCCAAATCCTAATAACCCCCCAAAAATGAAAGAAATTGGTTCAGCCGTATTAGCGTGATGAGTTCACAAAGGATTTGTGCGTTCTCTTTTATATATATAGATAGATCTCTCAACAAGATTCACACAAAATCCATAGCATTATGTTTTGTAGATAAGAGGATCATCACATTCCGCATAATTTTCCGTTATCATCCCCAAATAGGAGATGCGAGAACACCAGATGCACCCCATCCGCTTGAACCAACAAGGACTGGAGATGCCAGTAAAGGAGATCCAGAAGCTACAAGACCTCCACCGATTAAAGGAACTCCAAGTGATGAAACAATGGCTCCACGTCTTGTTCTTTCATCTGCAGCAGCGTAAACAACCATGATTGCGAGTACCACCAGGAGCTGCCAAAAAGCAAACATTTTCAAAATTTAAATGAAAGTAATTTACATTAACATTTCTGTTGATAAAATTTGTAAATTCAACATTAAAATAACGATTGCATTTCTTACACATTTAAGAATGAATTTCAAGATTGACGTCAACTTCAGAAAGAAATATTAATATTGTTATATTTTAAATACTTGTGTTCAAAGATTCGTTTTGCATTGTATAACACTTCAAGAGTCATATTGAAAACTATTTGAGATCTTTCAAACAAAAATATACTTACAAACTTCATTTTGAGGGTTGTAGATTTCGAACTACTGTATATTTGTGTTTACAAATGTAAGTAACTAACACTCAACTACAAAGCTTTATATACTTTCGCGTGTATATATGTGATACGACTTCTTTCCCTTTCAGTAATTCTTCCAAGGTTAATATGTTCGTTGTAAATGAATTGCAGAATTTCCTCAGATTATTTTCTTATGAATTTTATCTGACATATTACATCATTTTTAAAAGTTGTAGGATAAAAATAAATATATACTATAAATATAATATAAAAATGTCCGTTCTTTGTACGGTAAGAGTAAGATTTGTGAAAAATATTTCAAATTTATATGCAACATTTTTCTGATTTCAAGTACTTGTAAATGTGTTATATGACTACAGTTATTTTCAAAAAATCTCTCTGATTTCCTTCTAATAACATTTCGCAGCATCAAGACAGAGTTAAGTCGCTTGTTAGCATCCAGAAACAATGAATTACTCAAATGCATGGAAATTCTTAGGTCATTTATAAGTTAATTTCCGTTTTCCATAAGTACGTTTTTCAGCCACCTACTTTGCGAAACTTGTTTCGTGAAATTGCTTTGTTATAGACGAAACTCGAAACCTTTCTTCATTTCGTGAAAATTATTACTTTTAATTTGTATCTCTCTTGCTGTATTTTTCAAACCCCGACCATATTTTTTTTCGCAGTGTCAATAATTATTCAAATAGTCTCTTTGTACAATAAACTCAGATTATGTACTCCAAGCTGTTCGATATACAAATTTTATGGCTGTATGTCGGACGATTGAAGAGAATTTTTTAATAATTGTAATAGCAACGTTAGGCATTTCAATAAACTGACGTACAGCTCTGAGTAAATTACCCAAAGTTCTTACTAAGGAAGTTTCATTTTCCCATATCGGACAAGGAATTATTCCCTCCTCCGCCCTCTTACATCTGGAAATTTTACATTCCTGTCTTACCCGTAGTGTAAAGTCTAAAAAAGCAGCTTTAGGAAATTTCAATTAGATATACTCCATTACTTTGGATATGTGATAAACAAACGTGAATAATCCGTAACTTTCCCTTCCATTAGATTCAGTCTTCGTAAAACTCCATTCTGTGTAAAAATCAATTAGCAATCTCGTACGAAATGTGAACGTTTTATTCGAAACTTCAATGATGAGGTAGAAATTCTAGTATACATGGGAAATGAATGTAACCAAAATGTCAGGTGCTAGGAAAAATGATTTAAAGGTATGGATGACGTTAGAAATGCTGGAGCCTAACCTTCCGCTATTCAGCCACATTAATAAATGATTGTGTGACCTAGAGTCAAGAGTTAAACAGTATATTTATATCAAATTTCATAGTTATATATACACAACGATTTCTCAGAGATGAGGAACTACAGAAAATCATTGAAGCCTCCATATCCTTGATAGCTACTGCATTTGGTCAAATTCTGTTCTCACCTACAACTTAGAATGTAGCAGAATATGTACAAAAATAACACATCTTACAGTTTCGGATAGCTCATGGACGGCAATAATCGTAACAATATTGCTTATTCTTTCACAGCAGTCAGGTTTTGGAAAACATTGTCTTATATACAGCCTAGAGTGCAAGACAACAATTTATATATAATTTTTCAAATTTTAAAGTATGCTTGTTTCGGAAATGTCTTGAATAGCAAGAAATCTTTTAAGTTCGGATATTTCACTTTATTTCACCACATTTCCACCAATTCTCCTTTTATTTTCAATTCGTGCTGGTAGGAGAAAAAAATTCAAGAATCTATGTTTAAAATTATTGTAGTAGTGCCGAAAAGCAGAAAATATTGAACCTTCGTCATTCGCCGCAAGGTACCCGCATTTGACAAAATAATTTCGTACTCGCAGCTTAAAGTTCAAGGAGGACAATTGTTTAAAATGTCAGTCTTCAACGCCTAACGGTTTCCGAGAATTAATGAATAACAGAAATTTCGAGACCATTACCTCCCCTTTCTCTACACCTTTCGAAACATCGGCGCTTACTTACAGCCTAGAGTACAAAAGAAACAGTAATACAAAGTGTTATTTTTGTCACCTAATACGTTCATAGATGTAACGAAAGATAAAATGAAGTCCCTTTATTCCTCTTGAGAGGCTGCATTTCGGAAGGTGCTGTTCTTTCCAATGGACAAAGTAGAATCACAACACAAGTGCAATATTAAGAGGTATTATACATAACTATTTTGGAGATTACCCTAATTCATTGAAAAAACTTTTATTCCTTCTTAAGAGCTGTATTACAAATCGACTGAGCATATGTAAACTTAAACTATTATAAAATTTTATATAAGATTTCAAGATTGTGTGAACGACAGCTTCGAAGATCTAGTGAATTGCACAGAAATCATTGAAGACGTTTCTTATGCACCCTTAGAGTCGTTATTCAAAAATAAATGAAGTTGTAAGATTTGCACTAATCTATAACGTGCAATTTAAGAAGAATATTTGTACAACATTTCTGGATACAACCCGGAATAAATGTACAGATTTTGCGAACGGTCATGAAATGTTCAATCTCCTCTACTGCATCTAGAGAGTTATTTGGCAATACGACGAAATGGCTAAAAATGAAAGTGTAAGGAAATGATTCGTATAAAATTACGAGGATCAACGTTTAATAGTCGTAATTTCCGAAATCTGTCAAACGACAACTTTTCATGCTATCCATGTTATCCCTTCTCAGAGACCTTACGCTAAAAAGGCACTTCATTTTACAGTTTGGAATGTAAGAAAAGCTTATACAGAAGTTCGAACTTGAAACCTTAATAGTTTCGAACATTAATAGTTGGTAAGAGATCATTTAAGATCAATCCGCATTTAAAAGGCTCCAGTTCAATTCCCAAATGGCATTGACATCGAATTCAAATACGAATTATTACTACAAAAAGGATTTTTTTAATGTCTCCAATATACCATCTGGTATCACGTTTATTTAAAGATTCAGATTCAAGTTTAATCGACATCAAACTGAAGCAGGCTTCCGATTAATGTCATATGTATTTGTCATTGTCGCTAAATTAAGAGAAAATTGAACCTATTTATAAAATTTTCCTAAAACATATTTTTTACAGTAACAAACGTCCACTTGTATCGTTCCTAACATTAGGTGCATACTCAGAGGATACATAAAATCTTTATGTTTGAAAGTTCTGTTTACTAAACCGAATGTGCCGCTAATGCATATGAAGACAAAAACCTTCAAAATTAAACGACAGTGAGATTTCTAGTTACTATCTTTAACGAAGAATAATAAAAAAATGAGAAATAAAAAAATTGAAATATACCAATTTGAATCTTCATATTGTTTTTATTGCAAATTTCAACAAACGCAATCTTTATCAATATCGAGCCAAGTTAACTAGATTCCCTATTGTCCAACTGATCTGAAAGCTAATATAAGTAGGATTATCTATACAGATATATTTCAAATGAAGGAAATATTTAACGTCGTTTGTTCAGAAGATAAAAATGATAAATGAAAAAATATTCTTAGAAAAAAATCATTCGAAAATATGACATTTGTAACAAACCTAATCTACATTTTCTACCAAAATTTTTACAATTAAGTTACTGTATTTTCAGCAGAAATATAAACAGCTTACATCAATATGCTGAAGTGTGTTGAAGAATGTTATTGTAAGGAGATTACTGTATTGTATCTTAATATCTCATTCGAATTTGATACATATTGAAATTATTAAGTATATCAATAACCTCGAAGTAAGAAGAAATTGAATTAAAGCATGTGAAAATATCTGAAATGACATTGTGATTCCAAAGATTTTTTAATATCATAAGTGGGTTTTGTTTAATGAATAAATATACTTATAAAATTGTTTGCATTTATGTTTATTTAATATAGATCTCTCAACAAGATTCACACAAAATCCATAGCATTATGTTCTGTAGATAAGAGGATCATCACATTCCGCGTAATTTTCCGTTATCATCCCCAAATAGGAGATGCGAGAACACCAGATGCACCCCATCCGCTTGAACCAACAAGGACTGGAGATGCCAGTAAAGGAGATCCAGAAGCTACAAGTCCTCCACCGATTAAAGGAACTCCAAGTGATGAAACAATGGCTCCACGTCTTGTTCTTTCATCTGCAGCAGCGTAAACAACCATGATTGCGAGTACCACCAGGAGCTGCCAAAAAGCAAACATTTTCAAAATTTAAATGAAAGTAATTTACATTAACATTTCTGTTGATAAAATTTGTAAATTCAACATTAAAATAACGATTGCATTTCTTACACATTTAAGAATGAATTTCAAGATTGACGTCAACTTCAGAAAGAAATATTAATATTGTTATATTTTAAATACTTGTGTTCAAAGATTCGTTTTGCATTGTATAACACTTCAAGAGTCATATTGAAAACTATTTGAGATCTTTCAAACAAAAATATACTTACAAACTTCATTTTGAGGGTTGTAGATTTCGAACTACTGTATATTTGTGTTTACAAATGTAAGTAACTAACACTCAACTACAAAGCTTTATATACTTTCGCGTGTATATATTTGATACGACTTCTTTCCCTTTCAGTAATTCTTCCAAGGTTAATATGTTCGTTGTAAATGAATTGCAGAGTTTCGTCAGATTATTTTCTTATGAATTTTATCTGACATATTACATCATTTTGAAAAGTTGTAGGATAAAAATAAATATATACTATAAATATAATATAAAAATGTCCGTTCTTTGTACGGTAAGAGTAAGATTTGTGAAAAATATTTCAAATTTATATGCAACATTTTTCTGATTTCAAGTACTTGTAAATGTGTTATATGACTACAGTTATTTTCAAAAAATCTCTCTGATTTCCTTCTAATAACATTTCGCAGCATCAAGACAGAATTAAGTCGCTTGTTAGCATCCAGAAACAATGAATTACTCAAATGCATGGAAATTCTTAGGTCATTTATAAGTTAATTTCCGTTTTCCATAAATACGTTTTTTAGCCACCTACTTTGCGAAACTTGTTTCGAGAAATTGCTTTATTATAGACGAAACTCGAAACCTTTCTTCATTTCGTGAAAATTATTACTTTTAATTTGTATCTCTCTTGCTGTATCTTTCAAACCCCGACCATATTTTTTTTCGCAGTGTCAATAATTATTCAAATAGTCTCTTTGTACAATAAACTCAGATTATGTACTCCAAGCTGTTCGATATACAAATTTTATGGCTGTATGTCGGACGATTC
This sequence comes from Thermobia domestica, assembly GCF_964235325.1. Lineage (NCBI taxonomy): Eukaryota > Metazoa > Arthropoda > Insecta > Zygentoma > Lepismatidae > Thermobia > Thermobia domestica. Next base: position 104,724,116 of record NC_137454.1, on the reverse strand, counting down.
AAGAGAATTTTTTAATAATTGTAATAGCAACGTTAGGCATTTCAATAAACTGACGTACAGCTCTGAGTAAATTACCCAAAGTTCTTATTAAGGAAGTTTCATTCTAACATATCGGACCAGGAATTATTCCCTCCTCCGCCCTCTTACATCTGGAAATTTTACATTTCTGTCTTACCCGTAGTGTAAAGTCTAGGAAAGCAGCTTTAGGAAATTTCAATTAGATATACTCCATTACTTTGGAGATGTGATAAACAAACTTGAATAATCCGTAACTTTCCCTTCCATTAGATTCAGTCTTCTTAAAACTCCATTCTGTGTAAAAATCAATTAGCAATCTCGTACGAAATGTGAACTTTTTATTCCAAACTTCAATGATGAGGTAGAAATTCTAGTATACATGGGAAATGAATGTAACCAAAATGTCAGGTGCTAGGAAAAATGATTTAAAGGTATGGATGACGTTAGAAATGCTGGAGCCTAACCTTCCGCTATTCAGCCACATTAATAAATGATTGTGTGACCTAGAGTCAAGAGTTAAACAGTATATTTATATCAAATTTCCTAGTTATATGTACACAACGGTTTCTCAGAGATGAGGAACTACAGATAATCATTGAAGCCTCCATATCCTTGATAGCTACTGCATTTGGTCAAATTCTGTTCTCACCTACAACTTAGAATGTAGCAGAATATGTACAAAAATAACACATCTTACAGTTTCGGATAGCTCATGGACGGCAATAATCGTAACAATATTGCTTATTCTTTCACAGCAGTCAGGTTTTGGAAAACATTGTCTTATATACAGCCTAGAGTGCAAGACAACAATTTATATATAATTTTTCAAATTTTAAAGTATACTTGTTTCGGAAATGTCTTGAATAGCAAGAAATCTTTTAAGTTCGGATATTTCACTTTATTTCACCACATTTCCACCAATTCTCCTTTTATTTTCAATTCATGCTGGTAGGGAAAAAAATTCAAGAATCTATGTTTAAAATTATTGTAGTAGTGCCGAAAAGCAGAAAATATTGAACCTTCGTCATTCGCCGCAAGGTACCCACATTTGACAAAATAATTTCGTACTCGCAGCTTAAAGTTCAAGGAGGACAATTGTTTAAAATGTCAGTCTTCAACGCCTAACGGTTTCCGAGAATTAATGAATAACAGAAATTTCGAGACCATTACCTCCCCTTTCTCTACACCTTTCGAAACATCGGCGCTTACTTACAGCCTAGAGTACAAAAGAAACAGTAATACAAAGTGTTATTTTTGTCACCTAATACGTTCATAGATGTGACGAAAGATAAAACGAAGTCCCTTTATTCATCTTGAGAGGCTGCATTTCGGAAGGTGCTGTTCTTTCCAATGGTCAAAGTAGAATCACAACACAAGTGCAATATTAAGAGGTATTATACATAACTATTTTGGAGATTAGCCTAATTCATTGAAAAAACTTTTATTCCTTCTTAAGAGCTGTATTACAAATCGACTGAGCATATGTAAACTTAAACTATTATAAAATTTTATATAAGATTTCAAGATTGTGTGAACGACAGCTTCGAAGATCTAGTGAATTGCACAGAAATCATTGAAGACGTTTCTTATGCACCCTTAGAGTCGTTATTCAAAAATAAATGAAGTTGTAAGATTTGCACTAATCTATAACGTGTAGTTTAAGAAGAATATTTGTACAAAATTTCTGGATACAACCCGGAATAAATGTATAGATTTTGCGAACGGTCATGAAATGTTCAATCTCCTCTACTGCATCTAGAGAGTTATTTGGCAATATGACGAAGTGGCTAAAAATGAAAGTGTAAGGAAATGATTCGTATAAAATTACGAGGATCAACGTTTAATAGTCGTAATTTCCGAAATCTGTCAAACGACAACTTTTCATGCTATCCATGTTATCCCTTCTCAGAGACCTTACGCTAAAAAGGCACTTCATTTTACAGTTTGAAATGTAAGAAAAGCTTATACAGAAGTTCGAACTTGAAACCTTAATAGTTTCGAACATTAATAGTTGGTAAGAGATCATTTAAGATCAATCCGCATTTAAAAGGCTCCAGTTCAATTCCCAAATGGCATTGACATCGAATTCAAATACGAATTATTACTACAAAAAGGATTTTTTTAATGTCTCCAATATACCATCTGGTATCACGTTTATTTAAGGATTCAGATTCAAGTTTAATCGACATCAAACTGAAGCAGGCTTCCGATTAATGTCATATGTATTTGTCATTGTCGCTAAATTAAGAGAAAATTGAACCTATTTATAAAATTTTCCTAAAACATATTTTTTTACAGTAACAAACGTCCACTTGTATCGTTCCTAACATTAGGTGCATACTCAGAGGATACTTAAAATCTTTATGTTTGAAAGTTCTGTTTACTAAACCGAATGTGCCGCTAATGCATATGAAGACAAAAACCTTCAAAATTAAACGACAGTGAGATTTCTAGTTACTATCTTTAACGAAGAAAAATAAAAAAATTAGAAATAAAGAAATTGAAATATACCAATTTGAATCTTCATACTGTTTTTATTGCAAATTTCAACAAACGCAATCTTTATCAATACCGAGCCAAGTTAACTAGAAATCTAATTTCCAACTGATGTGAAAGCTAATATAAGTAGGATTATCTATACAGATATATTTCAAATGAAGGAAATATTTAACGTCGTTTGTTCAGAAGATAAAAATGATAAATGAAAAAATATTCTTAGAAAAAAATCATTCGAAAATATGACATTTGTAACAAACCTAATCTACATTTTCTACCAAATTTTTTACAATTAAGTTACTGTATTTTCAGCAGAAATATAAACAGCTTACATCAATATGCTGAAGTGTGTTGAAGAATGTTATTGTAAGGAGATTACTGTATTGTATCTTAATATCTCATTCGAATTTCATACATATTGATATTATTAAGTATATCAATAACCTCGAAGTAAGAAGAAAGGGAATTAAAGCATGTGAAAATATCTGAAATGACATTGTGATTCCAAAGATTTTTTAATATCATAAGTGGGTTTTGTTTAATGAATAAATATACTTATAAAATTGTTTGCATTTATGTTTATTTAATATAGATCTCTCAACAAGATTCACACAAAATCCATAGCATTATGTTCTGTAGATAAGAGGATCATCACATTCCGCGTAATTTTCCGTTATCATCCCCAAATAGGAGATGCGAGAACACCAGATGCACCCCATCCGCTTGAACCAACAAGGACTGGAGATGCCAGTAAAGGAGATCCAGAAGCTACAAGTCCTCCACCGATTAAAGGAACTCCAAGTGATGAAACAATGGCTCCACGTCTTGTTCTTTCATCTGCAGCAGCGTAAACAACCATGATTGCGAGTACCACCAGGAGCTGCCAAAAAGCAAACATTTTCAAAATTTAAATGAAAGTAATTTACATTAACATTTCTGTTGATAAAATTTGTAAATTCAACATTAAAATAACGATTGCATTTCTTACACATTTAAGAATGAATTTCAAGATTGACGTCAACTTCAGAAAGAAATATTAATATTGTTATATTTTAAATACTTGTGTTCAAAGATTCGTTTTGCATTGTATAACACTTCAAGAGTCATATTGAAAACTATTTGAGATCTTTCAAACAAAAATATACTTACAAACTTCATTTTGAGGGTTGTAGATTTCGAACTACTGTATATTTGTGTTTACAAATGTAAGTAACTAACACTCAACTACAAAGCTTTATATACTTTCGCGTGTATATATTTGATACGACTTCTTTCCCTTTCAGTAATTCTTCCAAGGTTAATATGTTCGTTGTAAATGAATTGCAGAGTTTCGTCAGATTATTTTCTTATGAATTTTATCTGACATATTACATCATTTTGAAAAGTTGTAGGATAAAAATAAATATATACTATAAATATAATATAAAAATGTCCGTTCTTTGTACGGTAAGAGTAAGATTTGTGAAAAATATTTCAAATTTATATGCAACATTTTTCTGATTTCAAGTACTTGTAAATGTGTTATATGACTACAGTTATTTTCAAAAAATCTCTCTGATTTCCTTCTAATAACATTTCGCAGCATCAAGACAGAATTAAGTCGCTTGTTAGCATCCAGAAACAATGAATTACTCAAATGCATGGAAATTCTTAGGTCATTTATAAGTTAATTTCCGTTTTCCATAAATACGTTTTTTAGCCACCTACTTTGCGAAACTTGCTTCGAGAAATTGCTTTATTATAGACGAAACTCGAAACCTTTCTTCATTTCGTGAAAATTATTACTTTTAATTTGTATCTCTCTTGCTGTATCTTTCAAACCCCGACCATATTTTTTTTCGCAGTGTCAATAATTATTCAAATAGTCTCTTTGTACAATAAACTCAGATTATGTACTCCAAGCTGTTCGATATACAAATTTTATGGCTGTATGTCGGACGATTCAAGAGAATTTTTTAATAATTGTAATAGCAACGTTAGGCATTTCAATAAACTGACGTACAGCTCTGAGTAAATTACCCAAAGTTCTTATTAAGGAAGTTTCATTCTAACATATCGGACCAGGAATTATTCCCTCCTCCGCCCTCTTACATCTGGAAATTTTACATTTCTGTCTTACCCGTAGTGTAAAGTCTAGGAAAGCAGCTTTAGGAAATTTCAATTAGATATACTCCATTACTTTGGAGATGTGATAAACAAACTTGAATAATCCGTAACTTTCCCTTCCATTAGATTCAGTCTTCTTAAAACTCCATTCTGTGTAAAAATCAATTAGCAATCTCGTACGAAATGTGAACGTTTTATTCCAAACTTCAATGATGAGGTAGAAATTCTAGTATACATGGGAAATGAATGTAACCAAAATGTCAGGTGCTAGGAAAAATGATTTAAAGGTATGGATGACGTTAGAAATGCTGGAGCCTAACCTTCCGCTATTCAGCCACATTAATAAATGATTGTGTGACCTAGAGTCAAGAGTTAAACAGTATATTTATATCAAATTTCCTAGTTATATGTACACAACGGTTTCTCAGAGATGAGGAACTACAGAAAATCATTGAAGCCTCCATATCCTTGATAGCTACTGCATTTGGTCAAATTCTGTTCTCACCTACAACTTAGAATGTAGCAGAATATGTACAAAAATAACACATCTTACAGTTTCGGATAGCTCATGGACGGCAATAATCGTAACAATATTGCTTATTCTTTCACAGCAGTCAGGTTTTGGAAAACATTGTCTTATATACAGCCTAGAGTGCAAGACAACAATTTATATATAATTTTTCAAATTTTAAAGTATACTTGTTTCGGAAATGTCTTGAATAGCAAGAAATCTTTTAAGTTCGGATATTTCACTTTATTTCACCACATTTCCACCAATTCTCCTTTTATTTTCAATTCATGCTGGTAGGAGAAAAAAATTCAAGAATCTATGTTTAAAATTATTGTAGTAGTGCCGAAAAGCAGAAAATATTGAACCTTCGTCATTCGCCGCAAGGTACCCACATTTGACAAAATAATTTCGTACTCGCAGCTTAAAGTTCAAGGAGGACAATTGTTTAAAATGTCAGTCTTCAACGCCTAACGGTTTCCGAGAATTAATGAATAACAGAAATTTCGAGACCATTACCTCCCCTTTCTCTACACCTTTCGAAACATCGGCGCTTACTTACAGCCTAGAGTACAAAAGAAACAGTAATACAAAGTGTTATTTTTGTCACCTAATACGTTCATAGATGTGACGAAAGATAAAACGAAGTCCCTTTATTCATCTTGAGAGGCTGCATTTCGGAAGGTGCTGTTCTTTCCAATGGTCAAAGTAGAATCACAACACAAGTGCAATATTAAGAGGTATTATACATAACTATTTTGGAGATTAGCCTAATTCATTGAAAAAACTTTTATTCCTTCTTAAGAGCTGTATTACAAATCGACTGAGCATATGTAAACTTAAACTATTATAAAATTTTATATAAGATTTCAAGATTGTGTGAACGACAGCTTCGAAGATCTAGTGAATTGCACAGAAATCATTGAAGACGTTTCTTATGCACCCTTAGAGTCGTTATTCAAAAATAAATGAAGTTGTAAGATTTGCACTAATCTATAACGTGTAGTTTAAGAAGAATATTTGTACAAAATTTCTGGATACAACCCGGAATAAATGTATAGATTTTGCGAACGGTCATGAAATGTTCAATCTCCTCTACTGCATCTAGAGAGTTATTTGGCAATATGACGAAGTGGCTAAAAATGAAAGTGTAAGGAAATGATTCGTATAAAATTACGAGGATCAACGTTTAATAGTCGTAATTTCCGAAATCTGTCAAACGACAACTTTTCATGCTATCCATGTTATCCCTTCTCAGAGACCTTACGCTAAAAAGGCACTTCATTTTACAGTTTGAAATGTAAGAAAAGCTTATACAGAAGTTCGAACTTGAAACCTTAATAGTTTCGAACATTAATAGTTGGTAAGAGATCATTTAAGATCAATCCGCATTTAAAAGGCTCCAGTTCAATTCCCAAATGGCATTGACATCGAATTCAAATACGAATTATTACTACAAAAAGGATTTTTTTAATGTCTCCAATATACCATCTGGTATCACGTTTATTTAAGGATTCAGATTCAAGTTTAATCGACATCAAACTGAAGCAGGCTTCCGATTAATGTCATATGTATTTGTCATTGTCGCTAAATTAAGAGAAAATTGAACCTATTTATAAAATTTTCCTAAAACATATTTTTTACAGTAACAAACGTCCACTTGTATCGTTCCTAACATTAGGTGCATACTCAGAGGATACTTAAAATCTTTATGTTTGAAAGTTCTGTTTACTAAACCGAATGTGCCGCTAATGCATATGAAGACAAAAACCTTCAAAATTAAACGACAGTGAGATTTCTAGTTACTATCTTTAACGAAGAAAAATAAAAAAATTAGAAATAAAGAAATTGAAATATACCAATTTGAATCTTCATACTGTTTTTATTGCAAATTTCAACAAACGCAATCTTTATCAATACCGAGCCAAGTTAACTAGAAATCTAATTTCCAACTGATGTGAAAGCTAATATAAGTAGGATTATCTATACAGATATATTTCAAATGAAGGAAATATTTAACGTCGTTTGTTCAGAAGATAAAAATGATAAATGAAAAAATATTCTTAGAAAAAAATCATTCGAAAATATGACATTTGTAACAAACCTAATCTACATTTTCTACCAAATTTTTTACAATTAAGTTACTGTATTTTCAGCAGAAATATAAACAGCTTACATCAATATGCTGAAGTGTGTTGAAGAATGTTATTGTAAGGAGATTACTGTATTGTATCTTAATATCTCATTCGAATTTCATACATATTGATATTATTAAGTATATCAATAACCTCGAAGTAAGAAGAAAGGGAATTAAAGCATGTGAAAATATCTGAAATGACATTGTGATTCCAAAGATTTTTTAATATCATAAGTGGGTTTTGTTTAATGAATAAATATACTTATAAAATTGTTTGCATTTATGTTTATTTAATATAGATCTCTCAACAAGATTCACACAAAATCCATAGCATTATGTTCTGTAGATAAGAGGATCATCACATTCCGCGTAATTTTCCGTTATCATCCCCAAATAGGAGATGCGAGAACACCAGATGCACCCCATCCGCTTGAACCAACAAGGACTGGAGATGCCAGTAAAGGAGATCCAGAAGCTACAAGTCCTCCACCGATTAAAGGAACTCCAAGTGATGAAACAATGGCTCCACGTCTTGTTCTTTCATCTGCAGCAGCGTAAACAACCATGATTGCGAGTACCACCAGGAGCTGCCAAAAAGCAAACATTTTCAAAATTTAAATGAAAGTAATTTACATTAACATTTCTGTTGATAAAATTTGTAAATTCAACATTAAAATAACGATTGCATTTCTTACACATTTAAGAATGAATTTCAAGATTGACGTCAACTTCAGAAAGAAATATTAATATTGTTATATTTTAAATACTTGTGTTCAAAGATTCGTTTTGCATTGTATAACACTTCAAGAGTCATATTGAAAACTATTTGAGATCTTTCAAACAAAAATATACTTACAAACTTCATTTTGAGGGTTGTAGATTTCGAACTACTGTATATTTGTGTTTACAAATGTAAGTAACTAACACTCAACTACAAAGCTTTATATACTTTCGCGTGTATATATTTGATACGACTTCTTTCCCTTTCAGTAATTCTTCCAAGGTTAATATGTTCGTTGTAAATGAATTGCAGAATTTCGTCAGATTATTTTCTTATGAATTTTATCTGACATATTACATCATTTTGAAAAGTTGTAGGATAAAAATAAATATATACTATAAATATAATATAAAAATGTCCGTTCTTTGTACGGTAAGAGTAAGATTTGTGAAAAATATTTCAAATTTATATGCAACATTTTTCTGATTTCAAGTACTTGTAAATGTGTTATATGACTACAGTTATTTTCAAAAAATCTCTCTGATTTCCTTCTAATAACATTTCGCAGCATCAAGACAGAGTTAAGTCGCTTGTTAGCATCCAGAAACAATGAATTACTCAAATGCATGGAAATTCTTAGGTCATTTATAAGTTAATTTCCGTTTTCCAGAAAATACGTTTTTTAGCCACCTACTTTGCGAAACTTGTTTCGAGAAATTGCTTTATTATAGACGAAACTCGAAACCTTTCTTCATTTCGTGAAAATTATTACTTTTAATTTGTATCTCTCTTGCTGTATTTTTCAAACCCCGACCATATTTTTTTCGCAGTGTCAATAATTATTCAAATAGTCTCTTTGTACAATAAACTCAGATTATGTACTCCAAGCTGTTCGATATACAAATTTTATGGCTGTATGTCGGACGATTCAAGAGAATTTTTTAATAATTGTAATAGCAACGTTAGGCATTTCAATAAACTGACGTACAGCTCTGAGTAAATTACCCAAAGTTCTTATTAAGGAAGTTTCATTCTAACATATCGGAAGAAGAATTATTCCCTCCTCCGCCCTCTTACATGTGGAAATTTTACATTTCTGTCTTACCCGTAGTGTAAAGTCTAGGAAAGCAGCTTTAGGAAATTTCAATTAGATATACTCCATTACTTTGGATATGTGATAAACAAACGTGAATAATCCGTAACTTTCCCTTCCATTAGATTCAGTCTTCCTAAAACTCCATTCTGTGTAAAAATCAATTAGCAATCTCGTACGAAATTTGAACTTTTTATTCGAAATTTCAATGATGAAGTAGAAATTCTAGTATACATGGGAAATGAATGTAACCAAAATGTCAGGTGCTAGGAAAAATGATTTAAAGGTATGGATGACGTTAGAAATGCTGGAGCCTAACCTTCCGCTATTTAGCCACATTAATAAATGATTGTGTGACCTAGAGTCAAGAGTTAAATAGTATATTTATATCAAATTTCATAGTTATATATACACAACGATTTCTCAGAGATGAGGAACTACAGAAAATCATTGAAGCCTCCATATCCTTGATAGCTACTGCATTTGGTCAAATTCTGTTCTCACCTACAACTTAGAATGTAGCAGAATATGTACAAAAATAACACATCTTACAGTTTCGGATAGCTCATGGACGGCAATAATCGTAACAATATTGCTTATTCTTTCACAGCAGTCAGGTTTTGGAAAACATTGTCTTATATACAGCCTAGAGTGCAAGACAACAATTTATATATAATTTTTCAAATTTTAAAGTATACTTGTTTCGGAAATGTCTTGAATAGCAAGAAATCTTTTAAGTTCGGATATTTCACTTTATTTCACCACATTTCCACCAATTCTCCTTTTATTTTCAATTCATGCTGGTAGGAGAAAAAAATTCAAGAATCTATGTTTAAAATTATTGTAGTAGTGCCGAAAAGCAGAAAATATTGAACCTTCGTCATTCGCCGCAAGGTACCCACATTTGACAAAATAATTTCGTACTCGCAGCTTAAAGTTCAAGGAGGACAATTGTTTAAAATGTCAGTCTTCAACGCCTAACGGTTTCCGAGAATTAATGAATAACAGAAATTTCGAGACCATTACCTCCCCTTTCTCTACACCTTTCGAAACATCGGCGCTTACTTACAGCCTAGAGTACAAAAGAAACAGTAATACAAAGTGTTATTTTTGTCACCTAATACGTTCATAGATGTGACGAAAGATAAAACGAAGTCCCTTTATTCCTCTTGAGAGGCTGCATTTCGGAAGGTGCTGTTCTTTCCAATGGACAAAGTAGAATCACAACACAAGTGCAATATTAAGAGGTATTATACATAACTATTTTGGAGATTACCCTAATTCATTGAAAAAACTTTTATTCCTTCTTAAGAGCTGTATTACAAATCGACTGAGCATATGTAAACTTAAACTATTATAAAATTTTATATAAGATTTCAAGATTGTGTGAACGACAGCTTCGAAGATCTAGTGAATTGCACAGAAATCATTGAAGACGTTTCTTATGCACCCTTAGAGTCGTTATTCAAAAATAAATGAAGTTGTAAGATTTGCACTAATCTATAACGTGTAATTTAAGAAGAATATTTGTACAAAATTTCTGGATACAACCCGGAATAAATGTATAGATTTTGCGAACGGTCATGAAATGTTCAATCTCCTCTACTGCATCTAGAGAGTTCTTTCTCAATATGACGAAGTGGCTAAAAATGAAAGTGTAAGGAAATGATTCGCATAAAATTACGAGGATCAACGTTAAAAGTCGTAATTTCCGAAATCTGTCAAACGACAACTTTTCATGCTATCCATGTTATCCCTTCTCAGAGACCTTACGCTAAAAAGGCACTTCATTTTACAGTTTGAAATGTAAGAAAAGCTTATACAGAAGTTCGAACTTGAAACCTTAATAGTTTCGAACATTAATAGTTGGTAAGAGATCATTTAAGATCAATCCGCATTTAAAAGGCTCCAGTTCAATTCCCAAATGGCATTGACATCGAATTCAAATACGAATTATTACTACAAAAAGGATTTTTTTAATGTCTCCAATATACCATCTGGTACCACGTTTATTTAAGGATTCAGATTCAAGTTTAATCGACATCAAACTGAAGCAGGCTTCCAATTAATGTCATATGTATTTGTCATTGTCGCTAAATTAAGAGAAAATTGAACCTATTTATAAAATTTTCCTAAAACATATTTTTTACAGTAACAAACGTCCACTTGTATCGTTCCTAACATTAGGTGCATACTCAGAGGATACATAAAATCTTTATGTTTGAAAGTTCTGTTTACTAAACCGAATGTGCCGCTAATGCGTATGAAGACAAAAACCTTCAAAATTAAACGACAGTGAGATTTCTAGTTACTATCTTTAACGAAGAAAAATAAAAAAAATGAGAAATAAAGAAATTGAAATATACCAATTTGAATCTTGATATTGTTTTTATTGCAAATTTCAACAAACGCAATCTTTATCAATATTGAGCCAAGTTAACTAGAAATCTAATTTCCAACTGATCTGAAAGCTAATATAAGTAGGATTATCTATACAGATATATTTCAAATGAAGGAAATATTTAACGTCGTTTGTTCAGAAGATAAAAATGATAAATGAAAAAATATTCTTAGAAAAAAATCATTCGAAAATATGACATTTGTAACAAACCTAATCTACATTTTCTACCAAATTTTTTACAATTAAGTTACTGTATTTTCAGCAGAAATATAAACAGCTTACATCAATATGCTGAAGTGTGTTTAAGAATGTTATTGTAAGGAGATTACTGTATTGTATCTTAATATCTCATTCGAATTTCATACATATTGATATTATTAAGTATATAACCTCGAAGTAAGAAGAAAGGGAATTAAAGCATGTGAAAATATCTGAAATGACATTGTGATTCCAAAGATTTTTTAATATCATAAGTGGGTTTTGTTTAATGAATAAATATACTTATAAAATTGTTTGCATTTATGTTTATTTAATATAGATCTCTCAACAAGATTCACACAAAATCCATAGCATTATGTTTTGTAGATAAGAGGATCACATTCCGCGTAATTTTCCGTTATCATCCCCAAATAGGAGATGCGAGAACACCAGATGCACCCCATCCGCTTGAACCAACAAGGACTGGAGATGCCAGTAAAGGAGATCCAGAAGCTACAAGACCTCCACCGATTAAAGGAACTCCAAGTGATGAAACAATGGCTCCACGTCTTGTTCTTTCATCTGCAGCAGCGTAAACAACCATGATTGCGAGTACCACCAGGAGCTGCCAAAAAGCAAACATTTTCAAAATTTAAATGAAAGTAATTTACATTAACATTTCTGTTGATAAAATTTGTAAATTCAACATTAAAATAACGATTGCATTTCTTACACATTTAAGAATGAATTTCAAGATTGACGTCAACTTCAGAAAGAAATATTAATATTGTTATATTTTAAATACTTGTGTTCAAAGATTCGTTTTGCATTGTATAACACTTCAAGAGTCATATTGAAAACTATTTGAGATCTTTCAAACAAAAATATACTTACAAACTTCATTTTGAGGGTTGTAGATTTCGAACTACTGTATATTTGTGTTTACAAATGTAAGTAACTAACACTCAACTACAAAGCTTTATATACTTTCGCGTGTATATATTTGATACGACTTCTTTCCCTTTCAGTAATTCTTCCAAGGTTAATATGTTCGTTGTAAATGAATTGCAGAGTTTCGTCAGATTATTTTCTTATGAATTTTATCTGACATATTACATCATTTTGAAAAGTTGTAGGATAAAAATAAATATATACTATAAATATAATATAAAAATGTCCGTTCTTTGTACGGTAAGAGTAAGATTTGTGAAAAATATTTCAAATTTATATGCAACATTTTTCTGATTTCAAGTACTTGTAAATGTGTTATATGACTACAGTTATTTTCAAAAAATCTCTCTGATTTCCTTCTAATAACATTTCGCAGCATCAAGACAGAGTTAAGTCGCTTGTTAGCATCCAGAAACAATGAATTACTCAAATGCATGGAAATTCTTAGGTCATTTATAAGTTAATTTCCGTTTTCCAGAAAATACGTTTTTTAGCCACCTACTTTGCGAAACTTGTTTCGAGAAATTGCTTTATTATAGACGAAACTCGAAACCTTTCTTCATTTCGTGAAAATTATTACTTTTAATTTGTATCTCTCTTGCTGTATTTTTCAAACCCCGACCATATTTTTTTCGCAGTGTCAATAATTATTCAAATAGTCTCTTTGTACAATAAACTCAGATTATGTACTCCAAGCTGTTCGATATACAAATTTTATGGCTGTATGTCGGACGATTCAAGAGAATTTTTTAATAATTGTAATAGCAACGTTAGGCATTTCAATAAACTGACGTACAGCTCTGAGTAAATTACCCAAAGTTCTTATTAAGGAAGTTTCATTCTAACATATCGGACCAGGAATTATTCCCTCCTACGCCCTCTTACATCTGGAAATTTTACATTTCTGTCTTACCCGTAGTGTAAAGTCTAGGAAAGCAGCTTTAGGAAATTTCAATTAGATATACTCCATTACTTTGGATATGTGATAAACAAACTTGAATAATCCGTAACTTTCCCTTCCATTAGATTCAGTCTTCTTAAAACTCCATTGCGTGTAAAAATCAATTAGCAATCTCGTACGAAATGTGAACTTTTTATTCCAAACTTCAATGATGAGGTAGAAATTCTAGTATACATGGGAAATGAATGTAACCAAAATGTCAGGTGCTAGGAAAAATGATTTAAAGGTATGGATGACGTTAGAAATGCTGGAGCCTAACCTTCCGCTATTTAGCCACATTAATAAATGATTGTGTGACCTAGAGTCAAGAGTTAAACAGTATATTTATATCAAATTTCCTAGTTATATATACACAACGGTTTCTCAGAGATGAGGAACTACAGATAATCATTGAAGCCTCCATATCCTTGATAGCTACAGCATTTGGTCAAATTCTGTTCTCACCTACAACTTAGAATGTAGCAGAATATGTACAAAAATAACACATCTTACAGTTTCGGATAGCTCATGGACGGCAATAATCGTAACAATATTGCTTATTCTTTCACAGCAGTCAGGTTTTGGAAAACATTGTCTTATATACAGCCTAGAGTGCAAGACAACAATTTATATATAATTTTTCAAATTTTAAAGTATACTTGTTTCGGAAATGTCTTGAATAGCAAGAAATCTTTTAAGTTCGGATATTTCACTTTATTTCACCACATTTCCACCAATTCTCCTTTTATTTTCAATTCATGCTGGTAGGAGAAAAAAATTCAAGAATCTATGTTTAAAATTATTGTAGTAGTGCCGAAAAGCAGAAAATATTGAACCTTCGTCATTCGCCGCAAGGTACCCACATTTGACAAAATAATTTCGTACTCGCAGCTTAAAGTTCAAGGAGGACAATTGTTTAAAATGTCAGTCTTCAACGCCTAACGGTTTCCGAGAATTAATGAATAACAGAAATTTCGAGACCATTACCTCCCCTTTCTCTACACCTTTCGAAACATCGGCGCTTACTTACAGCCTAGAGTACAAAAGAAACAGTAATACAAAGTGTTATTTTTGTCACCTAATACGTTCATAGATGTGACGAAAGATAAAACGAAGTCCCTTTATTCATCTTGAGAGGCTGCATTTCGGAAGGTGCTGTTCTTTCCAATGGACAAAGTAGAATCACAACACAAGTGCAATATTAAGAGGTATTATACATAACTATTTTGGAGATTAGCCTAATTCATTGAAAAAACTTTTATTCCTTCTTAAGAGCTGTATTACAAATCGACTGAGCATATGTAAACTTAAACTATTATAAAATTTTATATAAGATTTCAAGATTGTGTGAACGACAGCTTCGAAGATCTAGTGAATTGCACAGAAATCATTGAAGACGTTTCTTATGCACCCTTAGAGTCGTTATTCAAAAATAAATGAAGTTGTAAGATTTGCACTAATCTATAACGTGTAATTTAAGAAGAATATTTGTACAAAATTTCTGGATACAACCCGGAATAAATGTATAGATTTTGGAAAGGTCATGAAATGTTCAATCTCCTGTACTGCATCTAGAGAGTTATTTGGCAATATGACGAAGTGGCTAAAAATGAAAGTGTAAGGAAATGATTCGTATAAAATTACGAGGATCAACGCTTAATAGTCGTAATTTCCGAAATCTGTCAAACGACAACTTTTCATGCTATCCATGTTATCCCTTCTCAGAGACCCTACGCTAAAAAGGCACTTCATTTTACAGTTTGAAATGTAAGAAAAGCTTATACAGAAGTTCGAACTTGAAACCTTAATAGTTTCGAATATTAATAGTTGGTAAGAGATCATTTAAGATCAATCCGCATTTAAAAGGCTCCAGTTCAAATCCCAAATGGCATTGACATCGAATTCAAATACGAATTATTACTACAAAAAGGATTTTTTTAATGTCTCCAATATACCATCTGGTATCACGCTTATTTAAGGATTCAGATTCAAGTTTAATCGACATCAAACTGAAGCAGGCTTCCGATTAATGTCATATGTATTTGTCATTGTCGCTAAATTAAGAGAAAATTGAACCTATTTATAAAATTTTCCTAAAACATATTTTTTACAGTAACAAACGTCCACTTGTATCGTTCCTAACATTAGGTGCATACTCAGAGGATACTTAAAATCTTTATGTTTGAAAGTTCTGTTTACTAAACCGAATGTGCCGCTAATGCGTATGAAGACAAAAACCTTCAAAATTAAACGACAGTGAGATTTCTAGTTACTATCTTTAACGAAGAAAAATAAAAAAATGAGAAATAAAGAAATTGAAATATACCAATTTGAATCTTCATATTGTTTTTATTGCAAATTTCAACAAACGCAATCTTTATCAATATCGAGCCAAGTTAACTAGAAATCTAATTTCCAACTGATCTGAAAGCTAATATAAGTAGGATTATCTATACAGATATATTTCAAATGAAGGAAATATTTAACGTCGTTTGTTCAGAAGATAAAAATGATAAATGAAAAAATATTCTTAGAAAAAAATCATTCGAAAATATGACATTTGTAACAAACCTAATCTACATTTTCTACCAAATTTTTTACAATTAAGTTACTGTATTTTCAGCAGAAATATGAACAGCTTACATCAATATGCTGAAGTGTGTTTAAGAATGTTATTGTAAGGAGATTACTGTATTGTATCTTAATATCTCATTCGAATTTCATACATATTGATATTATTAAGTATATCAATAACCTCGAAGTAAGAAGAAAGGGAATTAAAGCATGTGAAAATATCTGAAATGACATTGTGATTCCAAAGATTTTTTAATATCATAAGTGGGTTTTGTTTAATGAATAAATATACTTATAAAATTGTTTGCATTTATGTTTATTTAATATAGATCTCTCAACAAGATTCACACAAAATCCATAGCATTATGTTCTGTAGATAAGAGGATCATCACATTCCGCGTAGTTTTCCGTTATCATCCCCAAATAGGAGATGCGAGAACACCAGATGCACCCCATCCGCTTGAACCAACAAGGACTGGAGATGCCAGTAAAGGAGATCCAGAAGCTACAAGACCTCCACCGATTAAAGGAACTCCAAGTGATGAAACAATGGCTCCACGTCTTGTTCTTTCATCTGCAGCAGCGTAAACAACCATGACTGCGAGTACCACCAGGAGCTGCCAAAAAGCAAACATTTTCAAAATTTAAATGAAAGTAATTTACATTAACATTTCTGTTGATAAAATTTGTAAATTCAACATTAAAATAACGATTGCATTTCTTAGACATTTAAGAATGAATTTCAAGATTGACGTCAACTTCAGAAAGAAATATTAATATTGTTATATTTTAAATACTTGTGTTCAAAGATTCGTTTTGCATTGTATAACACTTCAAGAGTCATATTGAAAACTATTTGAGATCTTTCAAACAAAAATATACTTACAAACTTCATTTTGAGGGTTGTAGATTTCGAACTACTGTATATTTGTGTTTACAAATGTAAGTAACTAACACTCAACTACAAAGCTTTATATACTTTCGCGTGTATATATGTGATACGACTTCTTTCCCTTTCAGTAATTCTTCCAAGGTTAATATGTTCGTTGTAAATGAATTGCAGAGTTTCGTCAGATTATTTTCTTATGAATTTTATCTGACATATTACATCATTTTTAAAAGTTGTAGGATAAAAATAAATATATACTATAAATATAATATAAAAATGTCCGTTCTTTGTACGGTAAGAGTAAGATTTGTGAAAAATATTTCAAATTTATATACAACATTTTTCTGATTTCAAGTACTTGTAAATGTGTTATATGACTACAGTTATTTTCAAAAAATCTCTCTGATTTCCTTCTAATAACATTTCGCAGCATCAAGACAGAGTTAAGTCGCTTGTTAGCATCCAGAAACAATGAATTACTCAAATGCATGGAAATTCTTAGGTCATTTATAAGTTAATTTCCGTTTTCCATAAGTACGTTTTTTAGCCACCTACTTTGCGAAACTTGTTTCGTGAAAATGCTTTGTTATAGACGAAACTCGAAACCTTTCTTCATTTCGTGAAAACTATTACTTTTAATTTGTATCTCTCTTGCTGTATTTTTCAAACCCCGACCATATTTTTTTCGCAGTGTCAATAATTATTCAAATAGTCTCTTTGTACAATAAACTCAGATTATGTACTCCAAGCTGTTCGATATACAAATTTTATGGCTGTATGTCGGACGATTCAAGAGAATTTTTTAATAATTGTAATAGCAACGTTAGGCATTTCAATAAACTGACGTACAGCTCTGAGTAAATTACCCAAAGTTCTTATTAAGGAAGTTTCATTCTAACATATCGGAAGAAGAATTATTCCCTCCTCCGCCCTCTTACATGTGGAAATTTTACATTTCTGTCTTACCCGTAGTGTAAAGTCTAGGAAAGCAGCTTTAGGAAATTTCAATTAGATATACTCCATTACTTTGGATATGTGATAAACAAACGTGAATAATCCGTAACTTTCCCTTCCATTAGATTCAGTCTTCCTAAAACTCCATTCTGTGTAAAAATCAATTAGCAATCTCGTACGAAATTTGAACTTTTTATTCGAAATTTCAATGATGAAGTAGAAATTCTAGTATACATGGGAAATGAATGTAACCAAAATGTCAGGTGCTAGGAAAAATGATTTAAAGGTATGGATGACGTTAGAAATGCTGGAGCCTAACCTTCCGCTATTTAGCCACATTAATAAATGATTGTGTGACCTAGAGTCAAGAGTTAAATAGTATATTTATATCAAATTTCATAGTTATATATACACAACGATTTCTCAGAGATGAGGAACTACAGAAAATCATTGAAGCCTCCATATCCTTGATAGCTACTGCATTTGGTCAAATTCTGTTCTCACCTACAACTTAGAATGTAGCAGAATATGTACAAAAATAACACATCTTACAGTTTCGGATAGCTCATGGACGGCAATAATCGTAACAATATTGCTTATTCTTTCACAGCAGTCAGGTTTTGGAAAACATTGTCTTATATACAGCCTAGAGTGCAAGACAACAATTTATATATAATTTTTCAAATTTTAAAGTATGCTTGTTTCGGAAATGTCTTGAATAGCAAGAAATCTTTTAAGTTCGGATATTTCACTTTATTTCACCACATTTCCACCAATTCTCCTTTTATTTTCAATTCATGCTGGTAGGAGAAAAAAATTCAAGAATCTATGTTTAAAATTATTGTAGTAGTGCCGAAAAGCAGAAAATATTGAACCTTCGTCATTCGCCGCAAGGTACCCACATTTGACAAAATAATTTCGTACTCGCAGCTTAAAGTTCAAGGAGGACAATTGTTTAAAATGTCAGTCTTCAACGCCTAACGGTTTCCGAGAATTAATGAATAACAGAAATTTCGAGACCATTACCTCCCCTTTCTCTACACCTTTCGAAACATCGGCGCTTACTTACAGCCTAGAGTACAAAAGAAACAGTAATACAAAGTGTTATTTTTGTCACCTAATACGTTCATAGATGTGACGAAAGATAAAACGAAGTCCCTTTATTCCTCTTGAGAGGCTGCATTTCGGAAGGTGCTGTTCTTTCCAATGGACAAAGTAGAATCACAACACAAGTGCAATATTAAGAGGTATTATACATAACTATTTTGGAGATTACCCTACTTCATTGAAAAAACTTTTATTCCTTCTTAAGAGCTGTATTACAAATTGACTGAGCATATGTAAACTTAAACTATTATAAAATTTTATATAAGATTTCAAGATTGTGTGAACGACAGCTTCGAAGATCTAGTGAATTGCACAGAAATCATTGAAGACGTTTCTTATGCACCCTTAGAGTCGTTATTCAAAAATAAATGAAGTTGTAAAATTTGCACTAATCTATAACGTGTAATTTAAGAAGAATATTTGTACAAAATTTCTGGATACAACCCGGAATAAATGTATAGATTTTGCGAACGGTCATGAAATGTTCAATCTCCTCTACTGCATCTAGAGAGTTATTTGGCAATATGACGAAGTGGCTAAAAATGAAAGTGTAAGGAAATGATTCGCATAAAATTACGAGGATCAACGTTAAAAGTCGTAATTTCCGAAATCTGTCAAACGACAACTTTTCATGCTATCCATGTTATCCCTTCTCAGAGACCTTACGCTAAAAAGGCACTTCATTTTACAGTTTGAAATGTAAGAAAAGCTTATACAGAAGTTCGAACTTGAAACCTTAATAGTTTCGAACATTAATAGTTGGTAAGAGATCATTTAAGATCAATCCGCATTTAAAAGGCTCCAGTTCAATTCCCAAATGGCATTGACATCGAATTCAAATACGAATTATTACTACAAAAAGGATTTTTTTAATGTCTCCAATATACCATCTGGTACCACGTTTATTTAAGGATTCAGATTCAAGTTTAATCGACATCAAACTGAAGCAGGCTTCCGATTAATGTCATATGTATTTGTCATTGTCGCTAAATTAAGAGAAAATTGAACCTATTTATAAAATTTTCCTAAAACATATTTTTTACAGTAACAAACGTCCACTTGTATCGTTCCTAACATTAGGTGCATACTCAGAGGATACATAAAATCTTTATGTTTGAAAGTTCTGTTTACTAAACCGAATGTGCCGCTAATGCGTATGAAGACAAAAACCTTCAAAATTAAACGACAGTGAGATTTCTGGTTACTATCTTTAACGAAGAAAAATAAAAAAAATGAGAAATAAAGAAATTGAAATATACCAATTTGAATCTTCATATTGTTTTTATTGCAAATTTCTACAAACGCAATATTTATCAATATCGAGCCAAAGTTAACTAGAAATCTAATTTCCAACTGATCTGAAAGCTAATATAAGTAGGATTATCTATACAGATATATTTCAAATGAAGGAAATATTTAACGTCGTTTGTTCAGAAGATAAAAATGATAAATGAAAAAATATTCTTAGAAAAAAATCATTCGAAAATATGACATTTGTAACAAACCTAATCTACATTTTCTACCAAATTTTTTACAATTAAGTTACTGTATTTTCAGCAGAAATATAAACAGCTTACATCAATATGCTGAAGTGTGTTGAAGAATGTTATTGTAAGGAGATTACTGTATTGTATCTTAATATCTCATTCGAATTTCATACATATTGATATTATTAAGTATATCAATAACCTCGAAGTAAGAAGAAAGGGAATTAAAGCATGTGAAAATATCTGAAATGACATTGTGATTCCAAAGATTTTTTAATATCATAAGTGGGTTTTGTTTAATGAATAAATATACTTATAAAATTGTTTGCATTTATGTTTATTTAATATAGATCTCTCAACAAGATTCACACAAAATCCATAGCATTATGTTTTGTAGATAAGAGGATCATCACATTCCGCGTAATTTTCCGTTATCATCCCCAAATAGGAGATGCGAGAACACCAGATGCACCCCATCCGCTTGAACCAACAAGGACTGGAGATGCCAGTAAAGGAGATCCAGAAGCTACAAGACCTCCACCGATTAAAGGAACTCCAAGTGATGAAACAATGGCTCCACGTCTTGTTCTTTCATCTGCAGCAGCGTAAACAACCATGATTGCGAGTACCACCAGGAGCTGCCAAAAAGCAAACATTTTCAAAATTTAAATGAAAGTAATTTACATTAACATTTCTGTTGATAAAATTTGTAAATTCAACATTAAAATAACGATTGCATTTCTTACACATTTAAGAATGAATTTCAAGATTGACGTCAACTTCAGAAAGAAATATTAATATTGTTATATTTTAAATACTTGTGTTCAAAGATTCGTTTTGCATTGTATAACACTTCAAGAGTCATATTGAAAACTATTTGAGATCTTTCAAACAAAAATATACTTACAAACTTCATTTTGAGGGTTGTAGATTTCGAACTACTGTATATTTGTGTTTACAAATGTAAGTAACTAACACTCAACTACAAAGCTTTATATACTTTCGCGTGTATATATGTGATACGACTTCTTTCCCTTTCAGTAATTCTTCCAAGGTTAATATGTTCGTTGTAAATGAATTGCAGAATTTCCTCAGGTTATTTTCTTATGAATTTTATCTGACATATTACATCATTTTTAAAAGTTGTAGGATAAAAATAAATATATACTATAAATATAATATAAAAATGTCCGTTCTTTGTACGGTAAGAGTAAGATTTGTGAAAAATATTTCAAATTTATATGCAACATTTTTCTGATTTCAAGTACTTGTAAATGTGTTATATGACTACAGTTATTTTCAAAAAATCTCTCTGATTTCCTTCTAATAACATTTCGCAGCATCAAGACAGAGTTAAGTCGCTTGTTAGCATCCAGAAACAATGAATTACTCAAATGCATGGAAATTCTTAGGTCATTTATAAGTTAATTTCCGTTTTCCATAAGTACGTTTTTCAGCCACCTACTTTGCGAAACTTGTTTCGTGAAATTGCTTTGTTATAGACGAAACTCGAAACCTTTCTTCATTTCGTGAAAATTATTACTTTTAATTTGTATCTCTCTTGCTGTATTTTTCAAACCCCGACCATATTTTTTTCGCAGTGTCAATAATTATTCAAATAGTCTCTTTGTACAATAAACTCAGATTATGTACTCCAAGCTGTTCGATATACAAATTTTATGGCTGTATGTCGGACGATTCAAGAGAATTTTTTAATAATTGTAATAGCGACGTTAGGCTTTTCAATAAACTGACGTACAGCTGTGAGTAAATTACCCAAAGTTCTTATTAAGGAAGTTTCATTTTCCCATATCGGACAAGGAATTATTCCCTCCTACGCCCTCTTACATCTGGAAATTTTACATTTCTGTCTTACCCGTAGTGTAAAGTCTAGGAAAGCAGCTTTAGGAAATTTCAATTAGATATACTCCATTACTTTGGATATGTGATAAACAAACGTGAATAATCCGTAACTTTCCCTTCCATTAGATTCAGTCTTCGTAAAACTCCATTGTGTGTAAAAATCAATTAGCAATCTCGTACGAAATGTGAACTTTTTATTCGAAACTTCAATGATGAGGTAGAAATTCTAGTATACATGGGAAATGAATGTAACCAAAATGTCAGGTGCTAGGAAAAATGATTTAAAGGTATGGATGACGTTAGAAATGCTGGAGCCTAACCTTCCGCTATTCAGCCACATTAATAAATGATTGTGTGACCTAGAGTCAAGAGTTAAACAGTATATTTATATCAAATTTCATAGTTATATATACACAACGGTTTCTCAGAGATGAGGAACTACAGATAATCATTGAAGCCTCCATATCCTTGATAGCTACAGCATTTGGTCAAATTCTGTTCTCACCTACAACTTAGAATGTAGCAGAATATGTACAAAAATAACACATCTTACAGTTTCGGATAGCTCATGGACGGCAATAATCGTAACAATATTGCTTATTCTTTCACAGCAGTCAGGTTTTGGAAAACATTGTCTTATATACAGCCTAGAGTGCAAGACAACAATTTATATATAATTTTTCAAATTTTAAAGTATGCTTGTTTCGGAAATGTCTTGAATAGCAAGAAATCTTTTAAGTTCGGATATTTCACTTTATTTCACCACATTTCCACCAATTCTCCTCTTATTTTCAATTCATGCTGGTAGGAGAAAAAAATTCAAGAATCTATGTTTAAAATTATTGTAGTAGTGCCGAAAAGCAGAAAATATTGAACCTTCGTCATTCGCCGCAAGGTAGCCGCACTTGACAAAATAATTTCGTACTTGCAGCTTAAAGTTCAAGGAGGACAATTGTTTAAAATGTCAGTCTTCAACGCCTAACGGTTTCCGAGAATTAATGAATAACAGAAATTTCGAGACCATTACCTCCCCTTTCTCTACACCTTTCGAAACATCGGCGCTTACTTACAGCCTAGAGTACAAAAGAAAAAGTAATACAAAGTGTTATTTTTGTCACCTAATACGTTCATAGATGTAACGAAAGATAAAATGAAGTCCCTTTATTCCTCTTGAGAGGCTGCATTTCGGAAGGTGCTGTTCTTTCCAATGGACAAAGTAGAATCACAACACAAGTGCAATATTAAGAGGTATTATACATAACTATTTTGGAGATTACCCTAATTCATTGAAAAAACTTTTATTCCTTCTTAAGACCTGTATTACAAATCGACTGAGCATATGTAAACTTAAACTATTATAAAATTTTATATAAGATTTCAAGATTGTGTGGACGACAGCTTCGAAGATCTAGTGAATTGCACAGAAATCATTGAAGACGTTTCTTATGCACCCTTAGAGTCGTTATTCAAAAATAAATGAAGTTGTAAGATTTGCACTAATCTATAACGTGTAATTTAAGAAGAATATTTGTACAACATTTCTGGATACAACCCGGAATAAATGTATAGATTTTGCGAACGGTCATGAAATGTTCAATCTCCTGTACTGCATCTAGAGAGTTATTTGGCAATATGACGAAGTGGCTAAAAATGAAAGTGTAAGGAAATGATTCGTATAAAATTACGAGGATCAACGTTTAATAGTCGTAATTTCCGAAATCTGTCAAACGACAACTTTTCATGCTATCCATGTTATCCCTTCTCAGAGACCTTACGCTAAAAAGGCACTTCATTTTACAGTTTGAAATGTAAAAAAAGCTTATACAGAAGTTCGAACTTGAAACCTTAATAGTTTCGAACATTAATAGTTGGTAAGAGATCATTTAAGATCAATCCGCATTTAAAAGGCTCCAGTTCAATTCCCAAATGGCATTGACATCGAATTCAAATACGAATTATTACTACAAAAAGGATTTTTTAATGTCTCCAATATACCATCTGGTACCAAGTTTATTTAAGGATTCAGATTCAAGTTTAATCGACATCAAACTGAAGCAGGCTTCCGATTAATGTCATATGTATTTGTCATTGTCGCTAAATTAAGAGAAAATTGAACCTATTTATAAAATTTTCCTAAAACATATTTTTTACAGTAACAAACGTAAACTTGTATCGTTCCTAACATTAGGTGCATACTCAGAGGATACATAAAATCTTTATGTTTGAAAGTTCTGTTTACTAAACCGAATGTGCCGCTAATGCGTATGAAGACAAAAACCTTCAAAATTAAACGACAGTGAGATTTCTAGTTACTATCTTTAACGAAGAAAAATAAAAAAATGAGAAATAAAGAAATTGAAGTATACCAATTTGAATCTTCATATTGTTTTTATTGCAAATTTCAACAAACGCAATCTTTATCAATATCGAGCCAAGTTAACTAGAAATCTAATTTCCAACTGATCTGAAAGCTAATATAAGTAGGATTATCTATACAGATATATTTCAAATGAAGGAAATATTTAACGTCGTTTGTTCAGAACATAAAAATGATAAATGAAAAAATATTCTTAGAAAAAAATCATTCGAAAATATGACATTTGTAACAAACCTAATCTACATTTTCTACCAAATTTTTTACAATTAAGTTACTGTATTTTCAGCAGAAATATAAACAGCTTACATCAATATGCTGAAGTGTGTTGAAGAATGTTATTGTAAGGAGATTACTGTATTGTATCTTAATATCTCATTCGAATTTCATACATATTGATATTATTAAGTATATAACCTCGAAGTAAGAAGAAAGGGAATTAAAGCATGTGAAAATATCTGAAATGACATTGTGATTCCAAAGATTTTTTAATATCATAAGTGGGTTTTGTTTAATGAATAAATATACTTATAAAATTGTTTGCATTTATGTTTATTTAATATAGATCTCTCAACAAGATTCACACAAAATCCATAGCATTATGTTTTGTAGATACGAGGATCATCACATTCCGCGTAATTTTCCGTTATCATCCCCAAATAGGAGATGCGAGAACACCAGATGCACCCCATCCGCTTGAACCAACAAGGACTGGAGATGCCAGTAAAGGAGATCCAGAAGCTACAAGACCTCCACCGATTAAAGGAACTCCAAGTGATGAAACAATGGCTCCACGTCTTGTTCTTTCATCTGCAGCAGCGTAAACAACCATGATTGCGAGTACCACCAGGAGCTGCCAAAAAGCAAACATTTTCAAAATTTAAATGAAAGTAATTTACATTAACATTTCTGTTGATAAAATTTGTAAATTCAACATTAAAATAACGATTGCATTTCTTACACATTTAAGAATGAATTTCAAGATTGACGTCAACTTCAGAAAGAAATATTAATATTGTTATATTTTAAATACTTGTGTTCAAAGATTCGTTTTGCATTGTATAACACTTCAAGAGTCATATTGAAAACTATTTGAGATCTTTCAAACAAAAATATACTTACAAACTTCATTTTGAGGGTTGTAGATTTCGAACTACTGTATATTTGTGTTTACAAATGTAAGTAACTAACACTCAACTACAAAGCTTTATATACTTTCGCGTGTATATATGTGATACGACTTCTTTCCCTTTCAGTAATTCTTCCAAGGTTAATATGTTCGTTGTAAATGAATTGCAGAATTTCGTCAGATTATTTTCTTATGAATTTTATCTGACATATTACATCATTTTTAAAAGTTGTAGGATAAAAATAAATATATACTATAAATATAATATAAAAATGTCCGTTCTTTGTACGGTAAGAGTAAGATTTGTGAAAAATATTTCAAATTTATATGCAACATTTTTCTGATTTCAAGTACTTGTAAATGTGTTATATGACTACAGTTATTTTCAAAAAATCTCTCTGATTTCCTTCTAATAACATTTCGCAGCATCAAGACAGAGTTAAGTCGCTTGTTAGCATCCAGAAACAATGAATTACTCAAATGCATGGAAATTCTTAGGTCATTTATAAGTTAATTTCCGTTTTCCATAAGTACGTTTTTCAGCCACCTACTTTGCGAAACTTGTTTCGTGAAATTGCTTTGTTATAGACGAAACTCGAAACCTTTCTTCATTTCGTGAAAATTATTACTTTTAATTTGTATCTCTCTTGCTGTATTTTTCAAACCCCGACCATATTTTTTTCGCAGTGTCAATAATTATTCAAATACTCTCTTTGTACAATAAACTCAGATTATGTACTCCAAGCTGTTCGATATACAAATTTTATGGCTGTATGTCGGACGATTCAAGAGAATTTTTTAATAATTGTAATAGCGACGTTAGGCTTTTCAATAAACTGACGTATAGCTCTGAGTAAATTACCCAAAGTTCTTATTAAGGAAGTTTCATTTTCCCATATCGGACAAGGAATTATTCCCTCCTACGCCCTCTTACATCTGGAAATTTTACATTTCTGTCTTACCCGTAGTGTAAAGTCTAGGAAAGCAGCTTTAGGAAATTTCAATTAGATATACTCCATTACTTTGGATATGTGATAAACAAACGTGAATAATCCGTAACTTTCCCTTCCATTAGATTCAGTCTTCGTAAAACTCCATTGTGTGTAAAAATCAATTAGCAATCTCGTACGAAATGTGAACTTTTTATTCGAAACTTCAATGATGAGGTAGAAATTCTAGTATACATGGGAAATGAATGTAACCAAAATGTCAGGTGCTAGGAAAAATGATTTAAAGGTATGGATGACGTTAGAAATGCTGGAGCCTAACCTTCCGCTATTCAGCCACATTAATAAATGATTGTGTGACCTAGAGTCAAGAGTTAAACAGTATATTTATATCAAATTTCATAGTTATATATACACAACGATTTCTCAGAGATGAGGAACTACAGAAAATCATTGAAGCCTCCATATCCTTGATAGCTACTGCATTTGGTCAAATTCTGTTCTCACCTACAACTTAGAATGTAGCAGAATATGTACAAAAATAACACATCTTACAGTTTCGGATAGCTCATGGACGGCAATAATCGTAACAATATTGCTTATTCTTTCACAGCAGTCAGGTTTTGGAAAACATTGTCTTATATACAGCCTAGAGTGCAAGACAACAATTTATATATAATTTTTCAAATTTTAAAGTATGCTTGTTTCGGAAATGTCTTGAATAGCAAGAAATCTTTTAAGTTCGGATATTTCACTTTATTTCACCACATTTCCACCAATTCTCCTTTTATTTTCAATTCATGCTGGTAGGAGAAAAAAATTCAAGAATCTATGTTTAAAATTATTGTAGTAGTGCCGAAAAGCAGAAAATATTGAACCTTCGTCATTCGCCGCAAGGTACCCGCATTTGACAAAATAATTTCGTACTCGCAGCTTAAAGTTCAAGGAGGACAATTGTTTAAAATGTCAGTCTTCAACGCCTAACGGTTTCCGAGAATTAATGAATAACAGAAATTTCGAGACCATTACCTCCCCTTTCTCTACACCTTTCGAAACATCGGCGCTTACTTACAGCCTAGAGTACAAAAGAAACAGTAATACAAAGTGTTATTTTTGTCACCTAATACGTTCATAGATGTAACGAAAGATAAAACGAAGTCCCTTTATTCCTCTTGAGAGGCTGCATTTCGGAAGGTGCTGTTCTTTCCAATGGACAAAGTAGAATCACAACACAAGTGCAATATTAAGAGGTATTATACATAACTATTTTGGAGATTACCCTAATTCATTGAAAAAACTTTTATTCCTTCTTAAGAGCTGTATTACAAATCGACTGAGCATATGTAAACTTAAACTATTATAAAATTTTATATAAGATTTCAAAAATTGTGTGAACGACAGCTTCGAAGATCTAGTGAATTGCACAGAAATCATTGAAGACGTTTCTTATGCACCCTTAGAGTCGTTATTCAAAAATAAATGAAGTTGTAAGATTTGCACTAATCTATAACGTGTAATTTAAGAAGAATATTTGTACAAAATTTCTGGATACAACCCGGAATAAATGTATAGATTTTGCGAACGGTCATGAAATGTTCAATCTCCTCTACTGCATCTAGAGAGTTATTTGGCAATATGACGAAGTTGCTAAAAATGAAAGTGTAAGGAAATGATTCGTATAAAATTACGAGGATCAACGTTTAATAGTCGTAATTTCCGAAATCTGTCAAACGACAACTTTTCATGCTATCCATGTTATCCCTTCTCAGAGACCTTACGCTAAAAAGGCACTTCATTTTACAGTTTGAAATGTAAGAAAAGCTTATACAGAAGTTCGAACTTGAAACCTTAATAGTTTCGAACATTAATAGTTGGTAAGAGATCATTTAAGATCAATCCGCATTTAAAAGGCTCCAGTTCAATTCCCAAATGGCATTGACATCGAATTCAAATACGAATTATTACTACAAAAAGGATTTTTTAATGTCTCCAATATACCATCTGGTACCACGTTTATTTAAGGATTCAGATTCAAGTTTAATCGACATCAAACTGAAGCAGGCTTCCGATTAATGTCATATGTATTTGTCATTGTCGCTAAATTAAGAGAAAATTGAACCTATTTATAAAATTTTCCTAAAACATATTTTTTACAGTAACAAACGTCCACTTGTATCGTTCCTAACATTAGGTGCATACTCAGAGGATACATAAAATCTTTATGTTTGAAAGTTCTGTTTACTAAACCGAATGTGCCGCTAATGCGTATGAAGACAAAAACCTTCAAAATTAAACGACAGTGAGATTTCTAGTTACTATCTTTAACGAAGAAAAATAAAAAAAATGAGAAATAAAGAAATTGAAGTATACCAATTTGAATCTTCATATTGTTTTTATTGCAAATTTCAACAAACGCAATCTTTATCAATATCGAGCCAAGTTTCTAGATTCCCTATTGTCCAACTGATCTGAAAGCTAATATAAGTAGGATTATCTATACAGATATATTTCAAATGAAGGAAATATTTAACGTCGTTTGTTCAGAAGATAAAAATGATAAATGAAAAAATATTCTTAGAAAAAAATCATTCGAAAATATGACATTTGTAACAAACCTAATCTACATTTTCTACCAAATTTTTTACAATTAAGTTACTGTATTTTCAGCAGAAATATAAACAGCTTACATCAATATGCTGAAGTGTGTTGAAGAATGTTATTGTAAGGAGATTACTGTATTGTATCTTAATATCTCATTCGAATTTCATACATATTGATATTATTAAGTATATAACCTCGAAGTAAGAAGAAAGGGAATTAAAGCATGTGAAAATATCTGAAATGGCATTGTGATTCCAAAGATTTTTTAATATCATAAGTGGGTTTTGTTTAATGAATAAATATACTAATAAAATTGTTTGCATTTATGTTTATTTAATATAGATCTCTCAACAAGATTCACACAAAATCCATAGCATTATGTTTTGTAGATAAGAGGATCATCACATTCCGCGTAATTTTCCGTTATCATCCCCAAATAGGAGATGCGAGAACACCAGATGCACCCCATCCGCTTGAACCAACAAGGACTGGAGATGCCAGGAAAGGAGATCCAGAAGCTACAAGACCTCCACCGATTAAAGGAACTCCAAGTGATGAAACAATGGCTCCACGTCTTGTTCTTTCATCTGCAGCAGCGTAAACAACCATGATTGCGAGTACCACCAGGAGCTGCCAAAAAGCAAACATTTTCAAAATTTAAATGAAAGTAATTTACATTAACATTTCTGTTGATAAAATTTGTAAATTCAACATTAGAATAACGATTGCATTTCTTACACATTTAAGAATGAATTTCAAGATTGACGTCAACTTCAGAAAGAAATATTAATATTGTTATATTTTAAATACTTGTGTTCAAAGATTCGTTTTGCATTGTATAACACTTCAAGAGTCATATCGAAAACTATTTGAGATCTTTCAAACAAAAATATACTTACAAACTTCATTTTGAGGGTTGTAGATTTCGAACTACTGTATATTTGTGTTTACAAATGTAAGTAACTAACACTCAACTACAAAGCTTTATATACTTTCGCGTGTATATATGTGATACGACTTCTTTCCCTTTCAGTAATTCTTCCAAGGTTAATATGTTCGTTGTAAATGAATTGCAGAATTTCGTCAGATTATTTTCTTATGAATTTTATCTGACATATTACATCATTTTTAAAAGTTGTAGGATAAAAATAAATATATACTATAAATATAATATAAAAATGTCCGTTCTTTGTACGGTAAGAGTAAGATTTGTGAAAAATATTTCAAATTTATATGCAACATTTTTCTGATTTCAAGTACTTGTAAATGTGTTATATGACTACAGTTATTTTCAAAAAATCTCTCTGATTTCCTTCTAATAACATTTCGCAGCATCAAGACAGAGTTAAGTCGCTTGTTAGCATCCAGAAACAATGAATTACTCAAATGCATGGAAATTCTTAGGTCATTTATAAGTTAATTTCCATTTTCCATAAGTACGTTTTTCAGCCACCTACTTTGCGAAACTTGTTTCGTGAAATTGCTTTGTTATAGACGAAACTCGAAACCTTTCTTCATTTCGTGAAAATTATTACTTTTAATTTGTATCTCTCTTGCTGTATTTTTCAAACCCCGACCATATTTTTTTCGCAGTGTCAATAATTATTCAAATAGTCTCTTTGTACAATAAACTCAGATTATGTACTCCAAGCTGTTCGATATACAAATTTTATGGCTGTATGTCGGACGATTCAAGAGAATTTTTTAATAATTGTAATAGCGACGTTAGGCTTTTCAATAAACTGACGTACAGCTGTGAGTAAATTACCCAAAGTTCTTATTAAGGAAGTTTCATTTTCCCATATCGGACAAGGAATTATTCCCTCCTCCGCCCTCTTACATCTGGAAATTTTACATTTCTGTCTTACCCGTAGTGTAAAGTCTAGGAAAGCAGCTTTAGGAAATTTCAATTAGATATACTCCATTACTTTGGATATGTGATAAACAAACGTGAATAATCCGTAACTTTCCCTTCCATTAGATTCAGTCTTCGTAAAACTCCATTCTGTGTAAAAATCAATTAGCAATCTCGTACGAAATGTGAACTTTTTATTCGAAACTTCAATGATGAGGTAGAAATTCTAGTATACATGGGAAATGAATGTAACCAAAATGTCAGGTGCTAGGAAAAATGATTTAAAGGTATGGATGACGTTAGAAATGCTGGAGCCTAACCTTCCGCTATTCAGCCACATTAATAAATGATTGTGTGACCTAGAGTCAAGAGTTAAACAGTATATTTATATCAAATTTCATAGTTATATATACACAACGATTTCTCAGAGATGAGGAACTACAGAAAATCATTGAAGCCTCCATATCCTTGATAGCTACTGCATTTGGTCAAATTCTGTTCTCACCTACAACTTAGAATGTAGCAGAATATGTACAAAAATAACACATCTTACAGTTTCGGATAGCTCATGGACGGCAATAATCGTAACAATATTGCTTATTCTTTCACAGCAGTCAGGTTTTGGAAAACATTGTCTTATATACAGCCTAGAGTGCAAGACAACAATTTATATATAATTTTTCAAATTTTAAAGTATGCTTGTTTCGGAAATGTCTTGAATAGCAAGAAATCTTTTAAGTTCGGATATTTCACTTTATTTCACCACATTTCCACCAATTCTCCTTTTATTTTCAATTCATGCTGGTAGGAGAAAAAAATTCAAGAATCTATGTTTAAAATTATTGTAGTAGTGCCGAAAAGCAGAAAATATTGAACCTTCGTCATTCGCCGCAAGGTACCCGCATTTGACAAAATAATTTCGTACTCGCAGCTTAAAGTTCAAGGAGGACAATTGTTTAAAATGTCAGTCTTCAACGCCTAACGGTTTCCGAGAATTAATGAATAACAGAAATTTCGAGACCATTACCTCCCCTTTCTCTACACCTTTCGAAACATCGGCGCTTACTTACAGCCTAGAGTACAAAAGAAACAGTAATACAAAGTGTTATTTTTGTCACCTAATACGTTCATAGATGTAACGAAAGATAAAACGAAGTCCCTTTATTCCTCTTGAGAGGCTGCATTTCGGAAGGTGCTGTTCTTTCCAATGGACAAAGTAGAATCACAACACAAGTGCAATATTAAGAGGTATTATACATAACTATTTTGGAGATTACCCTAATTCATTGAAAAAACTTTTATTCCTTCTTAAGAGCTGTATTACAAATCGACTGAGCATATGTAAACTTAAACTATTATAAAATTTTATATAAGATTTCAAAAATTGTGTGAACGACAGCTTCGAAGATCTAGTGAATTGCACAGAAATCATTGAAGACGTTTCTTATGCACCCTTAGAGTCGTTATTCAAAAATAAATGAAGTTGTAAGATTTGCACTAATCTATAACGTGTAATTTAAGGTTACTGTGCCCACCCCCTTGTCCGAGCACTTCGCCTTTTCGCCACCAGATGCTCACTTTTTCATTTAGCAATCACTGCTGGTACCTCTACTGGGAAGAACTGAAAGATCGTACCGCTCAGTTTAAATGTGTCCAGGATATCCACAATTGAAGTGGGCGGGGAGAGGAATCCAACAGTTTTTTTTCCTTCGTGCACCTGCAGTCAGTCAGCAAGCCGTGTTGTTCAGCCGCAGGGCAAAATCTCAACCATTGTCGGGTTACAGAAATCTTTTCTTTTTGCAGGTAGGAATAGAGTTTTTGTACGAAAAACGTGAATTAGGTTGCAAAGAGCGTCATTCGCATCGCGTTGACAAATTTTCTTTCGTCCGTTTATCACATGAAGCTCTTTTCTTTTTTTTTTTCGATTATTACCAGAATATGAGATAAAAAAAAAACCTAAATGATTCTTTGTATACAGAAAACAAACAATACCAATATTTTCTTACATATCAGTATTATATGATTTTTCTTTTCATGGAAGTGTATGATGCTTGAAAAATGGACAGAATGAATTTTGATTTTTCTATTTGTCCCTATCCTTCTAAGTAGAGAGAATGCTGTGGCGCAACTAAAGGGCCTGCAGGGCCCGCAACTTTGAGAGGCCCAGAACAGAAAGAGGCCCATTTCAGATTCGAAGTTAAACTTTATAATGTTAGGATGTTAAAAATTATGTGATGTTTCAACTATATATCATTTTTACCTGTGAAGACGGTAACACCTGAGCGATTATTTAGTAAATTAAATGCCAACAAAACTTATACTGACCAGCGAAAACATTATGACCACTCGCTACTTTTTGAACGAAATCATCGGGCTGAGATAAGAGCTACAAGGCATATCACAACCGCGCGCCAAACACGACAAGAATCTCACTCGATTAGTCAGTGTGGTGCTTGTGCCTTGAATGGGGAAGGACGACGATATATCAGGGTGAGTAAATGGCTGGGAGCTTCATTTCGGAAACAGCGCGACTTGTCGAGTTTTCGCGATCTGCAGTGCTTATGTATTTCAAAGATGGGAAAAGGACAGTGAAACCAGCATCGAACCAAACAACAAAAAGTGGGGCGACTACATCTCATTAAAAATGTCGTAGACTCTCGAGGTTGGTACAGAAGAATAGACGAAAACTATAGCACAATAATAATAATAATAATAATAATAATAATAATAATAATAATAATAATAATAATAATAATAATAATAATAATAATAATAATAATAATATGCTTTTTTTTTGCATATGAGCAAGTTGTGACTCACTGATAGAACATAGAAAGTCAAAACTGTTCTCTGTAAATTTTACGTGACTCATGGATGTGGATAGAGGGGGTCCGTTTAACATTTTTGCGGGGAGGCCCATTCGTCCTTACTTACGCTACTGAGAGGTAAGGTAATATAATAACACCAATATATACATATATATATAAACTCCTGGCGCAACAGTCCCTTGTGATCTGAGTCTGCAGCGGGCTTATGTTAGTGGTCAGCACAACTACACCCAACGTAGCCGGCTGTCTAGATTGAAGTCCGCTATCTTTTAGTTTCCCAACTTTTCTCTCGATGTTTGGTCAACACAGCAATGTTTGAGTGCCACACCGGGAATTAAACTCTGGACGACGCACACCGTATCACTTTCGCTAATCTTTTGGTAAAATTCAGGTTAGGGTGGTACTGAATTATTTTTGGAATATGCCATTTCTCATAAGGTAAAGTTCAAAAGTATTGTGACATAATTAAAAAGCTCATTATCAACCACGTATTCTTGCCTCTAATATCACTAAAAGTTTTCGAGATATGTGTCAAAAATGGTTGAAACACTTGAAGTTAGTTTAGTAACTTGAAGAAGATAGTGGCCTTATACATACACAATTGCTCCAATTTTTATTTTTATTCTTCTCTCTCGTAAAGAAATACAAAATCATAATTTCAACCATTTTGGTACATTTTTCATAATTTGAAGGGCGAACAGCCGGTTTCTTTCCTTACGTTTTGAACTTGGGATTTATATTCTTCTTGTCACTTATCGTGGAAGTCATATAATGACAAAGGTCCCAAAGCTAGAATATATTATGCGACAGAGGTAATGACAATTTCATCTTTAAGATGTATTAAATTTGACATTTATTGAACGATAGCGGTTTTATAATAGGAATAAATTTTTCGCAATAAGGTGCATATAGTGATCGTAAGAAATGACAAAAGCTACCATTGACCTTTATAGTTTGACTGATGCTTTTTCGATCATGGTCTTCCCCTTAAATTTTGTAAAGGACAGTATCATTTTAATTATCTTGGCCTAATTTCCTAAAGCCTCTCATTCGTACGCTAAAAGAAAAATTTCTATTTTTTATGTATAAGAATTCAGGGAATGCAAATTTATTCAAAATTCGTTTACAATTAAAGTCGGCTAAACAGATATTCCTTTGAGATTTCTGTATTTTGAAAACAAATTCACGATTTCAGTTCTTTGTCTTTACTTGTTTCCATGTTTTTTTTTTTTTATATCAATACTGTATGATCAATTCCAAGAATTATTTTAGTTCCCCGGTACATCCATTTATAACAAGCTCCAAATACTGCTACAATTTTAATGTGGTTTCAGGAGAATCTGCATATCTCATCCTTTTGTTACTCTCTATATATTCATCTACTATGTAAACAAACATCAGTGAAAGAAAGAGGCTGAGAGCTAACACGTGCTCCGTGAGGAACGTTGTCATTCCTTTTACTGACATATCTAGAGAGTCTAGTGTTGCCACGAGACAAGACAAGATTTCTGGCTGTGTCGTCTCGTCTCATATCGAATGGTTCTGTCTCGTCTCGTGGCAACACCACAAAGGCTGAGGCCCACAAAAAGAGCTGTTATACCAAGTGGTTAGAATTACAACTTTTAACCAAGTTTTGTTTGGTAGCACAACACACAACACGACTGCAATCTTTCAGCAACGGCTGCTTAGATTCGACTGAACCAGTAATTACTTCGATAGGAACATTTGTCAATACCGTCAGTACAGTCGAAAGGCAAGATTTCCCCATTTATTCTGATATCCTTTTTTCAGAACCCCTGGCGCCACTTCAACAAATAAGGAGGCCTATGTAACTTTCCCATTTAAAAAATGGTTTAGCTTCGAATAACATCATAAAACAATAAAAAAGATAAATTTTGTTGTCAAATCAGCATCTTTTCAAAACTCAGTATCGAGAAAGGCTGACACGTTTCTGTCTTGGTTCGGAACGAGAAAGACAATGAAACAATAGTTAGTTACTGATAAAATTGCCACTTCTACTTGTACTTCTATAACAGGATTTTTATACGTAGATATCTCCACCAGCCCCCGGAATAAAATCTTCTGAAACACTGATCTCAATGAACGCTTTACATTTGTATTTGAATCTAGAGCACTATCACAAAATAATTAAACTTGAATCGATTGAAAAATGGAAGTGAAAGCTGTTTGTAAGAATCATTTTTAAAAAATTCTTTAGGTATTCCCTGTTCTTTGTAGGATTTGAAACATTGAATCATTTGGATCATTTGAAATAATAAAAGATGGTATACATTTCGAAGGCAAATAATTTATTCCGGGTTAATAAATTTTTAAGCAAATTCAGAAACTGTGTTTGTATTTTTCGAGACACGAGACGAGACATTTCACAAAAAGTTTCGTATTGTATCGTGTCTCGCTTCAAAGAGTCGAGTCCCGTCTCGTTGGAACACTAAGAGAGTCTTACGCATTCTCTTTCCAAGAAAGTGAAACTTGAAAAGCACATTCAGTCAATTGCTATCATAGAATATACTATGGGCATAGTCACTGAGGTGTAGAAGGTGACACAGGCGGAATTTGTTCTTATGGAGCCCTTGGCGAGTTGGAGCCGTGGGGCTCTATTATTTCGATTGGAAACATTGGTTCAAAAATATTTTACATTTAGCATACATATATACACACATATATATATACATACACACACACACACACGTACATGTGTGTTACATATACTTTAATTAATGTGTGGACCTGCGGACAAGGTATAGTTCGCCGGCCCAAAAAAACGGCTCTGGGGGGTGGGTTCGAAGCGCACTCCTGAAACATAGAATTATGCTAATCGTAATTTTCTGAGATAGACTACCCCCCGAGGAATAAGTAAATAAATAAATAAATAAAAATAGTTTCGTAATGTTTATCTTCCGTATACGAGTAATTGAAAAAATTTAGTGTCTCAACAATGAGAGCTGTATACAGGTGATTCTGGCCCAAATTTTCGGCTCTCTCCCCCACGGTTGTTTTAAGAATTTTTATCTATTATCTACTCCCTTGGAGTAACTGTTGCTCTGTATTTTCATGGGCTTGCAACCGTCAGAATGAATATCCTGGCTGCTTTCCCAGCTACCCATTCAGCATGCAATAGATACATGCAATAACAATCAAATCCCACACAAACTACTCTACCCATCAAATATTTTAACATGGAAAAATTCTTTTACGCAACGTATTTCGTTTGTTTAAAATGGAATAGACCTAAATACAACTTTTTTTTTAATGTTCTTCTGGAAATTCGATAGCGAGATCGCTCACATCAAAAAATGAGATAATTAGTGCTCTGACAATCTGGTAGAAATACAACATGCCATATATACACATTACTGTGATTACATTGCTATTTATTCAATGATTATTTTGCTTAGAGCTTTCTTACTCTCCAGGGTACTCTTCAAGGGTATATAATTACTCTTCACTAGAGATGCAAAAAAGCCGGCTTTTTTGAATCGATGGTTTTTTTCACATAAAAAGCCGGCTTTTTTGGGAAAAAACCGAGAATTTTGGAAATTTTGGCTTTTTTCAACTTCATGATTTTTCTATCTAAATAGCTTTCTTATAGTATATGCTATAGTTAGATAAGAATTCCATGACCTGAATGTGATATTTCGCTCTGAAATTCACCATCAAGATGGATGGAGCACATGTTTTACGAATTAAAGTTAACATGAAGAATGTAGTATTTGAGGGTAATTTTAGAGGCTATTTAACTTTATTTTAACTTTTGAGTTATCGGCATCTTTTTTCTTCTCTAGTTTGTGATCCGTGGTTCATTTCTAAAAGCTTTTAGTACTCTAGCTTCTAGCGCAAAAGTTAAACTTGCCCGTTTTTCTATTTATCCGTCAAAGCGTACGTTTCTCAATATATCCGTCAAACCGTACTTCCACATTTCTGTTATACTGTAGCTGTGAAGTGATTTAGCAATAATTTTCCGGACACGACCTTGAATACCAATTTATACAAATAACACTAGTTAACAAATTTAAACTTTTTGTTTGTTACATGAGAAAAATCACCTGATCTTAAAGGAACTTTTTGCGCTGAATTCGAATATGCACTCGGTTTCTCTCCATCACGTACAGTTTTCCCGTAACAGAGGGATTTTCGGGAAATTCCCTCAAAAATTTCCCTTTTTCAGATATTTTATTCCCCTAGCTCCTGTCCCCTTACATATAGTAACATAGAAATTATACCTAAGTATACCTTGATTTATGTTTAATAAACCCTAAAAGTTTCGTAAAAATCGCTTTGTTCTTTCTAGAGAAATAAATATATTTGTATGTATACTGTGTGCACTGTTTATTGCACCTGATAGTAATGCTTTCAGATCTCCTGAGTTGGGGTAAAAACGATTTGCTTTATTACTACAAACACAGACATAAAAATGAATATTTACAATAGTCAACAACACACTTGTATTGCTCTCTGTAAATTAGAAACGTGTATAAAAATAGAATGTACTTCCAACGTATATTTTTTTAAACGTACAGTATATGTATATCTTAATACATATATATACAATTCTCCAAGTTTTTTCGTTTTGTTCATGAAATGGTTATCAATATTTGTTATCAAATGTAACAGAATGCAAAAGAACTTCCACTTCCCGAGCCCCCTACCAACTGGGAAGAGATATGACCAAAAGACTCTGATGATGATCATGACCTTGATGAACCATCGACATCAACATGTACATCCAAGGATCCAACGTTCATCCCTGACTGTGTTCGCGAGCCACATTTCATCCGGCAATGTGAACTTAATGGCCTAGTCCGTGATTTGCACCTGACAAAACAAGAGGCGGAACTTCTGGGATCAAGGCTCCAGCAGTGGAACTTATTGGATGCAGAAACGAACATATCAGTCTACAGGAAAAGGCATGTTCAATTTTCAAGTTATTTCTCAATGCAAGATAATGTGTGCGTATGTACGGATATAAATGGGTTGATGGCGGAGCAAGGAATTCCTTACGTTATAGAAGAATGGAGGTTATTTATCGACGCGTCAAAGGTCAGCCTTAAAGCTGTCCTTTTACATAATGGAAATAAAAAACCTTCTATACCACTTGCGCACTCAGTGAAGATTAAGGAATCCTATGACACCATGTCAACTTTGCTAAATCTTATAAATTACAAGGACCATTGTTGGCAAATATGTTGTGATCTCAAGGTAGTTGGTATTTTATTAGGACTGCAGTGCGGTTACACGAAGTACCAATGTTTTTTATGTTTATGGGATAGCCGAGCTGATGACAAACATTATGAAGTGAAGGAATGGGAACCTAGAGTGAATTACGTACCTGGAGAATGCAACGTCAAATACGCTCCTTTGGTAGATCCTAATAAGATATTACTACCGCCACTTCATATCAAGTTACGACTTATGAAAAACTTTGTCAAAGCCATGGACACATCTGGTGAAGGTTTCAAGTATTTGCGAGATAAGTTCCCTAACCTGAGTGATGCTAAGATTTCAGCGGGAGTGTTTATTGGTCCCCAAATTAGGAAATTAATGCTTGATGATAGCTTTGACAGCAAGTTAAACAGTGCTGAGCTAGCTGCCTGGACAGCATTTAAGTGTGTTGTGCGCAACTTTCTGGGCAATAACAAAGCTGAGAGTTACACAGAAATCATACAGGACATGATACAGAAATACAAAGAGTTGGGTTGTAGGATGTCTTTAAAAATCCACTTTTTGCACTCCCACCTCAGCTTCTTTCCTGCTAACCTAGGTGCTCTCAGCGACGAACAGGGGGAAAGATTCCACCAAGATATAATGGCAATGGAGAAAAGGTACCAGGGACGATGGGATCCTTCAATGATGGGGGACTATTGTTGGGGTCTTGTTAGAGAATGCAACATTTCTTACAAAAGAAGGAAGTAGTGTACGTTTTTGTAACCCAATGGAAGTTTCATATATTGTGATAGTTTTGATTGTCTTTTCATGACCTTTTGGTACATTTGTATTATTGTTTATTGTAAATTGTCACACTTGTAAATTATATTGTATTATATTTTATATATGTGTTTGTGGTAATAAAGCAAAACGTTTTACCTCAACTTAAGAGATCTGAAAGCATTACTATAAGGTGCAATAAACAGTACACACAGTATACATACAAACATATTTATTTCTCTAGAAAGAATAAAGCGATTATTACGAAACTTGGAGGGTTTGTTAAATATGAATCAAAGTATACTTAGGTATAATTTCTATGTTAGTATATGCAAGGGGACAAGATCTTGGGGTGTAAAATAAACGAAAAGGGAAATTTTTGAGGGATTTTCCCGAAAATCCCTCTGTTGCGGGAAAATCGTACGTGATGGAGAAAAACCGAGTGCATATTCGAATTCAGCGCAAAAAGTTCCTTTAAGAACAGGTATTTCCTTTTATGTAACAAAACCTTTGTTAACTAGTGTAATCAGTAGCGGATTTAGAAAAGTACTTTAGGAGGGGTTTTTCTGATTGTTTCGTTTCCTAAAAAGTCCTAATTTTATTTGGGAAGTGCTTGAAGTTTATGAGTACAGGCATAACTAATATTTCGTTTCGTTTATATGTTTAGCAATAATCTTCCGGATACAACTTTAAAAATCATTTTATACTGAGAATCAGTGGCGGATTTAGAAAAGTATTTTGGGAAGGGTTTCTTACTAATGTTTAGTTTTTTTAAACATTCGTAATTTTTATTTGACGGGAGCTTAAAGCTTATGAGTAAAGGCATAAATAATAGATATTTCGTTTGTTGCAGACATTCCGTAACTTTGGGGAACGGGCTTCAGTCCGAAAGACCGCCCCCCTAACCTTCGCAAAACCGTCACTGCTGGTAATTAGTAATAATAACGATTTAAAAACAATAAAAAAGGAAGTCGCCCAACTCACAGTACACGCACTATTTCTACATTCACAGATGGAATGAAGAAAAGCTTTGTCAGAATGGTCAAATGCTGGTTGAATCCCGGACTTCCCGATAGAAGCGCAAAAGCTAATCACTCAGTCATGTTTGTTGTGCAGTTGTATTTAGCTTAACTTAAATATATTCCGTAGTCTTTTTTTTGCGGGGGGGGGGGGAGTTCCGTAATGATATGTTGAATCCCTCTTGTTAAAAATTCAGAAAACTTGAGGATTGGGTAAACTGTGATGGTGGTTCTATAAAACTTAACTGTAGAATTTCAAGAATATACAGAACCAAAAGCTCTAGATGTGCAGCCTTTAAGTGTATCATATAAATCTAAGTATTTCTCTTATGTTTTATTTTAATTTTATTTTGTTTCAAAAAGAGGTTATAGAATATTTTGTAGTAAAAATACTACATACTATTTTGCTAGTTATTTATGTATTCTTTAAAAAGAAGTGTTTACTTTTAGGGTTACCTGGTTTACACCAACTTTTTTTTTTTTTTAATAACTGGTTTAAACCACAAAAATAAAAAGAATGAAAAATGCGAATCGTGTGAACTTCATGGTGACGTTTCCAGATATCAAACCACCTGCAGTAGTTTTATTTCCCTTTCACCTTTTAATCAAGGTGTCCCATGTTCAATTCTCGGTCGAACCACAAACCTTCTTTCATGCGTAACCCAAGTAGAGGTTCGGTTCAGTTTAAGCGAAAGTCTTCTCCTTGATAACCTCGGTATTTCATAAGGATGTTAAACCTAAATATACGAAACAAACCAAATTGTATATTTCTGCATGCCTAAATGCGTGTTGTTTTATAAAGAAGCCAATATTGCTTAAATATATTGATAGAAATTGGCAAAATTTATCGATTGCCTACGTAGCTTCCAACATTAGCTTGGATTGGACTTTCAATGATATCTACGTACCGGTACTAAATTTGTAATTTAATACCTCAGTTTTAGCGTACTGATTATGGTACGTTGACCTTTAAATTTTAGATGCAAAGCAATAACAGGATTTTCCCGTTATTGTCTTACATTTCAAGTAATGACGGGATTTTCCCAATGGCTAGGGCGGGAGATTCTCAACTTAAGAAATTTACTGACCGCACTTCTTTAAGCTTATGGGAGTTCTTCCGGCATAAGCCCGCTGTTGCATAATAACATCAAGGCGAAACAAACTTATTTCTGTGAATATGTAATATAAATACATAAAGCAAAAAATCTAAGTCAAAAAAGCCTGGTTTAAACCAAAAAAGCCTGGTTTGAACATCCCTCAAAAAACGGGTTTTTGGCATTTTCAAAAACAACCACGGTTCTTGCCAACTCTGCTTACTTTTGTATATAGGAGGTTAAAAAATTCTTATTATATACATTGGTTAATCCTGTGGAATTCATAATGTAAATATGTTGAAGAAAAATTGTTTGAAATATTTTTTCGAAATTCATAGTTTATTTTCGATGTTTTATATTATTATCAGCATCAACCACTAATTAAATGATTTTTTGTGTTATAGAGAAGCGATACAAAGTCTGTTTTATCAATTTAAAGCAGTATTTTGAAAAAAGCCCAAAATTTCCCAAGCAAAAAAGCAAAGCAGAAAAAACCGAGTTTTTTTCCAAAAAAGCCAGTTTTTTTCCGAGCCCTTGCATCTCTACTCTTCACTTATGTCGCGAAAAAATATTCAGCTTGCAAATTTATTTCGAGAACTTCTCATTCCCTAATACATGTTTATTCTCTGAATTTGTACGTACAGCCGACAAACTTACATAGAATCTCAACAGAGTTCAAATGTGAGGTGTCTGCTGGGAAGCACAGGTCAGTTGTATGGGAGGGGCTTTTAGAGTGCAATTCTAGGAACACTGTGGGCTTTTAGAGTGTAATTCTAGGAACGCTGTAGGGGGCCATCCCGCTCCACCTGAGACAAAAAAAAATCTGGAGGCACACAACTAGTTCACACTGGCTATAAACAAGTTCTGGCGCAACAAAGTTCTGAATGATATATATATATATATATATATATACTATTCCATTTTCCGAACAATAACATTTACCGATGACCTGTTAGCCCCTCCACCACAGCCACCATGAAAACAAATTCAATCGGAATTTGTCCAGCTCGTTTGATCACGAATAATTATCGTTTGATCCCAACGCATACTGATGTATTACACACAATTTGGCTAGAGCTTGTTAGCCCTTGATAATCGACATGTATCATTCCATAGATATTTCAATCGTAAATAGGTAAGCAAGGTTTGCTTAGTTTCTGGTAGCAAGTATGGAAAATAGTTTACTGTTTATTTAAAAATGGAGGCCTCCAACAATGAAACTAACAACAATATGAGAAATCGACATGTACCACTCTAGATATCTGAATTGTAAATATGACAAGTTTGGTCAGCTTGTGGTAAAAAGTATGGAAAATAAAGTGAATCGTTTATTTAACAATGGTAGTCTCCAACAACGTAATTAAAACAATATGTGAAATCGACATGAACCATAGGATAGATATTTCAATCTTACATAGGTACGCAAAGTTTGGTCAGTTTCTGGTAGAAAGTATGACAGATAAAGTTTATTGTTTACTTAAGAATGGTGGCCTCTAACAATGCAACTAACAACAACAAGTGAAATCGACAAGTACCATTTCATAGATATCTAAATCGTAAAGGAGTGTGCTAAGTTTGGTTAATCTGTGGTAAAAAGTATGGCAGATAAAGTTGATTGTTTATTTAACAATGGAGAAATCCAACAATTATTTATTGAACAATTGTGGCCTTAAACGATAAAACTAACAATAATATGTGAAATCGACAAGTACCATTCCCTAGATATCTCAGTGGTAATCCGATTGGTGTGCCAAGTTTGGTCATTTTCTGGTACAAAATATAGCAAATAAAGTTGATTCTTTATTTAACAATGGTGGCCTCCAACAATGAAACTAAGAACAATATGTGAAATCAACACGTACTATTTCCTACATATTTCAATCTTAAATGGGTGTGCAAAGTTTGGTTAGTCTGTGGTAGAAAGTATGGCAGATAAAGTTGATCGTTTATTTCACAATGTAGAAATCCAAGGATTGTGTATTTAACAATGGTGGTCTTCAACAATGAAGCTAACAACAATATGAGAAATCGACACATATCTTTCCCTAGATATTTCAATCTTAAATGAGTGTGTAAGGTTTGGTCAGTTTCTGCTAGAAAGTATGGCATATAAAGTTGATTCTTTATGTAATAATGGTGGCCTCTATCAATGAAATTAACAACAATAAGTGAAATCGACACGTACTGTTCCATAGATGTCTCAATTGTAAATGAGTGCGCCAAATTTGGTTAGTTGTGGTAGAAAGAGTGTAAGATAAAGTTGATTGTTTAGGTAACAATTTAGAAATTCAACGATTATTTATTTAACAATGGTGGCCTTCAACAATGAAAGACCAACAATATGTGAAATCGACACATACCATTCCATAGATATCTCAATCGTTCATGAGTGTGCAAAGTTTGCTTAGTTTGTGGTAGAAAGTATGGCAGATAAAGTTGATCGTTTATTTAACAATGGAGAAATCCAACGAATGTTTATTTAACAATGGTGATCTTTACAATGAAACTAACAACAATATGAGAAATCGACACATATGTTTCCCTAGATATTTCAATCTTAAATTTGTGTGCAAGGTTTGGCCAATTTCTGGTAGAAAGTATGGCACATATAGTTGATTGTTCATTTAACAAACCTGGCCTCTAACA
Organism: Thermobia domestica; assembly: GCF_964235325.1. Classification (NCBI taxonomy): domain Eukaryota; kingdom Metazoa; phylum Arthropoda; class Insecta; order Zygentoma; family Lepismatidae; genus Thermobia; species Thermobia domestica. Next base: position 104,679,237 of record NC_137454.1, on the reverse strand, counting down.
ATGAAACTAACAACAATAAGTGAAATCGACACGTACCATTCCATAGATATCTCAATCCTAAATGAGTGTGCCAAGTTTGGTTAGTTTGTGGTTGAAAGTGTGGCAGATAAAGTTGATTGTTTATTTAACCATGGGGAAATCCAACGATTGTTTATTTAATATTGGTGGCCTCGAACAATGAAACTAAAAACAATATGTGAAATCGACTAGTAGATATCTCTGTGCAAATCCGATGGGTGTGCCAAATTTGGTCAGTTTGTTTTAGAAAGTATGGCAGATAAAGTTGATTGTTTATTTAAGAATAGTGGCCTTCAACAATGAAACTAACAACAATATGTGGAATCCACACGTACCATTCCATTCATATCTCAATCGTAAATGAGTGTGCCACGTTTGGTTAGTTTCTGGTAGAAAATATGGCAGACAAAAGTTGACTGTATACTTAACACTGGAGAAATCCAACGATTCTGTATTTAAAAATGGTGGCCATCAATCATGAACCTAACAACAACATGTGAAATCGACACATAGCATTCAGTAGATATTTCAACTTTTAAGGGGTATGCAAAATTTGGTCAGTTTCTGGTAGAAAGTATGGCAGATATAGTTGATTGTTTATTTAAAAATGGCGGTCTCTAACAATAAAACTAACAACAATAAATGAAATCGACACGTACCATTCCATAGATATCTCAATCGTAAATAAGTATGCCACGTTTGGTTAGTTTGTAGTATAAAGTATGGCAGATAAAGTTGATAGTTTATTTAATAATGGAGAAATCCAACGATTGTTTTAAAATGGTGGCCTCGAACAGTGAAACTAACAACATGTGAAATCGATTGGTACCATTCAGTAGATATCTCTGTGGTAATCCGATGGGTGTGCCAAGTTTTATCAGTTTGTGTTAGAAAGTTTGTTAGATAAAGTTGACTGTTTACTTAACAATGTAGGCCTTCAGTAATGAAACTAACAAGAATATGTGGAATCGACACGTACTATTCTTTGATATCTCAATCTTAAATGGATGTATAAAGTTTGGTCAGTTTGTGGTAGATAGTACGGCAGAAAAAGTTGATTCTTTACTTAAAATTGTGTCCTCTAACAATGAAACTAAAAACAATATGTGAAATCGACCCATACCATTCCATAGATATCTCAATCGTAAATGATTGTGCAAATTTGGTTAGTTTGTGGAAGAAAGTGTGGCAGAAAAACTTGATTGTTTATTTAACAATGATGGCATCTAACAATGAAAGAACAATATGTGAAATCGACACGTACCATTCCCTAAATATTTCAATCTTAAATGCGTGTGCAAAGTTTGGATAGTTTCTGGTAGAACGTGTGGCAGACAAAGTTGATTGTTTTTTAAAAATGGTGGCCTCTAAGAATGAAAGTAACAACAATAAGTGAAATCGGCACGTACCGTTCCATCGACATCTCAATCGTAAATGATTGTGCAAGTTTGGTTAGTTTGTGGTAGAAAACATGGCAGATAAAGTTGATTGTTGTTTAATAATGAAGAAATCCAACGATTATGTATTTAACAATAGTGTCTTACAACAATGAAACTAACAACAATATGTGAAATCGACACATAGCATTCCGCAGATATTTCAACTTTAAATGGGTGTGCAAAGTTTGGTCAGTTTCTGGTAGAACGTATGGCCATTAATGTTGATTGTTTAACAATTGTGGCCTCTAACAATGAAACAAACAACAATATGTGAAATCGACTCATACCATTCCATAGATATCTTAATCTTAAATGATTCTGCAAATTTTGGTTAGTTTGTGGTAGAAAGTGTGGCAGAAAAACTTGATTGTTTATTTAACAATGGTGGCATCTAACAATGAAAGAACAACAATATGTGAAATCGACACGTACCATTCCCTAGATACTTCAATCTTAAATGCGTGTGCAAAGTTTGGTCAGTTTCTGGTAGAAAGTGTGGCAGATAAAGTTGATTGTTTTTTAAAAATGGTGGCCTCTAAGAATGAAACTAACAACAATAAGTGAAATCGGCACGTACCGTTCCATCGACATCTCAATCGTAAATGATTGTGCAAGTTTGGTCAGTTTGTGGTAGAAAGTATGGCAGATAAAGTTGATTGTTTATTTAATAATGGAGAAATCCAACGATTGTTTAACAATGGTGGCCTCGAAGAATGAAGCTAACAACAATATGAGAAATTGATTGGTACCATTCAGTATATATCTCTGTGGTAATCCAATGGGTGCGCCAAGTTTGGTCAGTTTGTGTTAGAAAATATGGCAGATGAAGATGATCGTTTATTTAACAATGTAGAAATCCAACGCTTGTGTATTTAACAATGATGGTCTTGAACAATGAAACTAACAACAATATGAGAAACCGACACATATCTTTCCCTAGATATTTCAATCTTAAATGAGTATGCAAGGTTTTGTCAGTTTCTGGTAGAAAGTGTGGCAGATAAAGTTGATTCTTTATTTAACAATGATGTCCTCTAACAATGAAACTAACAACAATAAGTGAAATAGACACGTACGGTTCCATAGATGTCTCAATTGTAAATGAGTATGCCAAGTTTGGTTAGTTTGTAGTATAAAGTATGGCAGATAAAGTTAATTGTTTATTTAACAATGGAAAAATCCAGCAATTGTTTGTTTAACAATGGTTTCCTCGAACAATGAAACCTGTCGAACATACGACAGGTACCATTCGCTAGATGTATCTGTGCTAATCGGATGGGTGTGCCAAGTTTGGTCAGTTTGTTTTAGAAAGTGTGGCACATAAAGTTGATTGTTTAATTAACAATGGTGGTCTTCAACAATGAAACTAACAACAATATGTGAAATCGACACGTACCATTCCCTAGATATTTCAATCTTAAATGGGTGTGTAAAGTTTGGTCAGTTTCTGGTAGAAAGTACGGCAGATAAAGTTGATTGTTTACTTAACAATGGTGGCCTCTAACAATGAAACTAATAACAATAAGTGAAATCGACACGTACCATTCCCTAGATTTTGTAACGTCCATTAACCAGATTATATCCGTTTTTGCTTAATTTTTGAATTGTTCATTTTATTTTTGATTGTTTTAATTTTATTAGTTGCATATGTTAACATTGGTGACGGTGGCGCCATCTACCGTTTTAGACACAAACTATTTGGACGTAATGAATAACCTTAAGAAGAATATTTGTACAAAATTTCTGGATACAACCCGGAATAAATGTATAGATTTTGCGAACGGTCATGAAATGTTCAATCTCCTCTACTGCATCTAGAGAGTTATTTGGCAATACGACGAAGTGGCTAAAAATGAAAGTGTAAGGAAATGATTCGTATAAAATTACGAGGATCAACGTTTAATAGTCGTAATTTCCGAAATCTGTCAAACGACAACTTTTCATGCTATCCATGTTATCCCTTCTCAGAGACCTTACGCTAAAAAGGCACTTCATTTTACAGTTTGAAATGTAAGAAAAGCTTATACAGAAGTTCGAACTTGAAACCTTAATAGTTTCGAACATTAATAGTTGGTAAGAGATCATTTAAGATCAATCCGCATTTAAAAGGCTCCAGTTCAATTCCCAAATGGCATTGACATCGAATTCAAATACGAATTATTACTACAAAAAGGATTTTTTAATGTCTCCAATATACCATCTGGTACCAAGTTTATTTAAGCATTCAGATTCAAGTTTAATCGACATCAAACTGAAGCAGGCTTCCGATTAATGTCATATGTATTTGTCATTGTCGCTAAATTAAGAGAAAATTGAACCTATTTATAAAATTTTCCTAAAACATATTTTTTACAGTAACAAACGTAAACTTGTATCGTTCCTAACATTAGGTGCATACTCAGAGGATACATAAAATCTTTATGTTTGAAAGTTCTGTTTACTAAACCGAATGTGCCGCTAATGCGTATGAAGACAAAAACCTTCAAAATTAAACGACAGTGAGATTTCTAGTTACTATCTTTAACGAAGAAAAATAAAAAAATGAGAAATAAAGAAATTGAAGTATACCAATTTGAATCTTCATATTGTTTTTATTGCAAATTTCAACAAACGCAATCTTTATCAATATCGAGCCAAGTTAACTAGAAATCTAATTTCCAACTGATCTGAAAGCTAATATAAGTAGGATTATCTATACAGATATATTTCAAATGAAGGAAATATTTAACGTCGTTTGTTCAGAAGATAAAAATGATAAATGAAAAAATATTCTTAGAAAAAAATCATTCGAAAATATGACATTTGTAACAAACCTAATCTACATTTTCTACCAAATTTTTTACAATTAAGTTACTGTATTTTCAGCAGAAATATAAACAGCTTACATCAATATGCTGAAGTGTGTTGAAGAATGTTATTGTAAGGAGATTACTGTATTGTATCTTAATATCTCATTCGAATTTCATACATATTGATATTATTAAGTATATAACCTCGAAGTAAGAAGAAAGGGAATTAAAGCATGTGAAAATATCTGAAATGACATTGTGATTCCAAAGATTTTTTAATATCATAAGTGGGTTTTGTTTAATGAATAAATATACTTATAAAATTGTTTGCATTTATGTTTATTTAATATAGATCTCTCAACAAGATTCACACAAAATCCATAGCATTATGTTTTGTAGATACGAGGATCATCACATTCCGCGTAATTTTCCGTTATCATCCCCAAATAGGAGATGCGAGAACACCAGATGCACCCCATCCGCTTGAACCAACAAGGACTGGAGATGCCAGTAAAGGAGATCCAGAAGCTACAAGACCTCCACCGATTAAAGGAACTCCAAGTGATGAAACAATGGCTCCACGTCTTGTTCTTTCATCTGCAGCAGCGTAAACAACCATGATTGCGAGTACCACCAGGAGCTGCCAAAAAGCAAACATTTTCAAAATTTAAATGAAAGTAATTTACATTAACATTTCTGTTGATAAAATTTGTAAATTCAACATTAAAATAACGATTGCATTTCTTACACATTTAAGAATGAATTTCAAGATTGACGTCAACTTCAGAAAGAAATATTAATATTGTTATATTTTAAATACTTGTGTTCAAAGATTCGTTTTGCATTGTATAACACTTCAAGAGTCATATTGAAAACTATTTGAGATCTTTCAAACAAAAATATACTTACAAACTTCATTTTGAGGGTTGTAGATTTCGAACTACTGTATATTTGTGTTTACAAATGTAAGTAACTAACACTCAACTACAAAGCTTTATATACTTTCGCGTGTATATATGTGATACGACTTCTTTCCCTTTCAGTAATTCTTCCAAGGTTAATATGTTCGTTGTAAATGAATTGCAGAATTTCCTCAGGTTATTTTCTTATGAATTTTATCTGACATATTACATCATTTTTAAAAGTTGTAGGATAAAAATAAATATATACTATAAATATAATATAAAAATGTCCGTTCTTTGTACGGTAAGAGTAAGATTTGTGAAAAATATTTCAAATTTATATGCAACATTTTTCTGATTTCAAGTACTTGTAAATGTGTTATATGACTACAGTTATTTTCAAAAAATCTCTCTGATTTCCTTCTAATAACATTTCGCAGCATCAAGACAGAGTTAAGTCGCTTGTTAGCATCCAGAAACAATGAATTACTCAAATGCATGGAAATTCTTAGGTCATTTATAAGTTAATTTCCGTTTTCCATAAGTACGTTTTTCAGCCACCTACTTTGCGAAACTTGTTTCGTGAAATTGCTTTGTTATAGACGAAACTCGAAACCTTTCTTCATTTCGTGAAAATTATTACTTTTAATTTGTATCTCTCTTGCTGTATTTTTCAAACCCCGACCATATTTTTTTCGCAGTATCAATAATTATTCAAATACTCTCTTTGTACAATAAACTCAGATTATGTACTCCAAGCTGTTCGATATACAAATTTTATGGCTGTATGTCGGACGATTCAAGAGAATTTTTTAATAATTGTAATAGCGACGTTAGGCTTTTCAATAAACTGACGTACAGCTGTGAGTAAATTACCCAAAGTTCTTATTAAGGAAGTTTCATTTTCCCATATCGGACAAGGAATTATTCCCTCCTCCGCCCTCTTACATCTGGAAATTTTACATTTCTGTCTTACCCGTAGTGTAAAGTCTAGGAAAGCAGCTTTAGGAAATTTCAATTAGATATACTCCATTACTTTGGATATGTGATAAACAAACGTGAATAATCCGTAACTTTCCCTTCCATTAGATTCAGTCTTCGTAAAACTCCATTCTGTGTAAAAATCAATTAGCAATCTCGTACGAAATGTGAACTTTTTATTCGAAACTTCAATGATGAGGTAGAAATTCTAGTATACATGGGAAATGAATGTAACCAAAATGTCAGGTGCTAGGAAAAATGATTTAAAGGTATGGATGACGTTAGAAATGCTGGAGCCTAACCTTCCGCTATTCAGCCACATTAATAAATGATTGTGTGACCTAGAGTCAAGAGTTAAACAGTATATTTATATCAAATTTCATAGTTATATATACACAACGATTTCTCAGAGATGAGGAACTACAGAAAATCATTGAAGCCTCCATATCCTTGATAGCTACTGCATTTGGTCAAATTCTGTTCTCACCTACAACTTAGAATGTAGCAGAATATGTACAAAAATAACACATCTTACAGTTTCGGATAGCTCATGGACGGCAATAATCGTAACAATATTGCTTATTCTTTCACAGCAGTCAGGTTTTGGAAAACATTGTCTTATATACAGCCTAGAGTGCAAGACAACAATTTATATATAATTTTTCAAATTTTAAAGTATACTTGTTTCGGAAATGTCTTGAATAGCAAGAAATCTTTTAAGTTCGGATATTTCACTTTATTTCACCACATTTCCACCAATTCTCCTTTTATTTTCAATTCATGCTGGTAGGAGAAAAAAATTCAAGAATCTATGTTAAAAATTATTGTAGTAGTGCCGAAAAGCAGAAAATATTGAACCTTCGTCATTCGCCGCAAGGTACCCGCATTTGACAAAATAATTTCGTACTCGCAGCTTAAAGTTCAAGGAGGACAATTGTTTAAAATGTCAGTCTTCAACGCCTAACGGTTTCCGAGAATTAATGAATAACAGAAATTTCGAGACCATTACCTCCCCTTTCTCTACACCTTTCGAAACATCGGCGCTTACTTACAGCCTAGAGTACAAAAGAAACAGTAATACAAAGTGTTATTTTTGTCACCTAATACGTTCATAGATGTAACGAAAGATAAAACGAAGTCCCTTTATTCCTCTTGAGAGGCTGCATTTCGGAAGGTGCTGTTCTTTCCAATGGACAAAGTAGAATCACAACACAAGTGCAATATTAAGAGGTATTATACATAACTATTTTGGAGATTACCCTAATTCATTGAAAAAACTTTTATTCCTTCTTAAGAGCTGTATTACAAATCGACTGAGCATATGTAAACTTAAACTATTATAAAATTTTATATAAGATTTCAAAAATTGTGTGAACGACAGCTTCAAAGATCTAGTGAATTGCACAGAAATCATTGAAGACGTTTCTTATGCACCCTTAGAGTCGTTATTCAAAAATAAATGAAGTTGTAAGATTTGCACTAATCTATAACGTGTAACTTAAGAAGAATATTTGTACAAAATTTCTGGATACAACCCGGAATAAATGTATAGATTTTGCGAACGGTCATGAAATGTTCAATCTCCTCTACTGCATCTAGAGAGTTATTTGGCAATATGACGAAGTGGCTAAAAATGAAAGTGTAAGGAAATGATTCGTATAAAATTACGAGGATCAACGTTTAATAGTCGTAATTTCCGAAATCTGTCAAACGACAACTTTTCATGCTATCCATGTTATCCCTTCTCAGAGACCTTACGCTAAAAAGGCACTTCATTTTACAGTTTGAAATGTAAGAAAAGCTTATACAGAAGTTCGAACTTGAAACCTTAATAGTTTCGAACATTAATAGTTGGTAAGAGATCATTTAAGATCAATCCGCATTTAAAAGGCTCCAGTTCAATTCCCAAATGGCATTGACATCGAATTCAAATACGAATTATTACTACAAAAAGGATTTTTTAATGTCTCCAATATACCATCTGGTACCACGTTTATTTAAGCATTCAGATTCAAGTTTAATCGACATCAAACTGAAGCAGGCTTCCGATTAATGTCATATGTATTTGTCATTGTCGCTAAATTAAGAGAAAATTGAACCTATTTATAAAATTTTCCTAAAACATATTTTTTACAGTAACAAACGTCCACTTGTATCGTTCCTAACATTAGGTGCATACTCAGAGGATACATAAAATCTTTATGTTTGAAAGTTCTGTTTACTAAACCGAATGTGCCGCTAATGCGTATGAAGACAAAAACCTTCAAAATTAAACGACAGTGAGATTTCTAGTTACTATCTTTAACGAAGAAAAATAAAAAAAATGAGAAATAAAGAAATTGAAGTATACCAATTTGAATCTTCATATTGTTTTTATTGCAAATTTCAACAAACGCAATCTTTATCAATATCGAGCCAAGTTACTAGATTCCCTATTGTCCAACTGATCTGAAAGCTAATATAAGTAGGATTATCTATACAGATATATTTCAAATGAAGGAAATATTTAACGTCGTTTGTTCAGAAGATAAAAATGATAAATGAAAAAATATTCTTAGAAAAAAATCATTCGAAAATATGACATTTGTAACAAACCTAATCTACATTTTCTACCAAATTTTTTACAATTAAGTTACTGTATTTTCAGCAGAAATATAAACAGCTTACATCAATATGCTGAAGTGTGTTTAAGAATGTTATTGTAAGGAGATTACTGTATTGTATCTTAATATCTCATTCGAATTTCATACATATTGATATTATTAAGTATATAACCTCGAAGTAAGAAGAAAGGGAATTAAAGCATGTGAAAATATCTGAAATGGCATTGTGATTCCAAAGATTTTTTAATATCATAAGTGGGTTTTGTTTAATGAATAAATATACTAATAAAATTGTTTGCATTTATGTTTATTTAATATAGATCTCTCAACAAGATTCACACAAAATCCATAGCATTATGTTTTGTAGATAAGAGGATCATCACATTCCGCGTAATTTTCCGTTATCATCCCCAAATAGGAGATGCGAGAACACCAGATGCACCCCATCCGCTTGAACCAACAAGGACTGGAGATGCCAGGAAAGGAGATCCAGAAGCTACAAGACCTCCACCGATTAAAGGAACTCCAAGTGATGAAACAATGGCTCCACGTCTTGTTCTTTCATCTGCAGCAGCGTAAACAACCATGATTGCGAGTACCACCAGGAGCTGCCAAAAAGCAAACATTTTCAAAATTTAAATGAAAGTAATTTACATTAACATTTCTGTTGATAAAATTTGTAAATTCAACATTAGAATAACGATTGCATTTCTTACACATTTAAGAATGAATTTCAAGATTGACGTCAACTTCAGAAAGAAATATTAATATTGTTATATTTTAAATACTTGTGTTCAAAGATTCGTTTTGCATTGTATAACACTTCAAGAGTCATATCGAAAACTATTTGAGATCTTTCAAACAAAAATATACTTACAAACTTCATTTTGAGGGTTGTAGATTTCGAACTACTGTATATTTGTGTTTACAAATGTAAGTAACTAACACTCAACTACAAAGCTTTATATACTTTCGCGTGTATATATGTGATACGACTTCTTTCCCTTTCAGTAATTCTTCCAAGGTTAATATGTTCGTTGTAAATGAATTGCAGAATTTCGTCAGATTATTTTCTTATGAATTTTATCTGACATATTACATCATTTTTAAAAGTTGTAGGATAAAAATAAATATATACTATAAATATAATATAAAAATGTCCGTTCTTTGTACGGTAAGAGTAAGATTTGTGAAAAATATTTCAAATTTATATGCAACATTTTTCTGATTTCAAGTACTTGTAAATGTGTTATATGACTACAGTTATTTTCAAAAAATCTCTCTGATTTCCTTCTAATAACATTTCGCAGCATCAAGACAGAGTTAAGTCGCTTGTTAGCATCCAGAAACAATGAATTACTCAAATGCATGGAAATTCTTAGGTCATTTATAAGTTAATTTCCATTTTCCATAAGTACGTTTTTCAGCCACCTACTTTGCGAAACTTGTTTCGTGAAATTGCTTTGTTATAGACGAAACTCGAAACCTTTCTTCATTTCGTGAAAATTATTACTTTTAATTTGTATCTCTCTTGCTGTATTTTTCAAACCCCGACCATATTTTTTTCGCAGTGTCAATAATTATTCAAATAGTCTCTTTGTACAATAAACTCAGATTATGTACTCCAAGCTGTTCGATATACAAATTTTATGGCTGTATGTCGGACGATTCAAGAGAATTTTTTAATAATTGTAATAGCGACGTTAGGCTTTTCAATAAACTGACGTACAGCTGTGAGTAAATTACCCAAAGTTCTTATTAAGGAAGTTTCATTTTCCCATATCGGACAAGGAATTATTCCCTCCTCCGCCCTCTTACATCTGGAAATTTTACATTTCTGTCTTACCCGTAGTGTAAAGTCTAGGAAAGCAGCTTTAGGAAATTTCAATTAGATATACTCCATTACTTTGGATATGTGATAAACAAACGTGAATAATCCGTAACTTTCCCTTCCATTAGATTCAGTCTTCGTAAAACTCCATTGTGTGTAAAAATCAATTAGCAATCTCGTACGAAATGTGAACTTTTTATTCGAAACTTCAATCATGAGGTAGAAATTCTAGTATACATGGGAAATGAATGTAACCAAAATGTCAGGTGCTAGGAAAAATGATTTAAAGGTATGGATGACGTTAGAAATGCTGGAGCCTAACCTTCCGCTATTCAGCCACATTAATAAATGATTGTGTGACCTAGAGTCAAGAGTTAAACAGTATATTTATATCAAATTTCATAGTTATATATACACAACGATTTCTCAGAGATGAGGAACTACAGAAAATCATTGAAGCCTCCATATCCTTGATAGCTACTGCATTTGGTCAAATTCTGTTCTCACCTACAACTTAGAATGTAGCAGAATATTTACAAAAATAACACATCTTACAGTTTCGGATAGCTCATGGACGGCAATAATCGTAACAATATTGCTTATTCTTTCACAGCAGTCAGGTTTTGGAAAACATTGTCTTATATACAGCCTAGAGTGCAAGACAACAATTTATATATAATTTTTCAAATTTTAAAGTATACTTGTTTCGGAAATGTCTTGAATAGCAAGAAATCTTTTAAGTTCGGATATTTCACTTTATTTCACCACATTTCCACCAATTCTCCTTTTATTTTCAATTCATGCTGGTAGGAGAAAAAAATTCAAGAATCTATGTTTAAAATTATTGTAGTAGTGCCGAAAAGCAGAAAATATTGAACCTTCGTCATTCGCCGCAAGGTACCCACATTTGACAAAATAATTTCGTACTCGCAGCTTAAAGTTCAAGGAGGACAATTGTTTAAAATGTCAGTCTTCAACGCCTAACGGTTTCCGAGAATTAATGAATAACAGAAATTTCGAGACCATTACCTCCCCTTTCTCTACACCTTTCGAAACATCGGCGCTTACTTACAGCCTAGAGTACGAAAGAAACAGTAATACAAAGTGTTATTTTTGTCACCTAATACGTTCATAGATGTGACGAAAGATAAAACGAAGTCCCTTTATTCATCTTGAGAGGCTGCATTTCGGAAGGTGCTGTTCTTTCCAATGGTCAAAGTAGAATCACAACACAAGTGCAATATTAAGAGGTGTTATACATAACTATTTTGGAGATTACCCTAATTCATTGAAAAAACTTTTATTCCTTCTTAAGAGCTGTATTACAAATCGACTGAGCATATGTAAACTTAAACTATTATAAAATTTTATATAAGATTTCAAGATTGTGTGAACGACAGCTTCGAAGATCTAGTGAATTGCACAGAAATCATTGAAGACGTTTCTTATGCACCCTTAGAGTCGTTATTCAAAAATAAATGAAGTTGTAAGATTTGCACTAATCTATAACGTGTAATTTAAGAAGAATATTTGTACAACATTTCTGGATACAACCCGGAATAAATGTATAGATTTTGCGAACGGTCATGAAATGTTCAATCTCCTCTACTGCATCTAGAGAGTTATTTGGCAATATGACGAAGTGGCTAAAAATGAAAGTGTAAGGAAATGATTCGTATAAAATTACGAGGATCAACGTTTAATAGTCGTAATTTCTGAAATCTGTCAAACGACAACTTTTCATGCTATCCATGTTATCCCTTCTCAGAGACCTTACGCTAAAAAGGCACTTCATTTTACAGTTTGAAATGTAAGAAAAGCTTATACAGAAGTTCGAACTTGAAACCTTAATAGTTTCGAACATTAATAGTTGGTAAGAGATCATTTAAGATCAATCCGCATTTAAAAGGCTCCAGTTCAATTCCCAAATGGCATTGACATCGAATTCAAATACGAATTATTACTACAAAAAGGATTTTTTTAATGTCTCCAATATACCATCTGGTACCACGTTTATTTAAGGATTCAGATTCAAGTTTAATCGACATCAAACTGAAGCAGGCTTCCAATTAATGTCATATGTATTTGTCATTGTCGCTAAATTAAGAGAAAATTGAACCTATTTATAAAATTTTCCTAAAACATATTTTTTACAGTAACAAACGTCCACTTGTATCGTTCCTAACATTAGGTGCATACTCAGAGGATACTTAAAATCTTTATGTTTGAAAGTTCTGTTTACTAAACCGAATGTGCCGCTAATGCGTATGAAGACAAAAACCTTCAAAATTAAACGACAGTGAGATTTCTAGTTACTATCTTTAACGAAGAAAAATAAAAAAATGAGAAATAAAGAAATTGAAATATACCAATTTGAATCTTCATATTGTTTTTATTGCAAATTTCAACAAACGCAATCTTTATCAATATCGAGCCAAGTTAACTAGAAATCTAATTTCCAACTGATCTGAAAGCTAATATAAGTAGGATTATCTATACAGATATATTTCAAATGAAGGAAATATTTAACGTCGTTTGTTCAGAAGATAAAAATGATAAATGAAAAAATATTCTTAGAAAAAAATCATTCGAAAATATGACATTTGTAACAAACCTAATCTACATTTTCTACCAAATTTTTTACAATTAAGTTACTGTATTTTCAGCAGAAATATGAACAGCTTACATCAATATGCTGAAGTGTGTTGAAGAATGTTATTGTAAGGAGATTACTGTATTGTATCTTAATATCTCATTCGAATTTCATACATATTGATATTATTAAGTATATAACCTCGAAGTAAGAAGAAAGGGAATTAAAGCATGTGAAAATATCTGAAATGACATTGTGATTCCAAAGATTTTTTAATATCATAAGTGGGTTTTGTTTAATGAATAAATATACTTATAAAATTGTTTGCATTTATGTTTATTTAATATAGATTTCTCAACAAGATTCACACAAAATCCATAGCATTATGTTCTGTAGATAAGAGGATCATCACATTCCGCGTAATTTTCCGTTATCATCCCCAAATAGGAGATGCGAGAACACCAGATGCACCCCATCCGCTTGAACCAACAAGGACTGGAGATGCCAGTAAAGGAGATCCAGAAGCTACAAGACCTCCACCGATTAAAGGAACTCCAAGTGATGAAACAATGGCTCCACGTCTTGTTCTTTCATCTGCAGCAGCGTAAACAACCATGATTGCGAGTACCACCAGGAGCTGCCAAAAAGCAAACATTTTCAAAATTTAAATGAAAGTAATTTACATTAACATTTCTGTTGATAAAATTTGTAAATTCAACATTAAAATACCAATTGCAATTCTTACACATTTAAGAATGAATTTCAAGATTGACGTCAACTTCAGAAAGAAATATTAATATTGTTATATTTTAAATACTTGTGTTCAAAGATTCGTTTTGCATTGTATAACACTTCAAGAGTCATATTGAAAACTATTTGAGATCTTTCAAACAAAAATATACTTACAAACTTCATTTTGAGGGTTGTAGATTTCGAACTACTGTATATTTGTGTTTACAAATGTAAGTAACTAACACTCAACTACAAAGCTTTATATACTTTCGCGTGTATATATGTGATACGACTTCTTTCCCTTTCAGTAATTCATCCAAGGTTAATATGTTCGTTGTAAATGAATTGCAGAGTTTCGTCAGATTATTTTCTTATGAATTTTATCTGACATATTACATCATTTTTAAAAGTTGTAGGATAAAAATAAATATATACTATAAATATAATATAAAAATGTCTGTTCTTTGTACGGTAAGAGTAAGATTTGTGAAAAATATTTCAAATTTATATGCAACATTTTTCTGATTTCAAGTACTTGTAAATGTGTTATATGACTACAGTTATTTTCAAAAAATCTCTCTGATTTCCTTCTAATAACATTTCGCAGCATCAAGACAGAGTTAAGTCGCTTGTTAGCATCCAGAAACAATGAATTACTCAAATGCATGGAAATTCTTAGGTCATTTATAAGTTAATTTCCGTTTTCCATAAGTACGTCTTTTAGCCACCTACTTTGCGAAACTTGTTTCGTGAAATTGCTTTGTTATAGACGAAATTCGAAACCTTTCTTCATTTCGTGAAAATTATTACTTTTAATTTGTATCTCTCTTGCTGTATTTTTCAAACCCCGACCATATTTTTTTCGCAGTGTCAATAATTATTCAAATAGTCTCTTTGTACAATAAACTCAGATTATGTACTCCAAGCTGTTCGATATACAAATTTTATGGCTGTATGTCGGACGATTCAAGAGAATTTTTAATAATTGTAATAGCAACGTTAGGCTTTTCAATAAACTGACGTACAGCTCTGAGTAAATTACCCAAAGTTCTTATTAAGGAAGTTTCATTTTCCCATATCGGAAGAAGAATTATTCCCTCCTCCGCCCTCTTACATCTGGAAATTTTACATTTCTGTCTTACCCGTAGTGTAAAGTCTAGGAAAGCAGCTTTAGGAAATTTCAATTAGATATACTCCATTACTTTGGATATGTGATAAACAAACGTGAATAATCCGTAACTTTCCCTTCTATTAGATACAGTCTTCGTAAACTCCATTCTGTCAAAAAATCAATTAGCAATCTCGTACGAAATTTGAACTTTTTATTCCAAACTTCAATGATGAGGTAGAAATTCTAGTATACATGGGAAATGAATGTAACCAAAATGTCAGGTGCTAGGAAAAATGATTTAAAGGTATGGATGACGTTAGAAATGCTGGAGCCTAACCTTCCGCTATTCAGCCACATTAATAAATGATTGTGTGACCTAGAGTCAAGAGTTAAACAGTATATTTATATCAAATTTCATAGTTATATATACACAACGATTTCTCAGAGATGAGGAACTACAGAAAATCATTGAAGCCTCCATATCCTTGATAGCTACTGCATTTGGTCAAATTCTGTTCTCACCTACAACTTAGAATGTAGCAGAATATGTACAAAAATAACACATCTTACAATTTCGGATAGCTCATGGACGGCAATAATCGTAACAATATTGCTTATTCTTTCACAGCAGTCAGGTTTTGGAAAACATTGTCTTATATACAGCCTAGAGTGCAAGACAACAATTTATATATGATTTTTCAAATTTTAAAGTATACTTGTTTCGGAAATGTCTTGAATAGCAAGAAATCTTTTAAGTTCGGATATTTCACTTTATTTCACCACATTTCCACCAATTCTCCTCTTATTTTCAATTCATGCTGGTAGGAGAAAAAAATTCAAGAATCTATGTTAAAAATTATTGTAGTAGTGCCGAAAAGCAGAAAATATTGAACCTTCGTCATTCGCCGCAAGATACCCGCATTTGACAAAATAATTTCGTACTCGCAGCTTAAAGTTCAAGGAGGACAATTGTTTAAAATGTCAGTCTTCAACGCCTAACGGTTTCCGAGAATTAATGAATAACAGAAATTTCGAGACCATTACCTCCCCTTTCTCTACACCTTTCGAAACATCGGCGCTTACTTACAGCCTAGAGTACGAAAGAAACAGTAATACAAAGTGTTATTTTTGTCACCTAATACGTTCATAGATGTGACGAAAGATAAAACGAAGTCCCTTTATTCCTCTTGAGAGGCTGCATTTCGGAAAGTGCTGTTCTTTCCAATGGTCAAAGTAGAATCACAACACAAGTGCAATATTAGGAGGTATTATATATAACTATTTTGGAGATTACCCTAATTCATTGAAAAAACTTTTATTCCTTCTTAAGAGCTGTATTACAAATCGACTGAGCATATGTAAACTTAAACTATTATAAAATTTTATATAAGATTTCAAGATTGTGTGAACGACAGCTTCGAAGATCTAGTGAATTGCACAGAAATCATTGAAGACGTTTCTTATGCACCCTTAGAGTCGTTATTCAAAAATAAATGAAGTTGTAAGATTTGCACTAATCTATAACGTGTAATTTAAGAAGAATATTTGTACAACATTTCTGGATACAACCCGGAATAAATGTATAGATTTTGCGAACGGTCATGAAATGTTCAATCTCCTCTACTGCATCTAGAGAGTTCTTTGGCAATATGACGAAGTGGCTAAAAATGAAAGTGTAAGGAAATGATTCGTATAAAATTACGAGGATCAACGTTTAATAGTCGTAATTTCTGAAATCTGTCAAACGACAACTTTTCATGCTATCCATGTTATCCCTTCTCAGAGACCTTACGCTAAAAAGGCACTTCATTTTACAGTTTGAAATGTAAGAAAAGCTTATACAGAAGTTCGAACTTGAAACCTTAATAGTTTCGAACATTAATAGTTGGTAAGAGATCATTTAAGATCAATCCGCATTTAAAAGGCTCCAGTTCAATTCCCAAATGGCATTGACATCGAATTCAAATACGAATTATTACTACAAAAAGGATTTTTTTAATGTCTCCAATATACCATCTGGTACCACGTTTATTTAAGGATTCAGATTCAAGTTTAATCGACATCAAACTGAAGCAGGCTTCCAATTAATGTCATATGTATTTGTCATTGTCGCTAAATTAAGAGAAAATTGAACCTATTTATAAAATTTTCCTAAAACATATTTTTTACAGTAACAAACGTCCACTTGTATCGTTCCTAACATTAGGTGCATACTCAGAGGATACTTAAAATCTTTATGTTTGAAAGTTCTGTTTACTAAACCGAATGTGCCGCTAATGCGTATGAAGACAAAAACCTTCAAAATTAAACGACAGTGAGATTTCTAGTTACTATCTTTAACGAAGAAAAATAAAAAAATGAGAAATAAAGAAATTGAAATATACCAATTTGAATCTTCATATTGTTTTTATTGCAAATTTCAACAAACGCAATCTTTATCAATATCGAGCCAAGTTAACTAGAAATCTAATTTCCAACTGATCTGAAAGCTAATATAAGTAGGATTATCTATACAGATATATTTCAAATGAAGGAAATATTTAACGTCGTTTGTTCAGAAGATAAAAATGATAAATGAAAAAATATTCTTAGAAAAAAATCATTCGAAAATATGACATTTGTAACAAACCTAATCTACATTTTCTACCAAATTTTTTACAATTAAGTTACTGTATTTTCAGCAGAAATATGAACAGCTTACATCAATATGCTGAAGTGTGTTGAAGAATGTTATTGTAAGGAGATTACTGTATTGTATCTTAATATCTCATTCCAATTTCATACATATTGATATTATTAAGTATATAATCTCGAAGTAAGAAGAAAGGGAATTAAAGCATGTGAAAATATCTGAAATGACATTGTGATTCCAAAGATTTTTTAATATCATAAGTGGGTTTTGTTTAATGAATAAATATACTTATAAAATTGTTTGCATTTATGTTTATTTAATATAGATTTCTCAACAAGATTCACACAAAATCCATAGCATTATGTTCTGTAGATAAGAGGATCATCACATTCCGCGTAATTTTCCGTTATCATCCCCAAATAGGAGATGCGAGAACACCAGATGCACCCCATCCGCTTGAACCAACAAGGACTGGAGATGCCAGTAAAGGAGATCCAGAAGCTACAAGACCTCCACCGATTAAAGGAACTCCAAGTGATGAAACAATGGCTCCACGTCTTGTTCTTTCATCTGCAGCAGCGTAAACAACCATGATTGCGAGTACCACCAGGAGCTGCCAAAAAGCAAACATTTTCAAAATTTAAATGAAAGTAATTTACATTAACATTTCTGTTGATAAAATTTGTAAATTCAACATTAAAATACCAATTGCAATTCTTACACATTTAAGAATGAATTTCAAGATTGACGTCAACTTCAGAAAGAAATATTAATATTGTTATATTTTAAATACTTGTGTTCAAAGATTCGTTTTGCATTGTATAACACTTCAAGAGTCATATTGAAAACCATTTGAGATCTTTCAAACAAAAATATACCTACAAACTTCATTTTGAGGGTTGTAGATTTCGAACTACTGTATATTTGTGTTTACAAATGTAAGTAACTAACACTCAACTACAAAGCTTTATATACTTTCGCGTGTATATATGTGATACGACTTCTTTCCCTTTCAGTAATTCTTCCAAGGTTAATATGTTCGTTGTAAATGAATTGCAGAGTTTCGTCAGATTGTTTTCTTATGAATTTTATCTGACATATTACATCATTTTTAAAAGTTGTAGGATAAAAATAAATATATACTATAAACATAATATAAAAATGTCTGTTCTTTGTACGGTAAGAGTAAGATTTGTGAAAAATATTTCAAATTTATATGCAAGATTTTTCTGATTTCAAGTACTTGTAAATGTGTTATATGACTACAGTTATTTTCAAAAAATCTCTCTGATTTCCTTCTAATAACATTTCGCAGCATCAAGACAGAGTTAAGTCGCTTGTTAGCAGCCAGAAACAATGAATTACTCAATTGCATGGAAATTCTTAGGTCATTTATAAGTTAATTTCCGTTTTCCATAAGTACGTCTTTTAGCCACCTACTTTGCGAAACTTGTTTCGTGAAATTGCTTTGTTATAGACGAAATTCGAAACCTTTCTTCATTTCGTGATAATTATTACTTTTAATTTGTATCTCTCTTGCTGTATTTTTCAAACCCCGACCATATTTTTTTCGCAGTGTCAATAATTATTCAAATAGTCTCTTTGTACAATAAACTCAGATTATGTACTCCAAGCTGTTCGATATACAAATTTTATGGCTGTATGTCGGACGATTCAAGAGAATTTTTTAATAATTGTAATAGCAACGTTAGGCTTTTCAATAAACTGACGTACAGCTCTGAGTAAATTACCCAAAGTTCTTATTAAGGAAGTTTCATTTTCCCATATCGGAAGAAGAATTATTCCCTCCTCCGCCCTCTTACATCTGGAAATTTTACATTTCTGTCTTACCCGTAGTGTAAAGTCTAGGAAAGCAGCTTTAGGAAATTTCAATTAGATATACTCCATTACTTTGGATATGTGATAAACAAACGTGAATAATCCGTAACTTTCCCTTCTATTAGATACAGTCTTCGTAAAACTCCATTCTGTCAAAAAATCAATTAGCAATCTCGTACGAAATTTGAACTTTTTATTCCAAACTTCAATGATGAGGTAGAAATTCTAGTATACATGGGAAATGAATGTAACCAAAATGTCAGGTGCTAGGAAAAATGATTTAAAGGTATGGATGACGTTAGAAATGCTGGAGCCTAACCTTCCGCTATTCAGCCACATTAATAAATGATTGTGTGACCTAGAGTCAAGAGTTAAACAGTATATTTATATCAAATTTCATAGTTATATATACACAACGATTTCTCAGAGATGAGGAACTACAGAAAATCATTGAAGCCTCCATATCCTTGATAGCTACTGCATTTGGTCAAATTCTGTTCTCACCTACAACTTAGAATGTAGCAGAATATGTACAAAAATAACACATCTTACAATTTCGGATAGCTCATGGACGGCAATAATCGTAACAATATTGCTTATTCTTTCACAGCAGTCAGGTTTTGGAAAACATTGTCTTATATACAGCCTAGAGTGCAAGACAACAATTTATATATAATTTTTCAAATTTTAAAGTATACTTGTTTCGGAAATGTCTTGAATAGCAAGAAATCTTTTAAGTTCGGATATTTCACTTTATTTCACCACATTTCCACCAATTCTCCTCTTATTTTCAATTCATGCTGGTAGGAGAAAAAAATTCAAGAATCTATGTTAAAAATTATTGTAGTAGTGCCGAAAAGCAGAAAATATTGAACCTTCGTCATTCGCCGCAAGGTACCCGCATTTGACAAAATAATTTCGTACTCGCAGCTTAAAGTTCAAGGAGGACAATTGTTTAAAATGTCAGTCTTCAACGCCTAACGGTTTCCGAGAATTAATGAATAACAGAAATTTCGAGACCATTACCTCCCCTTTCTCTACACCTTTCGAAACATCGGCGCTTACTTACAGCCTAGAGTACGAAAGAAACAGTAATACAAAGTGTTATTTTTGTCACCTAATACGTTCATAGATGTGACGAAAGATAAAACGAAGTCCCTTTATTCATCTTGAGAGGCTGCATTTCGGAAGGTGCTGTTCTTTCCAATGGTCAAAGTAGAATCACAACACAAGTGCAATATTAAGAGGTGTTATACATAACTATTTTGGAGATTACCCTAATTCATTGAAAAAACTTTTATTCCTTCTTAAGAGCTGTATTACAAATCGACTGAGCATATGTAAACTTAAACTATTATAAAATTTTATATAAGATTTCAAGATTGTGTGAACGACAGCTTCGAAGATCTAGTGAATTGCACAGAAATCATTGAAGACGTTTCTTATGCACCCTTAGAGTCGTTATTCAAAAATAAATGAAGTTGTAAGATTTGCACTAATCTATAACGTGTAATTTAAGAAGAATATTTGTACAACATTTCTGGATACAACCCGGAATAAATGTATAGATTTTGCGAACGGTCATGAAATGTTCAATCTCCTCTACTGCATCTAGAGAGTTATTTGGCAATATGACGAAGTGGCTAAAAATGAAAGTGTAAGGAAATGATTCGTATAAAATTACGAGGATCAACGTTTAATAGTCGTAATTTCTGAAATCTGTCAAACGACAACTTTTCATGCTATCCATGTTATCCCTTCTCAGAGACCTTACGCTAAAAAGGCACTTCATTTTACAGTTTGAAATGTAAGAAAAGCTTATACAGAAGTTCGAACTTGAAACCTTAATAGTTTCGAACATTAATAGTTGGTAAGAGATCATTTAAGATCAATCCGCATTTAAAAGGCTCCAGTTCAATTCCCAAATGGCATTGACATCGAATTCAAATACGAATTATTACTACAAAAAGGATTTTTTAATGTCTCCAATATACCATCTGGTACCACGTTTATTTAAGGATTCAGATTCAAGTTTAATCGACATCAAACTGAAGCAGGCTTCCAATTAATGTCATATGTATTTGTCATTGTCGCTAAATTAAGAGAAAATTGAACCTATTTATAAAATTTTCCTAAAACATATTTTTTACAGTAACAAACGTCCACTTGTATCGTTCCTAACATTAGGTGCATACTCAGAGGATACTTAAAATCTTTATGTTTGAAAGTTCTGTTTACTAAACCGAATGTGCCGCTAATGCGTATGAAGACAAAAACCTTCAAAATTAAACGACAGTGAGATTTCTAGTTACTATCTTTAACGAAGAAAAATAAAAAAATGAGAAATAAAGAAATTGAAATATACCAATTTGAATCTTCATATTGTTTTTATTGCAAATTTCAACAAACGCAATCTTTATCAATATCGAGCCAAGTTAACTAGAAATCTAATTTCCAACTGATCTGAAAGCTAATATAAGTAGGATTATCTATACAGATATATTTCAAATGAAGGAAATATTTAACGTCGTTTGTTCAGAAGATAAAAATGATAAATGAAAAAATATTCTTAGAAAAAAATCATTCGAAAATATGACATTTGTAACAAACCTAATCTACATTTTCTACCAAATTTTTTACAATTAAGTTACTGTATTTTCAGCAGAAATATGAACAGCTTACATCAATATGCTGAAGTGTGTTGAAGAATGTTATTGTAAGGAGATTACTGTATTGTATCTTAATATCTCATTCGAATTTCATACATATTGATATTATTAAGTATATAACCTCGAAGTAAGAAGAAAGGGAATTAAAGCATGTGAAAATATCTGAAATGACATTGTGATTCCAAAGATTTTTTAATATCATAAGTGGGTTTTGTTTAATGAATAAATATACTTATAAAATTGTTTGCATTTATGTTTATTTAATATAGATTTCTCAACAAGATTCACACAAAATCCATAGCATTATGTTCTGTAGATAAGAGGATCATCACATTCCGCGTAATTTTCCGTTATCATCCCCAAATAGGAGATGCGAGAACACCAGATGCACCCCATCCGCTTGAACCAACAAGGACTGGAGATGCCAGTAAAGGAGATCCAGAAGCTACAA
Organism: Thermobia domestica; assembly: GCF_964235325.1. NCBI lineage: Eukaryota > Metazoa > Arthropoda > Insecta > Zygentoma > Lepismatidae > Thermobia > Thermobia domestica. Next base: position 104,656,647 of record NC_137454.1, on the reverse strand, counting down.
GACCTCCACCGATTAAAGGAACTCCAAGTGATGAAACAATGGCTCCACGTCTTGTTCTTTCATCTGCAGCAGCGTAAACAACCATGATTGCGAGTACCACCAGGAGCTGCCAAAAAGCAAACATTTTCAAAATTTAAATGAAAGTAATTTACATTAACATTTCTGTTGATAAAATTTGTAAATTCAACATTAAAATACCAATTGCAATTCTTACACATTTAAGAATGAATTTCAAGATTGACGTCAACTTCAGAAAGAAATATTAATATTGTTATATTTTAAATACTTGTGTTCAAAGATTCGTTTTGCATTGTATAACACTTCAAGAGTCATATTGAAAACTATTTGAGATCTTTCAAACAAAAATATACTTACAAACTTCATTTTGAGGGTTGTAGATTTCGAACTACTGTATATTTGTGTTTACAAATGTAAGTAACTAACACTCAACTACAAAGCTTTATATACTTTCGCGTGTATATATGTGATACGACTTCTTTCCCTTTCAGTAATTCATCCAAGGTTAATATGTTCGTTGTAAATGAATTGCAGAGTTTCGTCAGATTATTTTCTTATGAATTTTATCTGACATATTACATCATTTTTAAAAGTTGTAGGATAAAAATAAATATATACTATAAATATAATATAAAAATGTCTGTTCTTTGTACGGTAAGAGTAAGATTTGTGAAAAATATTTCAAATTTATATGCAACATTTTTCTGATTTCAAGTACTTGTAAATGTGTTATATGACTACAGTTATTTTCAAAAAATCTCTCTGATTTCCTTCTAATAACATTTCGCAGCATCAAGACAGAGTTAAGTCGCTTGTTAGCATCCAGAAACAATGAATTACTCAAATGCATGGAAATTCTTAGGTCATTTATAAGTTAATTTCCGTTTTCCATAAGTACGTCTTTTAGCCACCTACTTTGCGAAACTTGTTTCGTGAAATTGCTTTGTTATAGACGAAATTCGAAACCTTTCTTCATTTCGTGAAAATTATTACTTTTAATTTGTATCTCTCTTGCTGTATTTTTCAAACCCCGACCATATTTTTTTCGCAGTGTCAATAATTATTCAAATAGTCTCTTTGTACAATAAACTCAGATTATGTACTCCAAGCTGTTCGATATACAAATATTATGGCTGTATGTCGGACGATTCAAGAGAATTTTTAATAATTGTAATAGCAACGTTAGGCTTTTCAATAAACTGACGTACAGCTCTGAGTAAATTACCCAAAGTTCTTATTAAGGAAGTTTCATTTTCCCATATCGGAAGAAGAATTATTCCCTCCTCCGCCCTCTTACATCTGGAAATTTTACATTTCTGTCTTACCCGTAGTGTAAAGTCTAGGAAAGCAGCTTTAGGAAATTTCAATTAGATATACTCCATTACTTTGGATATGTGATAAACAAACGTGAATAATCCGTAACTTTCCCTTCTATTAGATACAGTCTTCGTAAAACTCCATTCTGTCAAAAAATCAATTAGCAATCTCGTACGAAATTTGAACTTTTTATTCCAAACTTCAATGATGAGGTAGAAATTCTAGTATACATGGGAAATGAATGTAACCAAAATGTCAGGTGCTAGGAAAAATGATTTAAAGGTATGGATGACGTTAGAAATGCTGGAGCCTAACCTTCCGCTATTCAGCCACATTAATAAATGATTGTGTGACCTAGAGTCAAGAGTTAAACAGTATATTTATATCAAATTTCATAGTTATATATACACAACGATTTCTCAGAGATGAGGAACTACAGAAAATCATTGAAGCCTCCATATCCTTGATAGCTACTGCATTTGGTCAAATTCTGTTCTCACCTACAACTTAGAATGTAGCAGAATATGTACAAAAATAACACATCTTACAATTTCGGATAGCTCATGGACGGCAATAATCGTAACAATATTGCTTATTCTTTCACAGCAGTCAGGTTTTGGAAAACATTGTCTTATATACAGCCTAGAGTGCAAGACAACAATTTATATATAATTTTTCAAATTTTAAAGTATACTTGTTTCGGAAATGTCTTGAATAGCAAGAAATCTTTTAAGTTCGGATATTTCACTTTATTTCACCACATTTCCACCAATTCTCCTCTTATTTTCAATTCATGCTGGTAGGAGAAAAAAATTCAAGAATCTATGTTAAAAATTATTGTAGTAGTGCCGAAAAGCAGAAAATATTGAACCTTCGTCATTCGCCGCAAGATACCCGCATTTGACAAAATAATTTCGTACTCGCAGCTTAAAGTTCAAGGAGGACAATTGTTTAAAATGTCAGTCTTCAACGCCTAACGGTTTCCGAGAATTAATGAATAACAGAAATTTCGAGACCATTACCTCCCCTTTCTCTACACCTTTCGAAACATCGGCGCTTACTTACAGCCTAGAGTACGAAAGAAACAGTAATACAAAGTGTTATTTTTTTCACCTAATACGTTCATAGATGTGACGAAAGATAAAACGAAGTCCCTTTATTCCTCTTGAGAGGCTGCATTTCGGAAGGTGCTGTTCTTTCCAATGGTCAAAGTAGAATCACAACACAAGTGCAATATTAGGAGGTATTATATATAACTATTTTGGAGATTACCCTAATTCATTGAAAAAACTTTTATTCCTTCTTAAGAGCTGTATTACAAATCGACTGAGCATATGTAAACTTAAACTATTATAAAATTTTATATAAGATTTCAAGATTGTGTGAACGACAGCTTCGAAGATCTAGTGAATTGCACAGAAATCATTGAAGACGTTTCTTATGCACCCTTAGAGTCGTTATTCAAAAATAAATGAAGTTGTAAGATTTGCACTAATCTATAACGTGTAATTTAAGAAGAATATTTGTACAACATTTCTGGATACAACCCGGAATAAATGTATAGATTTTGCGAACGGTCATGAAATGTTCAATCTCCTCTACTGCATCTAGAGAGTTCTTTGGCAATATGACGAAGTGGCTAAAAATGAAAGTGTAAGGAAATGATTCGTATAAAATTACGAGGATCAACGTTTAATAGTCGTAATTTCTGAAATCTGTCAAACGACAACTTTTCATGCTATCCATGTTATCCCTTCTCAGAGACCTTACGCTAAAAAGGCACTTCATTTTACAGTTTGAAATGTAAGAAAAGCTTATACAGAAGTTCGAACTTGAAACCTTAATAGTTTCGAACATTAATAGTTGGTAAGAGATCATTTAAGATCAATCCGCATTTAAAAGGCTCCAGTTCAATTCCCAAATGGCATTGACATCGAATTCAAATACGAATTATTACTACAAAAAGGATTTTTTTAATGTCTCCAATATACCATCTGGTACCACGTTTATTTAAGGATTCAGATTCAAGTTTAATCGACATCAAACTGAAGCAGGCTTCCAATTAATGTCATATGTATTTGTCATTGTCGCTAAATTAAGAGAAAATTGAACCTATTTATAAAATTTTCCTAAAACATATTTTTTACAGTAACAAACGTCCACTTGTATCGTTCCTAACATTAGGTGCATACTCAGAGGATACTTAAAATCTTTATGTTTGAAAGTTCTGTTTACTAAACCGAATGTGCCGCTAATGCGTATGAAGACAAAAACCTTCAAAATTAAACGACAGTGAGATTTCTAGTTACTATCTTTAACGAAGAAAAATAAAAAAATGAGAAATAAAGAAATTGAAATATACCAATTTGAATCTTCATATTGTTTTTATTGCAAATTTCAACAAACGCAATCTTTATCAATATCGAGCCAAGTTAACTAGAAATCTAATTTCCAACTGATCTGAAAGCTAATATAAGTAGGATTATCTATACAGATATATTTCAAATGAAGGAAATATTTAACGTCGTTTGTTCAGAAGATAAAAATGATAAATGAAAAAATATTCTTAGAAAAAAATCATTCGAAAATATGACATTTGTAACAAACCTAATCTACATTTTCTACCAAATTTTTTACAATTAAGTTACTGTATTTTCAGCAGAAATATGAACAGCTTACATCAATATGCTGAAGTGTGTTGAAGAATGTTATTGTAAGGAGATTACTGTATTGTATCTTAATATCTCATTCGAATTTCATACATATTGATATTATTAAGTATATAATCTCGAAGTAAGAAGAAAGGGAATTAAAGCATGTGAAAATATCTGAAATGACATTGTGATTCCAAAGATTTTTTAATATCATAAGTGGGTTTTGTTTAATGAATAAATATACTTATAAAATTGTTTGCATTTATGTTTATTTAATATAGATTTCTCAACAAGATTCACACAAAATCCATAGCATTATGTTCTGTAGATAAGAGGATCATCACATTCCGCGTAATTTTCCGTTATCATCCCCAAATAGGAGATGCGAGAACACCAGATGCACCCCATCCGCTTGAACCAACAAGGACTGGAGATGCCAGTAAAGGAGATCCAGAAGCTACAAGACCTCCACCGATTAAAGGAACTCCAAGTGATGAAACAATGGCTCCACGTCTTGTTCTTTCATCTGCAGCAGCGTAAACAACCATGATTGCGAGTACCACCAGGAGCTGCCAAAAAGCAAACATTTTCAAAATTTAAATGAAAGTAATTTACATTAACATTTCTGTTGATAAAATTTGTAAATTCAACATTAAAATACCAATTGCAATTCTTACACATTTAAGAATGAATTTCAAGATTGACGTCAACTTCAGAAAGAAATATTAATATTGTTATATTTTAAATACTTGTGTTCAAAGATTCGTTTTGCATTGTATAACACTTCAAGAGTCATATTGAAAACCATTTGAGATCTTTCAAACAAAAATATACCTACAAACTTCATTTTGAGGGTTGTAGATTTCGAACTACTGTATATTTGTGTTTACAAATGTAAGTAACTAACACTCAACTACAAAGCTTTATATACTTTCGCGTGTATATATGTGATACGACTTCTTTCCCTTTCAGTAATTCTTCCAAGGTTAATATGTTCGTTGTAAATGAATTGCAGAGTTTCGTCAGATTATTTTCTTATGAATTTTATCTGACATATTACATCATTTTTAAAAGTTGTAGGATAAAAATAAATATATACTATAAACATAATATAAAAATGTCTGTTCTTTGTACGGTAAGAGTAAGATTTGTGAAAAATATTTCAAATTTATATGCAAGATTTTTCTGATTTCAAGTACTTGTAAATGTGTTATATGACTACAGTTATTTTCAAAAAATCTCTCTGATTTCCTTCTAATAACATTTCGCAGCATCAAGACAGAGTTAAGTCGCTTGTTAGCAGCCAGAAACAATGAATTACTCAATTGCATGGAAATTCTTAGGTCATTTATAAGTTAATTTCCGTTTTCCATAAGTACGTCTTTTAGCCACCTACTTTGCGAAACTTGTTTCGTGAAATTGCTTTGTTATAGACGAAATTCGAAACCTTTCTTCATTTCGTGATAATTATTACTTTTAATTTGTATCTCTCTTGCTGTATTTTTCAAACCCCGACCATATTTTTTTCGCAGTGTCAATAATTATTCAAATAGTCTCTTTGTACAATAAACTCAGATTATGTACTCCAAGCTGTTCGATATACAAATTTTATGGCTGTATGTCGGACGATTCAAGAGAATTTTTTAATAATTGTAATAGCAACGTTAGGCTTTTCAATAAACTGACGTACAGCTCTGAGTAAATTACCCAAAGTTCTTATTAAGGAAGTTTCATTTTCCCATATCGGAAGAAGAATTATTCCCTCCTCCGCCCTCTTACATCTGGAAATTTTACATTTCTGTCTTACCCGTAGTGTAAAGTCTAGGAAAGCAGCTTTAGGAAATTTCAATTAGATATACTCCATTACTTTGGATATGTGATAAACAAACGTGAATAATCCGTAACTTTCCCTTCTATTAGATACAGTCTTCGTAAAACTCCATTCTGTCAAAAAATCAATTAGCAATCTCGTACGAAATTTGAACTTTTTATTCCAAACTTCAATGATGAGGTAGAAATTCTAGTATACATGGGAAATGAATGTAACCAAAATGTCAGGTGCTAGGAAAAATGATTTAAAGGTATGGATGACGTTAGAAATGCTGGAGCCTAACCTTCCGCTATTCAGCCACATTAATAAATGATTGTGTGACCTAGAGTCAAGAGTTAAACAGTATATTTATATCAAATTTCATAGTTATATATACACAACGATTTCTCAGAGATGAGGAACTACAGAAAATCATTGAAGCCTCCATATCCTTGATAGCTACTGCATTTGGTCAAATTCTGTTCTCACCTACAACTTAGAATGTAGCAGAATATGTACAAAAATAACACATCTTACAATTTCGGATAGCTCATGGACGGCAATAATCGTAACAATATTGCTTATTCTTTCACAGCAGTCAGGTTTTGGAAAACATTGTCTTATATACAGCCTAGAGTGCAAGACAACAATTTATATATAATTTTTCAAATTTTAAAGTATACTTGTTTCGGAAATGTCTTGAATAGCAAGAAATCTTTTAAGTTCGGATATTTCACTTTATTTCACCACATTTCCACCAATTCTCCTTTTATTTTCAATTCATGCTGGTAGGAGAAAAAAATTCAAGAATCTATGTTAAAAATTATTGTAGTAGTGCCGAAAAGCAGAAAATATTGAACCTTCGTCATTCGCCGCAAGGTACCCGCATTTGACAAAATAATTTCGTACTCGCAGCTTAAAGTTCAAGGAGGACAATTGTTTAAAATGTCAGTCTTCAACGCCTAACGGTTTCCGAGAATTAATGAATAACAGAAATTTCGAGACCATTACCTCCCCTTTCTCTACACCTTTCGAAACATCGGCGCTTACTTACAGCCTAGAGTACGAAAGAAACAGTAATACAAAGTGTTATTTTTGTCACCTAATACGTTCATAGATGTGACGAAAGATAAAACGAAGTCCCTTTATTCCTCTTGAGAGGCTGCATTTCGGAAGGTGCTGTTCTTTCCAATGGTCAAAGTAGAATCACAACACAAGTGCAATATTAGGAGGTATTATATATAACTATTTTGGAGATTACCCTAATTAATGAAAAAACTTTTATTCCTTCTTAAGAGCTGTATTACAAATCGACTGAGCATATGTAAACTTAAACTATTATAAAATTTTATATAAGATTTCAAGATTGTGTGAACGACAGCTTCGAAGATCTAGTGAATTGCACAGAAATCATTGAAGACGTTTCTTATGCACCCTTAGAGTCGTTATTCAAAAATAAATGAAGTTGTAAGATTTGCACTAATCTATAACGTGTAATTTAAGAAGAATATTTGTACAACATTTCTGGATACAACCCGGAATAAATGTACAGATTTTGCGAACGGTCATGAAATGTTCAATCTCCTCTACTGCATCTAGAGAGTTATTTGGCAATACGACGAAGTGGCTAAAAATGAAAGTGTAAGGAAATGATTCGTATAAAATTACGAGGATCAACGTTTAATAGTCGTAATTTCCGAAATCTGTCAAACGACAACTTTTCATGCTATCCATGTTATCCCTTCTCAGAGACCTTACGCTAAAAAGGCACTTCATTTTACAGTTTGAAATGTAAGAAAAGCTTATACAGAAGTTCGAACTTGAAACCTTAATAGTTTCGAACATTAATAGTTGGTAAGAGATCATTTAAGATCAATCCGCATTTAAAAGGCTCCAGTTCAATTCCCAAATGGCATTGACATCGAATTCAAATACGAATTATTACTACAAAAAGGATTTTTTTAATGTCTCCAATATACCATCTGGTACCACGTTTATTTAAGGATTCAGATTCAAGTTTAATCGACATCAAACTGAAGCAGGCTTCCGATTAATGTCATATGTATTTGTCATTGTCGCTAAATTAAGAGAAAATTGAACCTATTTATAAAATTTTCCTAAAACATATTTTTTACAGTAACAAACGTCCACTTGTATCGTTCCTAACATTAGGTGCATACTCAGAGGATACTTAAAATCTTTATGTTTGAAAGTTCTGTTTACTAAACCGAATGTGCCGCTAATGCGTATGAAGACAAAAACCTTCAAAATTAAACGACAGTGAGATTTCTAGTTACTATCTTTAACGAAGAAAAATAAAAAAAATGAGAAATAAAGAAATTGAAATATACCAATTTGAATCTTCATATTGTTTTTATTGCAAATTTCAACAAACGCAATCTTTATCAATATCGAGCCAAGTTAACTAGAAATCTAATTTCCAACTGATTTGAAAGCTAATATAAGTAGGATTATCTATACAGATATATTTCAAATGAAGGAAATATTTAACGTCGTTTGTTCAGAAGATAAAAATGATAAATGAAAAAATATTCTTAGAAAAAAATCATTCGAAAATATGACATTTGTAACAAACCTAATCTACATTTTCTACCAAATTTTTTACAATTAAGTTACTGTATTTTCAGCAGAAATATGAACAGCTTACATCAATATGCTGAAGTGTGTTGAAGAATGTTATTGTAAGGAGATTACTGTATTGTATCTTAATATCTCATTCGAATTTCATACATATTGATATTATTAAGTATATAACCTCGAAGTAAGAAGAAAGGGAATTAAAGCATGTGAAAATATCTGAAATGACATTGTGATTCCAAAGATTTTTTAATATCATAAGTGGGTTTTGTTTAATGAATAAATATACTTATAAAATTGTTTGCATTTATGTTTATTTAATATAGATCTCTCAACAAGATTCACACAAAATCCATAGCATTATGTTCTGTACATAAGAGGATCATCACATTCCGCGTAATTTTCCGTTATCATCCCCAAATAGGAGATGCGAGAACACCAGATGCACCCCATCCGCTTGAACCAACAAGGACTGGAGATGCCAGTAAAGGAGATCCAGAAGCTACAAGACCTCCACCGATTAAAGGAACTCCAAGTGATGAAACAATGGCTCCACGTCTTGTTCTTTCATCTGCAGCAGCGTAAACAACCATGATTGCGAGTACCACCAGGAGCTGCCAAAAAGCAAACATTTTCAAAATTTAAATGAAAGTAATTTACATTAACATTTCTGTTGATAAAATTTGTAAATTCAACATTAAAATACCAATTGCAATTCTTACACATTTAAGAATGAATTTCAAGATTGACGTCAACTTCAGAAAGAAATATTAATATTGTTATATTTTAAATACTTGTGTTCAAAGATTCGTTTTGCATTGTATAACACTTCAAGAGTCATATTGAAAACTATTTGAGATCTTTCAAACAAAAATATACTTACAAACTTCATTTTGAGGGTTGTAGATTTCGAACTACTGTATATTTGTGTTTACAAATGTAAGTAACTAACACTCAACTACAAAGCTTTATATACTTTCGCGTGTATATATGTGATACGACTTCTTTCCCTTTCAGTAATTCTTCCAAGGTTAATATGTTCGTTGTAAATGAATTGCAGAGTTTCGTCAGATTATTTTCTTATGAATTTTATCTGACATATTACATCATTTTTAAAAGTTGTAGGATAAAAATAAATATATACTATAAATATAATATAAAAATGTCTGTTCTTTGTACGGTAAGAGTAAGATTTGTGAAAAATATTTCAAATTTATATGCAACATTTTTCTGATTTCAAGTACTTGTAAATGTGTTATATGACTACAGCTATTTTCAAAAAATCTCTCTGATTTCCTTCTAATAACATTTCGCAGCATCAAGACAGAGTTAAGTCGCTTGTTAGCATCCAGAAACAATGAATTACTCAAATGCATGGAAATTCTTAGGTCATTTATAAGTTAATTTCCGTTTTCCATAAGTACGTTTTTTAGCCACCTACTTTGCGAAACTTGTTTCGTGAAATTGCTTTGTTATAGATGAAACTCGAAACCTTTCTTCATTTCGTGAAAATTATTACTTTTAATTTGTATCTCTCTTGCTGTATTTTTCAAACCCCGACCATATTTTTTTTTCGCAGTGTCAATAATTATTCAAATAATGTCTTTGTACAATAAACTCCGATTATGTACTCCAAGTTGTTCGATATACAAATTTTATGGCTGGATGTCGGACGATTCAAGATAATTTTTTCATAATTGTAATAGCAACGTTAGGCTTTTCAATAAACTGACGTACAGCTCTGAGTAAATTACCCAAAGTTCTTATTAAGGAAGTTTCATTTTCCCATATCGGACCAGGAATTATTCCCTCCTCCGCCCTCTTACATCTGGAAATTTTACATTTCTGTCTTACCCGTAGTGTAAAGTCTAGGAAAGCAGCTTTAGGAAATTTCAATTAGATATACTCCATTACTTTGGATATGTGATAAACAAACGTGAATAATGCGTAACTTTCCCTTTCATTAGATTCAGTCTTCGTAAAACTCCATTCTGTATAAAAATCAATTAGCAATCTCGTACGAAATTTGAACTTTTTATTCCAAACTTCAATGATGAGGTAGAAATTCTAGTATACATGGGAAATGAATGTAACCAAAATGTCAGGTGCTAGGACCAATGATTTAAAGGTATGGAAGACGTTAGAAATGCTGGAGCCTAAACTTCCGCTATTCAGTCACATTAGTAAATGATTGTGAGACCTGGAGTCAAGAGTTAAACAGTATATTTATATCAAATTTCATAGTTATATATACACAACGATTTCTCAGAGATGAGGAACTACAAAAAATCATTGAAGCCTCCATATCCTTGATAGCTACTGCATTGGTCAAATTCTGTTCTCATCTACAACTTAGAATGTAGCAGAATATGTACAAAAATAACACATCTTACAGTTCCGGATAGCTCATGGACGGCAATAATCGTAACAATATTCCTTATTCTTTCACAGCAGTCAGGTTTTGGGAAACATTGTCTTATATACAGCCTAGAGTGCAAGACAACAATTTATATATAATTTTTCAAATTTTAAAGTATACTTGTTTCGGAAATGTCTTGAATAGCAAGAAATCATTTAAGTTCGGATATTTCACCTTATTTCACCACATTTCCACCAATTCTCCTCTTATTTTCAATTCATGCTGGTAGGAGAAAAAAATTCAAGAATCTATGTTTAAAATTATTGTAGTAGTGCCGAAAAGCAGAAAATATTGAACCTTCGTCATTTCCCGCAAGTTACCTGCATTTGACAAAATAATTTCGTACTCGCAGCTTAAAGTGCAAAAAAGACAATTGTTTAACATGTCAGTCTTCAACGCCTAACGGTTTCCGAGAATTAATGAATAACAGAAATTTCGAGACCATTACCTCCCCTTTTTCTACACCTTTCGAAACATCGGCGCTTACTTACAGCCTAGAGTACAAAAGAAACAGTAATACAAAGTGTTATTTTTGTCACCTAATACGTTCATAGATGACGAAAGATAAAACGAAGTCCCTTTATTCCTCTTGAGAGGCTGCATTTCGGAAGGTGCTGTTCTTTCCAATGGTCAAGGTAGAATCACAACACAAGTGCAAAATTAAGAGGTATTATACATAACTATTTTGGAGATTACCCTAATTTATTGAAAAACTTTTATTCCTTCTTAAGAGATGTATTACAAATCGACTGAGCATATGTAAACTTAAACTATTATAAAAATTTATACAAGATTTCAAGATTGTGTGAAAAACTGCTTCGAAGATCTAGTGAATTGCACAGAAATCATTGAAGACGTTTCTTATGCACCCTTAGAGTCGTTATTCAAAAATAAATGAAGTTGTAAGATTTGCACTAATCTATAACGTGTAATTTAAGAAGAATATTTGTACAAAGTTTCAGGATACAACCCGCAATAAATGTATAAATTTTGCGAACGGTCATGAAATGTTCAATCTCCTCTACTCCATTTGGCAATATAACGAGTGGCTAAAAATGAAAGTGTAAGGAAGTGATTCGTATAAAATTACGAGGATCAACGTTTAATAGTCGTAATTTCCGAAATCTGTCAAACGACAACCTTTCATGCTATTCATGTTATCCCTTTTCAGAGACCTTACGCTAAAAAGGCACGTCATTTTACAGTTTGAAATGTAAGAAAAGCTTATACAGAAGTTCGAACTTGAAACCTTAATAGTTTCGAACATTAGTAGTTGGTAAGAGATCATTTAAGATCAGTTCGCATTTAAAAGGCTCTAGGTCTATTCCCAAATGGCATTGACATCGAATTCAAATACGAATTATTACTACAAAAAGGAATTTTTAATGTCTCCAATATACCATCTGGTACCACGTTTACTGAAGGATTCAGATTCAAGTGGAATCGACATCAAACTGAAGCAGGCTTCCGATTAATGTCCTATGTATTTGTCATTGTCGCTAAATTAAGAGAAAATTGAAAATATTTATAAAATTTTCCTAAAACATATTTTTTAAAGTAACAAACGTCCACTTGTATCGTTCCTAACATTAGGTGCATACTTAGAGGATACTTAAAATCTTTATGTTTGAAAGTTTTGTTTACTATACCGAATGTGCTTCTAATGCGTATGAAGACAAAAATCTTCAAAATTAAACGACAGTGAGATTTCTAGTTACTATCTTTAACGAAGAAAAATAAAAAATGAGAAATAAAGAAATTGAAATATACCAATTTCAATTTTCATATTGTTTTTTTTTTTTTTTTGCAAATTTCTCAATCTTTATCAATACCGAGCCAAGTTAACTTGATTTCCTATTTTCCAGCTGATCTGAAAGCTCAGATAAGTAGGATTTTCTATACAGATATGTTTCAAAGGAAGGAAATATTTAACGTCGCTTGTTCAGAACATAAAAATGATAATTGAAAAATTATTCTTGGTTAGAAAAAAATCATTCGAAAATATGACACTTGTAAAATAACAACTAATCTACATTTTCTATCAATTTTTTTTACAATTAAGTTACTGTATTTTCCGCAGAAATATAAAAAGCTTACATCAATATGCTGAAGTGTGTTGAAGAATGTTATTGTAAGGAGATTACTGTATTGTATCTTAATATCTCACTCGAATTTCATACATATTGATATTATTAAGTATATAACCTCGAAGTAAGAAGAAAGGGAATTAAAGTATGTGAAAATATCTGAAGTGGCATTGTGATTCCAAAGATTTTTAAATATAATAAGTGGGTTTTGTTTAATGAATAAATATACTTATAAAATTGTTTGCATTTATGTTTATTTAATATAGATCTCTCAACAAGATTCACACAAAATCCATAGCATTATGTTCTGTAGATAAGAGGATCATCACATTCCGCATAATTTTCCGTTATCATCCCCAAATAGGAGATGCGAGAACACCAGATGCACCCCATCCGCTTGAACCAACAAGGACTGGAGATGCCAGTAAAGGAGATCCAGAAGCTACAAGACCTCCACCGATTAAAGGAACTCCAAGTGATGAAACAATGGCTCCACGTCTTGTTCTTTCATCTGCAGCAGCGTAAACAACCATGATTGCGAGTACCACCAGGAGCTGCCAAAAAGCAAACATTTTCAAAATTTAACTGAAAGTAATTTATATTAACATTTCTGTTGATAAAATTTGTAAATTCAACATTAAAATACCAATTGCATTTCTTACACATTTAAGAATGAATTTCAAGATTGACGTCAACTTCAGAAAGAAATAATAATATTGTTATATTTTAAATACTTGTGTTCAAAGATTCGTTTTGCATTGTATAACACTTCAAGCGTCATATTGAAAACTATTTGAGATCTTTCAAACAAAAATATACTTACAAACTTCATTTTGAGGGTTGTAGATTTCGAACTACTGTGTATTTGTGTTTACAAATGTAAGTAACTAAAACTCAACTACAAAGCTTTATATACTTTTGCGTGTATTTGTAAGTGATACGATTTCTTTCCCTTTCAGTAATTCTTCCAAGGTTAATATGTTCGTTGTAAATAAATTGCAGTTTCGTCAGATTATTTTCTTATGAATTTTATCTGACATATTACATCATTTTTAAAACGTGTCGTATAGAAGTAAATATATACTATAAATATAGCAGTAAAATGTCCGTTCTTTGTACGGTAAGGGTAAGATTTTTGGAAAATTTTTCGAATCTATATACAACATTTTGCTGATTTCGAGTACTTGTAAGTGTGTTATATGACTACAGTTATTTTCAAAAAATTTCTCTGATTTTCTTCTAATAACATTTCGCAGCATCAAGACAGAGTTAAGTCGTTTTTTGGCATCCAGAAACAACGAATTACTCAAATGCATTGAAATTGTTAGGTGAATTATTAGTCAATTTCCGTCTTCTATAAGTACATATTTTTAAGCCATCTGCTTTTGTGGAACTTGTTTTGTGAAATTGTTTTTTTATACACGAAACTCGAAACTATTCCTCATTTGGTGGAACTTATTACTTTTAATTTGTATCCCTTGTGCTGAATTTTCGAAACCCGAAACTTAAGTCTCTTTGCAGTGCAATAATTAGTCAAATTTTTTTCTTGTATAATATACTCAGATTATGTACTCCAAACTGTTTGTTATGCAAATGTCATGAGCGTATGACGAACGATGGAAGAGAATTTTTTAATAACAGTAATCGCAACCTTATGCTTTTTAATAAACAAATGTGATACTGTGGTAAGCTAATCAAAGTTCCTTCTAAAGAAGTTTTCTTTTCCTTCATCGGGAACAGGATTATTTCCTTTTCCCCCGTCTGAATGTTTTGACATTTTGATCTTATCGTTAATTTTGAGTCTGGGAAATAGAGCTTCTTGAAATTTTAATTACATACACATAATTATTTAGGTGAATTGATTAAGTGTCTAATCATCTTTTCTCCATTAAGTTCAGTCTTCGTAAAACTTCCCAATGTCGTGAGCGTAGGCAAACTAGTACCCCCGCCTGCACAGCCTAGGCCTTTGAATTAGAAAACTTGTACGAAATTTCTATTTCTTTATCAATATGCCAAAGATGTGGTAGAAGTTGAAGTTAAGGTTCAGGTCCTCTTTTTGATTTTTACTTCCTAATTCTAGTGTACATGGAAGATGTTTATAGCTAAAATATTCAAATTCTACGCCTTAGTGTTTCTGAGGTCTGGACTGTTGTAAAAATATTGAAGACTATCTTTCCATAATTATTCCGCATAAAACGTATTGTCTTATTTAGAGACTAGTGTGTGGGGTGTATATTTAGAAGAAGTTTCAAGATTCTATATGTAATAGTTTATGTGAGTTATTGAGCTACAAAGAATCGTTGAAGTCTCCCCATCCTCTTTAGCTACTGCCTTTGGCAAAATGTGTCCTAATCTAAAACCTAGAGTGAAGGAGAACATGTATACAATAATTTCAAGATACTACATCTCATACTCTCGTGTATCTAAAGAACGGCTATAATAATAATAATAATAATAATAATAATAATAATAATAATAATAATAATAATAATAATAATAATAATAATAATAATAATAATAATAATAATAATAATAATAATAATAATAATAAATTTTCTATCCTTCCATAGAATTCGCATTTCGGAAAGTTTTGTTTTATATACGGCCTACAATGGAAGGCAGAATACTGTACATATATGATACGAGGGTCATTTAACTTGAAGTGGCATCATAGTTGTGAAATAGAATGTAGTTAATCACTCACCCCAAGAAGCTTACAGTTCTTCGATGTAGTCTCTGCCGGCCTGTTGAGCCCTTCGCCAGATGTCTGGTACCCGTTTAATACCTGTCAAAGCCCCACTTTGTGAGAGGGTGTTGACAGTGCGCCCTAAAGCACAAACAATGCTGGAATGTCTCTGAAACGTTTGCCCCTGAGAGGTTCTTTCATTTTTGGGAAAAGATTAAAATCGCATCGGCTCATATCCGGGGAGTATGGCGGGTGCTCTAG
Organism: Thermobia domestica; assembly: GCF_964235325.1. Lineage (NCBI taxonomy): Eukaryota > Metazoa > Arthropoda > Insecta > Zygentoma > Lepismatidae > Thermobia > Thermobia domestica. The sequence continues at coordinate 104,640,797 of NC_137454.1, read as the reverse complement.
TAACTCCTAACCCCATCGTCTTAAAGAGTCTGTACTGGATAGGCTGTATAGCATCTGGCATTGTCGTGTACGAGAATTGGTCCAGACTCCAGGAGGTGTGAACGTTTGCGCCGCAATGCTGGTCGCAAATGTTCAGTGAGGTATGAAGCATAGTATACAGCATTGACTGTAACGCTCGGTGGAACCTGATGTGACAGGATAATGCCTTCGTGGTCGTATGACATTATCATCACCACCTTCACGTTGGCTGGCTCTTGTTTAAGCTTTTTCGGTCGTGTAGAATCTGGGTGGAGCCATTCACTGACATATGTTTCAATTCAGGCTCGTAGGATCTTTTCCACGTTTCGTCACTTACAACAATGAGGTACAAGAAGCATTCCTTCGTTCCTTATGGTAACGTTGAAGGTGTAGGAGCGCACATTCTCACCTTTGTCACGTTTGAACCTCGGTCAGAGCATGGGGGAACCATCTGGCTGCAATTTTTTCCGCATGCCAAGATTCTTGTGTTAGCATGCGGGAAAGTGATCCGGAAGAAATGTTCAGCTCCTGCGCCAATTCACTACAAGTCCAGCGCCGATCACCGTCAAGCAGTGTCCGTAGTCTTGCAAGATGAATTTCGTCCGTAGCCGTTCGCATATGCCCTCCTTCGTGCATTATGTCTGTTGACTGTCGTCCCGCCTGGAATGCTGCAACCCATCTCGCTACTGTCTGATACGGTAGAGCAGCTTCACCACTGGCCTCTACTAATCCTCTGTGAGTCGTCCTAGAATTTGGCCCTCGTGCCACCTGGAATTTGATAAACACACGCGTTTTGCACGCGTGAACATTGTGTTAGGGTGGTATTTCACACAACAATCACTTTAACAATGTCTACTCGTCACACACACCATAATATGGGACTGCGGCAGCATTGAACTGACTCGTACACATCCACGGAACACACTACGTTTGTCATTTGTCTCCTGCCCACACGACACTCCAATCGTACCAGTGTTGCCAGTTCGAGTTAAATCACCCTCGTATTTCTCAACGTTTGGAAATATCTTGAATGTCAAAAAATCATTTAAGTTCTGATATTTTACTTTATTTCAGGATGTTTCAACTCTATCCCGTCTTATCTATAATTTACCTGGAAGAAAAGAAAACTTCAAGATTCTATATTTAATTGTCTCAGAGTAGTGCCGAAAACTAGAAAAAAAAGTGTTCAAGCGTCGTTATTCCCTGTTAAGGATTGTATTTTGAAAAATGTTTTACCCGCAGCTTATTGTGCAGAACAATATTTGTACAAAATTTAACACTTAAAGTAACAATGGTTTCGGAGATTCGATGAATGACAAAAATTTATTCAAACCCATTATCTTCCTTTAGGGTCCACGTTTCGAAACATACAGTCTTATTTACAGCCTACAGTGCAAAGAAAACATTAATACAAAGTGTTACGTTTGTCGCCTAATAAGTTCAAAGATATGGAGAACGAAGAAAACTGAAGCCGCGTTATCTTCCTTTAGAAGCTGCACTTCGCAAGATACTGTTGTGTTTAAAAATGAAACTGCAAGAAGAACATTTGTGCAAAATTTCAAGGTATTACGAATAACTGTTTTAAAGATTAGGCGAATTACTTAATTTAATCAAAAATCATTATTCCCATGAGGAACTGCATTTCAAAGCAACTAATCATGTCTAAACTTAAACTGCAAGAAGAATATTTATTCAAGTTTTCAAGATTGTGCAAATAACAGTTTCGAAGATCTGGTGAACGGCACCAAATTCATTAATTCCATTTCTTATGCACCCTTTGAAACCTTTTTCAAAAATAAATATAGATGTAAACTCTTGTCTAATCTATAACTTGTAACTTAAGAAGAATATTCGTACAAAATTTCAGGGTTCAAAGCAGAATACTTTTACAAATTTGGCGAACGGTAAAAAACACTCAATCCTCGTTACTTTCTTTAGGGTTGCATTTCGCGAAATAGTGAACTAGATAATGGTGAAAGTGCAAGGAGAACATTTGTATAAACTTTTGAGGTTCAACGTTTAATAGTTTCGGTGATGTTATTAATGACACACCATAATGTAAGTCCTGTTATCTCCTCTTAGAGGCACCATCTTTAAAAAGTTAAATCTTTCCTACAGTTTGAAATGCAAGAACGAAGTTTGTACAAGTTTGAAACTGTAAGCTTAATAGTTTCGGAGATCAGGCGAACGGCATCAACGCATTCAAGCCCAGTCCACATTTGGAAAAAATCAGTTGCATTCTCAAATGGCATTGACTTCGAACAGTAATATGAATTATTAAACACAAGACAGGTTTTCTTTATGTCTCCAATATACAAAGTGGTACCACTTTTACTTTAGAATTCCGATTCTGGTAGGATAGGCTTAAAACTGAAGTATGCTTCTCAATAATGTTCTATGTATTAGTCATGGTCTCTGAATTAAGAGAAAAGTAAAAAGAAAATCAAACATTTTCTAAAAGATATTTTTTTAAAGAAAATCTGGAATGATATCGATAATAAAATCAGGTATATCTCAAAGAAGAGCTTAAAATGTTTACATTTGTGTTCTGGTTAGCACAACTAACGTGCGGTTAATACTTGGGTCATTCCATGTCAAATCACCTAGAGCACTGTGCTTCAATGTCTCAGATTCTCTTCAAAATTTTTTCATACATAAATACCAATGAAATTATGCTAAATTAATTTTTTCCGATGTTTTGCATGAGAAATGGGCTGGGGAGAAACTTTTGAAAAATGTGAATTTTGCTTCAATTTCACTTTTTGGCACTAAATTAACATGGAACTAAATTACCAGAACTTCCTTATGTTTGAAGTTATTGGGCTCACCCAGGTGTCAAATGAAAGCTTAATTTTTGCTCTTTAAGTAGATCTTAAGTAGCCTTACAAAACGTTTCACTGCCAAACATTAATGGGCATAGAAAGCAAATTTTAAGATTTTTACAAATTGTGCCGTTGCTCAAAAGTTACAACTATGAAACTTTTGAAACTTTTTTTGTACATTTATCTTAACACGTATATGGTATGATTAAAAAATAAAGAGGGTGTTTTTTGTATTTTTGTAATTACTTTTTTATATATACGGAGATATACAGTTTTAAGTTTTGTTACAAATTGTGTCATTGCTCGTAAGTTACAACTATGACACTCTTGAAGCTTCTTTTCATAGAATCATTTTATCACATATATGGTATGGTTAAAAAATAGAAAGGGTGCTTTGGGTATTTGGGTAATTATTATTTTTTGGTATTTTACAAGTATGGAAATGTACATTTTTAAGTTTTGTTACAAATAGGTCATTGCTCGTAAATTAAAAATTCCGGAATTGGCCAACACTACTTCAGAGGAAAGGCTTAATCTGTTAACAACAGTAAATCTGTATATTTCTGTACATTTAAAACACAAATAATAATAATAATAATAATAATAACAGAAGAAAGAAATTTCCATATAGCAATTTCAATCTTCGTCCTATTGTTTTAAAAAAATATAGCAAACGCAATCTGTATGAATATCGAGCCAAGTTAACTAGATTTCCTATTTTACAACTGATCAGAAATATTACTGTAGAAAAGCATTTATTTTCTCTGCAGATATTTTCAAATGACAGAAATATTTAACATAGAAGTTAAAAGTGAGAAAATAAAAATAGTCTTATTTAGAATCATTCAAAAGTATGTCATTACTAAAATAAGTATTGTAATTATAAATAAATAATGTAAATTCTTTAACGATTTTATGCGATTAAATTACCTTATTTCCAGCATTAACGTAAACTAAGTGCATCAATATCCGAAAGTCTATTTAAAAATATTGATTTGAGTAAATGAATGTATTAAAGCTTAACATCTCATTGAAATTTTTAATTCTATACACATTAATATTATTATAAATATTGCTAAGAAGAAAGAAGAGAGTCATTTCAGCGATAAAAAATATTTAAAATAAAATTGGGAATTAGAAAGAATTTTTAATATCATAAATGAATTTTAGTTAATGAATTATGTTTAGTTAATGAATTGGTTAATGAATAGACTTATATAGTTGTTTGCACTTATGTTTATTTAATATAAATCTCTCAAAAAGATTCACAAAAAATCCATATCATTTTGTTCTGCAGATATGAGGATCATCAGAATTATTTCATCTCCCTGTCATTTTTCCGCTATCATCCCCAAATAGGAGCTGCGAGAACACCTGCTGCAGGCCATCCAGTTGAACCTACAAGGGCTGGAGCTACAAGACCTCCACTGATTAAAGGAGACGTAAGGGTTGGAACTCCAAGTGAAGAAACAATTGCTCCACGTCTGGTTCTTTCATCTGCAGCAGCGTAAACAACCATTATTGCGAGTACCACCAGGAGCTGCAAAGAAATAAACATTTTCAATTTAACTAAAAGTAACTTTACATTAACACTTTTGTTGCTAAAGTTTGTAAATTCAGCATACTAAAATACCAATTGCATTTGTTTCATTTGTAAGAATGAATTTGTAGAGTAAGGTCAATTTCAGAAACAAGTATTAGTATTTTTAGATTTTAAATACTTCTTTTCAAAGAATCCATATGAAAGATTCGTTTAGCATTGTATAACATTTCAAGTGTCGTACTGAAAATTATTTGAGATCGTACCAACAAAAATATACTTACAAACTTCATTTTAACAGTTGTCAATGTTGAACTACTGTTGATTTGTGTTTGAAAATGTAACTGAAACTAAACTACAAAGCTTTATATACTTTTGCGGTTATATCTATGTGATATTATTTCTTTCCTTTTCAGTAATTCTTCCAAGGTTAATATGTTTGTTGTAAATAAATTGCCGAATTACATCAGATTATTTTCTTATCAGTTTCATCAGACATATTGTATCATTTTTAAAAGTTGCAACATATAAATAATCAAATCAGTATTTATGATATCAGAATAAATAGAAAAATGTTCGTTCTTTGCACGAGAAGGGTGAGAAGTCTGGGAAATATTTGAAATTTATATAAAACGTTTTTCTGATATAGGGTACTTCTCAAAACAAGTGTTATCTTGCTGTAATGTATTATTGCAAGTGGTCAGTAAATTGCTCCTAAATAACTTCCACAGCCTCAAGAAAGAGTTAAGTCATTTCCTCGCATCCGAAAATAGTGAGTTACTCATATCTATCGAAATCGTTAGGCAAGTTTTTAGTCAATATCCGTTTTCCTGAAATATATATTTTTAACAAATCTATCTTGTGAAAATTATGTTGTAAAATGCCTTTTTTACACATGAAATTTGAATATTTTCTTCATTTCATAGAAATTGTTACTGAAAATTTAAATCTCTCAAACTGAATTTTCCGAAAAGCAAGCATAAGTCTTTTAACAAAGCCTTTAAGTACTGAAATTATCCTCTTATACAATATATTCATTGTAAGTCAAAATACGAATTTCATGTTTGTATGTTGTACATTTGAAGAGAAGTTTTCTAATAACAATAATATTGGTGTAATAATTTTCAATAAATCTATGTACGTTTCTAGTGACTTACAGAAAGCTCCGTCCAAGGAAATTTCAACTTCTTAGATCAAGAAGAGAATTTTTCTCTTATTCATTTCTTGTATTTGGAATTATGAAATTATTATCTTATCTTCAGTCTACAGTCTGGGAAAAACAGTTGCACACATAGATCTGAGGAATCCATCTCAAAATCTGGGAGTGAGGAATAAGAAATATTTCTACAAACTAGGATTCGTCGTCTTCATGTGCAGAAGTATATTCCAAATCATGTAAAATGTTGAGTAAGGTATTCTATTTTTCATTTTGAATTTAGTGAGGTACGATCTGTGACCAAATTTAGTGGTAGATCAGAAAAAAACAGTAATAAAAGTCTACCTAATCAGATGACTATTCATAATGATAACATCAAAAGGGATAACGATTGCAATACAAGAAGTAATTTTCGAGTTATGAGTAATGATAATATGAATAATTAAGCTACAATTCGAAATAATGCATATAATAGGTCTAATTTCCCACATAGTGCTAATTTTCGCAGTAATTTTATAGGTAACAGAAATATTCGAGATAATGTGCATCAAAGTAATGAATTCCACAGTATGCGAAATTCTAGTCAAGAATGGCAAGTAGTACCTTTAAGAGTTGGTAGATGTATCACGGGTAATGTACAGAGAAACCATGCATAGCATTGCATACGAAATTTGAAGCAAGAATGCGTAGTGCAATGTAATATAAGTCCAAAACTTAGTAACAATACCTAATGTTAGACGTACAGTAGCTGGCGTGGAAAGCATAAATCCGAGTTCATAACCTATTCTTGTGGTTATGATAATAATTGTATATTTATTCTTATAAAAATTCCTTTAAATCATTTAATATTTTGAAGATGAAACCATTCTTTAAGTTCTTAGTTATGTTAACGTATGATAATGTATTTCAATTCATAGTTATTATTGTATGTTACATGAATTTCTTGTTAATTACAATTTTTCACTTTGTGTGTGTGTTGACCATTTCGAAAGATACATGCGTTTAAATCGCTACTAGATTATATGCTTAATGTGCCCGGACGAAAAAATATGTTAATATAAATTGATTACTAGGTAGAACTATTACTCATATATTAATTAACAGAAAAAATGCAATAATGCACCGACTAATGTTTGCAATGTTTAACGCTCTTTAGTAATGCGCCTTCATTATGTATGAATATATGAAATAATGAATATTTATAATACATAAATAAAGAAATGAAATGTGTGTGTTTTGTAATTATATTTTTATATGAGGGCCATTCGGAAAGTAAGTACTGCACTGTATATATCAAATCATATTATCAATTTTATTTCGACCCAGGATTCTTTGTTAATTTGCAGGAATTGAACCAAATTAACAATTCTCATTTGTTCGGAAGCCTCTTTATGTAACGATAATCTGTATAAATATGTAAATGTTGTTATGTACAATGAACCGGTATCGAAGATATCATTTTCTTTTATGGGCATACCTGTACACTTACGTTGTTAAATTTTGTGGCCAGAGAGGTATCTAGGCAGTTAACATATAATACGCAAGGACGCCATTGTAAATTATGTACGTTCGACTTAAAAAGAAGAAATATTGTAAAAAGAATACAAGGTAAATGTTAAAAAGTCTTCGAAAAATATATGTTTAAATTTATTTTATTTTGTGTGTTATCATTGAGCATTCATTGAGTGAATTATGTCTTAAGTATTTCAATAATCATATTCTGACGAACCTTGGGCAAATATGTAACTAAGTGTCCAAAAATAGCTGAAATTAGAATAAATGTTACAAAATGGGAGAGCTTGTGTTGTGAAATGAGTTATTATCTATGCCTTATCATGAAAATGAGCATACAAAGTTATGAGTAACGGTATTATGTTTGAAATTTGTTTACAATGTGATCGAGAGTTAGTAAATAATCAAACAAGACTACGCCGATGTTTTTTTTGTCACAATCTCAGTTGTTTAAGTGGTTCGAGGGATTTTTCGAAGGTCGGAAATTAGTGAAAGATGAGCTACAGTCTGGAAGAGCAGTAATGTCCAGAGCAAACTAGAGACCTTATGCGGACAGACCGTCTGTTAATTATTCGAGCAGTTAATTATTCTCATTCTTGAGCAGTAGCACACCAGGGAAGACGTGTGCCGTGTTCTTTTAGAGCAGCGTTTCCCAACCGGTGTGCCGCGAGGAATCGAAACAAAATTATTAATTTTATAGCAATCAAATTGCAAAAACGTAGGAAAAATGTATATTTGTATTTCACATTACTATGAATCTACAATTTTAAGTTCCATACCGGGTTACTATTCTGTACATTTCTGATGTTGAAAAAAAAATGGTTATCATTGTTATGACCATTATTGCTTCTTTATTGTTGCAGACTATTTCGTAAGTTGAAAATTTAAAATATCATTCAATCCTTTCGACAAATTACCTACATTTGTGTTTTAAAAGTAAGAGAGATTCGTTTGTTCGTTCGTTATTTAGTGACCTTCCTTAGTAAAAGCTTGGACACAGTTTTTTTTAAAGAAAGAAAGGGTAATTTTAAAAACATGAGTCCAATTTTTCATTGCATTTTTTCTATTTTTAAATTAGAATGAACAATAAACATAATGATTTATCATGGTTGAAAACCAGTGATAGAGCTTTTATCTCTGTGAGAAGATGATCGATAATCGCAGAAAAATTACCACTGTGTTTTATATTAAATAATAATATAATAATACAAATAATAATATCTATAAGTGTGCCGCGAGAATCCAAGTAACACCTGTAGTGCGCCGCAAGCTGGAAAAGGTTGGGAAACGCTGTTTTAGAGAGAAATTGAAAATCAACCAGATTTGTTAAAAGAATGTCATCAAAAGTGGCGAGACTTGTATCTTTGAGTACCAAGTTCGGCATCTTTGAAATCCCGAAACCAAACAACAAAATGCAGATTGGCAGTCTCACAGCTCATCACAGCCATTCAAATACCAAAACAATGCTCATCGTCCCTAGGGGACAAACAGTCAATATACATTTTTACTGTAAAGTTCTTGAACAGCTGCATAAACGGGTCGCTCGCGTGAGGTGAAACATTTGAAACACCTGAAATGTTTCTTGTGCCATAGCGCTTTAGGTAGTGTGTAGTTTTTGGCACTCAGATACATTCCTAAAAAAAACTCCTCAGCCGCTGTATTCACCTGATATAAGTCCGTATGATTTTTTTTTTTCAATTGTGGAAACTCTCTCAAAGGCTACCAGTACAAGGCGACAGAAAATATCAAAGCGGTTGTATCCAATCAGCTGAACACCACCTCCTTACTCATTTCTAGCATTGTTATGAAAAATGGAAACAACGCCTTCATCCCTGCGTGGCTGCTCAATGGAACTATTCTGAAGCAGACAAGAGTGTAACTATATATATATATATATATATATATATATATATATATATATATATATATATATATATATATATATATATATATATATATATATGTGTGTGTGTGTGTGTGTGTGTGTCTTATTAACCTTATTTACAGAGTTCGTAGTCTCGGTGTTCGTTGGTTTGTTTCCTTGGAACCAGCTAAAGCCACTTAAATTGAAGAAGTATTACGTAAGTTGACAAACGTGTTCAATACACAGGGATTACTTGGAAGGACCGAAAAGAAACCGGACTGTTCTAAAACATAATTTATTAAGTATATATATATATATATATATATTACAAAATTCTTTCACTTTCCTTCAAAGTACTCTACATTAGATGCGATATACTTATCCAGTCTTCTTTCCCACTTTTTGAAGCATCTCCAGAACTTTTCAACATTGATATCGTCCAGTGCTCAATGAAGATTTTTTTACAGCCTCCACGTAATTAAGACGCTTCCCTTTAAGATTTTCCTTTCTCGGGAACAGAAAAAAGTCGCACGGGGCTAGATTTGATGAATGCGGAGGATGAAGAACAATAGCCCACTCCTGATAGGCCAAATAGAAGTTTATAGACAAGGCCGTGTGTGCGGAGGCGTTGTTATGGTGAAGAAACCAGTTAACTGATCGTCGGCGTCTCTACACACATCCTCCCCCAAACATCTTAAAGCTTATACCTAGGTAAATAAAATGGTTGGTTAACAGTTTGAGCAGGAATGACAAATTTGCGGTGCACAATTCCACGAACATTAAAAAAAAACCAAATGATCAGCTTCTTATCATTCGACTTCATCTTTTTTTTTTTTTTTTAATGTTTTCGTCCTTTCCAGATGATGAAGGTTACCCAGAACGAGCATGATCATCAACACTCATCTCGCCACCTTTAAAGCGCCCAATCCATTCGAATACTTGTGTGCGACTCAAAGCATCCTTCTTGAAAGCCTGTTGAAGCATTTGGTAGGTTTTCGTTGCCAAATTTTCAAACAAGAAACAACATTTCAAACTCACTCTTTGTTCCTTTAAATCTGCCATAATGATTTCGCATGTGGTAAATGAGAACAGTTGGAGAAAACAACACTATAATCAAACGTTAATTCCTACGCAAGCGCCGCTTGGGCAATTGATTTGGGAAAATTGTTGCACGTTTACCCAGATGCAATTTGCATCAAACTAGTTTAAGCAGACGCTCATAGGAAGCTTAGACAAAGATGTTTCTCATGTTGTCATACTACGGTTACGTTGACAGTTAGTGTAAAAGTTCGGTTACTTTACGGGTGAACCTTGTAAAGGTCGTTTTACTCTTACTGTAATAATACATGAAGGAATTTGAATGGATGAAGAACAAATTACGAACATTCTAGTAGCTTCACCAAATGATAACAATAAAAAAAGTTTTGCAGCTATTTCATTTTGTTTTGCACCTTTTTCATTTTGATTTAAACAATCATTCAGGTGAAAGATCATTTCTTCATTGTAATATTGAAGCATTGTACCTGACAATACAAATAAATACTATATTTATTTTACAGTAGAATCTTTAAAGATGCCATGTATTTTGCATACCTACTTTTCCTTACTACTTCATCTGCATCTTTCAAAAATGCACTAAAATGACAGAAAGCTGGAATTTGCAGTTACAATATACAGTGTGAGGCAGCTAAAAGTACCACCTGAAATAGAGAAGAAATTAGAAACTAGATGTAAGTTTTGCGAGAAACAATAATAGCAGTAGGGGCTCGTAAAATGGAGGTATGGGGTGGTTCGAAAAAGAATGACAAATGGGGCATCTGGAGCAAAGCTATATTTTGTTATATGGAAAGATATACATTAACATGCATAATATAAAAGAGCACATGCAGAGAAACACAACGTCGTTGGTCTCATGTGTGTACCGCACAGAGAACGAAGATATGGCCATGTGAATAGGTGTAAACAAAATAACAAGTGGCCCACTTGACCGTCAGTACCACGGCATGTAAGACGTTTCAGGTGCCTGAGAGAATTGTCTTGACGCAGAGCAAGTTTTGATTGCAGAGCCACGAGATCGTGTTAATTCATAGCAGGTAGTGGTAGTGGCAAGAGGGAAGAGTATTGTGTTTACAAACATAGAAAAAGCGGACATGATCCTGATTTATGGGAAATGCCGAAAGAATGTCTCAGAAGCCTACAGTGTGTACGCAGAGAGATATCCGGACAGACGACAGCCATATCGACTTCTGTTCGGTAAGTTATTTAGTAAATTAAGAGAAACTGGATGTTTAACACCACGACAAGGTGTGCGAAACAAGTCAATTACAGGCGAGGCAGGTGCAACAAATGTTCTCGCCGCTGTTGCTGTGAATCCACACATTAGCTCCCGAGAAATTGTCAGGGATGGTGGGATGAGTCAGCGAAGTGTATTACGCATTCTGCACACACACAAGTTTCATCCATATCATATCTCCCTCCATCAGGAACTACATGGGAATGATTTTGTGGACCGTGTTCAGTTTTGCATATGATGTTACGACACAATGCACCACATTTGTCAGTATCCTGTTCACCGACAAGGCAACTTTTACCAATCATGGAAATGTCAACCTCAGGAACATGCACTATTGGTCTGTGATAAATGCACATTGCTTCGCCAGTTGGAACGCCAGCGCCCATGGAGTGTGAATATGTAGTGTGGTATGGTCGGTGAACTTCTCATTGGGCCTTTATTCATTCAAGTGACTCTGAAGGTTGACCGATACATACAGTTTTTACAACATGAACTAAATGTACTATTAGAGGATATAGCACTTCAGACAAGGAGGGAAATGTGGTACCAACATGATGGGTGCCCAGCTCACAGTGCACGACGCGCTACAGCATGTGTGGAAAATATGTTTCACAATCCGTGGTTTGGACGTGCCTGGTTTGTCAAATGGCCGGCTCGTTCCCTAGATTTGACTGCCTTTAGACTTTTTCCTGTGGGGAACGCTGAAGGACATTGTCTACCTGGATGTGCCAACAACACTAGAGGATATGCAACACCGCATTACTGCCGCCTGTAGGGACATTCCCTTTGCGATGCAACATTCTGTGCAACGATCTTTGCATGGGCGCCTCGATGCATGTATCGCAGCTGACGGCTACCATTTTGAACATACAATGTGACAGGTTTTCGGTTATTACACAGTGGTTCTGCCACATTCTGTAATGGCCATTGTCATTATGCTGTAACACTGTCAAATAATTGGTGCTGACGATGTCTCCTCTATTTTTCTTCCCTGTTATCACGCCCTTTCTTCATCTTGTCCGATTTACAGCTCATACGTACATGCCATGGTACTGAAGGTCAAGTGGGCCATTTATTATTTGGTTTACACCCATTTACGTGGCCATATCTTCGTTCCTATGTGCAGTACACACATGGAACCAACGGCGTTGAGTTTCTCTGCGTGTGCTCTTTTATCTTATGCATGTTAATGTATATCGTTCCATTTAACAAAATATGATTTTGCTCCAGATGCTCCATTTGTCGCTCTTTTTCGAACTACCCCATACCTCCATTTTACGAGCCCCCACTGCTATTGTTTCTAGCAAACCTTACATAGCTAGTGTTTCTAATTTCTTTGTTATTTCATGTGGTACTTTTAGCTGCCTCACACTGTAGAACTCCAGGAGCAAAAGTGTTAAACAATGTGCTAATACTAAACATTAATAAGAATAATTGATACGGTTTTGATAGTTCTATTACCTAATTTAAGTAACAAAAACATACATGAATTAATATGATTTTTATGTATTTCCGAAACTAGTTTAACATTTGATATCTTATATACAGTATGCTTTTTCAATATCGCATAGAGTAAGACATCGTGTTCTTGAATGTTATGTATTTTTTATCAATCAAGATTTGTCATTAACGCGAAAAATTAGTCAAAAATCTGCTTGATATACACTGTCTATATTAAATAAGTTACTGTTTATAAGGTGAGAAAAAGATATGTTCATATATTTTAGTCAAAGAACGAGTTAACTGAATAAAGTGATAAGTAGATAACGTCTGGTGGATTTTATGATTTTAGAAGCATACGTATTTTAGATTTTTTTTTATTGTGACGGTGTAAATTCTGTAGGAAGGATGAACATGAAGATTAATCTTTTTAAAAAATTGTGTAGCATAGATTTTTTTTTACATGTCCGTAAATATTGTTATTCATGTCTGGTGTGGTATTTCATTTCTGTGCGAACATTAAGATTAATCTTTAAAAAGATTGTGTAGCATAGATTTTTTTAGATGTCGGTAAATATTGCCATTCATGTCTGGTGTAGTATTTCATTTCTGTGCGACAGTGGAAACTTATAATCATGATTAGATAAATCAGTGGTTTACTTGTAGTTCAGGTGATGGAAAATTTAAAGTACAGAGTGAATAGTGCCACTCAAGTGAATCACGAGTAACGAATGTGAAGTTTTTTTCACTGTATTGGTCGAAGGCGTTTACTTTGTCCTGGTCGATAGGTAGAGCTTACATATTGTATTAATATTATTGTAAATATTTGTTTTAGTTCCGGAAACAGACAAAAAGGCATTTCTACGCATTTTTCAAAAGTATATTGCTGTTCTAATTAAAGTCACCTTGTGTATATGTTTCCGTCATTCTTTAGCTTTGTTGTGGGTAGGTTCCAATGAAACAATAAATAAACCTCGAACGTTCTTCCTCGAATGTAAACTGATGAAACAATTCTGAAATTGCCATGAGAAAGCAATTGTAGTCTCTGTCATTCCGGTGATTATATGAAACTTATTTAAATATTAATTATATTAAGGAATAATTATAATCAGTTGTTTAGTGTCATAAACACATTCGGCAATATTTTCAGAGATGAAAGTAATTCTTGACACTAGAATTGGTTCTTTTAAATGGTAATGGGAAAAATTCAACTAATCATAGGTAAATAGATGAAAATTTAAAAAAAAATTCGCTAAAGCTTAAAGAAATGAATTATGCTCAAATCAATCCCTTTAACAAATCAATTCATATCATTTCCATATTTGCAAAAATGTTACTAGTCATAATACATAATAATGTGAAACTATAAAGGAAAAATGACTTACGATAATAGCACATAATAAAGCAAGGTTTGGGAAATGCATAAGTATATAACATATTGTACAGTCAACAGTAAAAATATACACCTCACATATTCTTCTTAAGTAACCCAGAAGAAGTCGACAAATTTCAATTCTTTTGTTTTCTTTTAGTTTGCGTAGTAATAATCTAATTCTCTCTACAGTGATAAAAGCTGTTTATTAGTTAGTCATTTCCTTTCGAAGTTATTGACAATCGATGTAATGAGTATATACCCACATTTACTGATAACTGCATATTGTATAACAACAAATTATCAATTGTATCTATTGAAGCTTTCCTGGCGACGTATTGTGAACAGGTCTTCTTGGGCTAGCAGCCAGGTAAATACTGTTATATCGCAAGATATAACAGTATTTCTTGCGACATAACAGTATTTACCTGGCTGCTAGCCCGAGAAGACCTGTTCACAAATTATCAATTGATTTGAAAATAATTTCGAATGTGAAGATCTTCAAAAATAAAAGTCAATATTTGATGTGACAGTGATTCTCTTACGTAAATGAATACTTCAAATTATTAATTTTACATACAATTATCGTAAGACTGCTATTTGGAATTGAATAGTATGAATTAAGTCATATTAAAGAGTTAGCACCTTTAATACGTATCAAATACGGCGAACTTTAAACCTTAATTTTGTAACAGATGTAATTTATTTTACATTTAGGAATAACTGTCGTACTGTGTATACAGCGATAGAAAATACCTAAACAAATAATTTGACAGTGAATTTAAACGTTAATAGCATAAGTTATAACACAATATCTTCTTCATATTCTGTAGTCAGAAGTCTCGTATATTTTCAGTAAAGAAAGAATAAAAATAATTTCGTTTTAGTTTGGTTGAACTACGATTTCCATCTCTAGTTAATACTACTGTCGTAATTCAACAGTAGTAGATCCAACTTCGTATATGGTATTTAAAAAAACAGTTAAGCTTAACCTTAGTACCTAAGGGACGTTCGTAAATTTAGTACACAGCAACTGCTTCTTTCATTATTCATTCTCTGATTTTACAATAGAAAAGTAACGAATGCTGGAAAAAATTAACATTATGATGAAATGCAGTTGCTTATAATTTACTATATTTTTACAGGTACAGGATGATCACCAAGTCCCGTTATCCCTGAAAATAAGTAACATAAACCGCTAAACGTACATAAATAACTACACGAAAAAAAAGTCAACTGTCATTCTCATGACAAAGGATAATATGCCGCCAGGTTTTGTGCGATATTTTGCGGATCATTGCATGTGTAACTTGAGTGAGAGCTTGTTTCACAGCTTCTGTCAGTTCGGCAGTGGTATCGTAACGGTTTTGTGCAAAGATACCCTTTATGAACCCACATGCACATTATCATAGGTGGTTTCTCCCATGCATCCAACAATTTGCAATAACACGTTCATCAATACCATAACTAGAAGTATCAGCCATCGTTCACACAATCAGAAACAAACCTTTTATTAGCATGTATCAAGAGATAACGGGACTTTGTGGCCACCCTGTAATATGTAAGGCTCTATTTAGATTAGTGTGTCATTGTTAGGACTCTATGTTTCACTATTAGGAGTATCTGAGTTACTGTTAGGAGAAGTTAACAACAATAGATACAATCTCTTACTTAACTGTACAATTTTCATATATACAGCACATAAATAAATGGAGCGTTTGGAAGCTAAGTGGCCTAGCTCCGAAAACTGAAATTTTCCAGGAGTGAAAATTGAAGTTCAATGTCTAATGAACAACTCATAATTCTGTTATGTTGACAACCAAAACAATAATTATGTAGTTTATGGTTTTATAACTTACTGTTTACAAAAATCTCTTTACATAAAAGGTACCCATCTATAGAAGTGAATGAAAGTATTAATTCATTTTTTCATTATTTGGAATTACGCTACTTGGCATCTAAAAGGTCCAAATAAATAATCTATTTCGGCAGAATAAAAAAAAACTATCAACTGCATTATATTGACAGCGAACAACATACTTTTTAACACCATAAAAATCTCATTTTCTCAAAAACTAGCATGGAAATTTACCCCATATCCTATTTTCACGATTTTCTTGAAAACTAGCATGAAAATTTACCCTACATACTTAGGTATGAATTTCGTCTAAATAGATCGTTTGGTTATCGTACAACATCAATTTCTAGCTTTACAAAATCGCTTTACATTTCTTGATTTTCTCAAAAACTACACACATGAGGATTATTTATACTCACGCATAACGTTTTGTTCATATAACTTTGATATATATATATATATATATATATATAATCTTTAGGAATCTGCCATCTTCACTATTATAAAGGGCTACAGTGACAATGAAGGAAAATTGATGGTATGAGGAGAAATTTGGTGAGTTATGTGATGGGGCATATGAAGTGATAGAGGTGAAAGATTTCAATGAATGTATTAAAAAGAAAGTGATTTGCTCTTTTAAAAAAAGTAGAATGATTTATAAGGAAGGAAAGATACCTATGATCAAACGTTTTCCCAAAATGCATGAAGAGGTACTAAACCTGAGGCTGGTGATCGATTGTATATATAACTTGTGTGAACCACTGGAAGAAAAGATCGAAAAGATTGATGACTTCTTGAAAGAGCAACAAGGGAGCAATAGCGTTAGAAACTCTAAGAAATTTAAGGACACTTATAATACTATTGTTGGTTGTTTGAAAGAAAAGAAAGGATTTTGATGTTTGGCATTGATGTTTAAGCAATGTTTCCAAGTTTTCAGAGCAAGTGCATCTTAAAATCAGTAGCTGAGGAAAGGAATGGAAAGAAAACAGAAGGATTCAGTTGAAAAAAACTCGAAGAAGCATTGCAGATCGCATGGGAAAATAGTTCCTGCATCATATGTTAGACAAGCTCAAAGAAGACATCAGCATTGGACCAAAAATTAGTTTAGAATTGGCAGAAATAGTAATGAGTAGATGGGAGAAAGAAGTTCGGAGGATTGGGGGAGGATAAGCTGATATTCTTTGGGAGATATGTTGATGACTGCTTCGGAATATGGAAAGGTATTAAGAGACAATTTATCAAGTTTGTGAGTCAAATAAATTATCTGAGAAATGGTACTGAGGAAGAGGCTATTGTTTTCCTGGATATGCTGATAAGTAGGCAAGAAAATATGGCCACGGAATAGTATTAGCATCAGGAAACTATTGTTATCAAAGAAATGATGTTGATAGACCACATCTGAATATTTTTTCTGAGTTCTTATTTAAGTCGGCCTAAATGTTTCTTGCTTTCTCAAAATGAAATTTTCATTTTCTATAAATGTAATATAAATTGCTCATTAATTAAATATATATGATTATTAAACAATAAAATTATATCTAATATGAAATGAGGGCCATTTAAAAATATTTGAAAAAGAAATTAGCAATACAAAACCATTAAATTTTCTGCTCATTTCGAAAGAAAACTGAAAAATAAAGACACATATAAATGAAGGGTTGAAAAACAAAGATGCTGCACATATTGAACTCCTTTAAAATATTGTTCTTTCCCCTCGCAGTTTACGTTGCTGAGAAAAACAATCTTCAGTGAACTCAGAGTTCAGTGAGAAAAAGGATAATACAGTATACCCACAATACAAAATAAATCATATTCACATGTTATTCGCAAATTGGCTTGTTATCATGTTTAAACATGCTTCCGCTGGTTGGAATATCAGCAGACCTATCAGAATCTTGACTTGCATGCTCCTTATTTTCTCTTGGAGGTGGGTGGAAAAACAAGCATTTTACAAGAAAAAAAAAACATAAGGGACATTGTACTTCTCGAACTTAGGTTACTCATAAAAAAAAAGAAAAGAAAGAAAGAAATTCCCATGACACCGTGCGCAAGTTAAGTATTTCAAAATGCTGAGAAGGTCAAGGAGTCAATTGTACACTATGCGTACATTCCAAAGCTTCTGTGTTTTTGAAGATGATGGCTTTGTCCAGCTTCTGTTTTCTTGTATCATCATCATATCTTCATAACTGATGTATATGTATTAAAATTACCAGATGGAAAATCCATTTTCAAGAGGGTTATACTACATGAAGTAATAACAAGAAGGGGTAAAACCGCAATTATGAGTTTATCTTATACTAAAAAGCATATTTCTTTTCTTTTTTTAAAAAAAAAATAGAAACAACAAGTACATGATCAATATACGTGTTGTGAGTTAACTCATAAGTCTCGTAAAGAATAGTGCGTGGTCATCATGCATTTTGCCTTTAAATGCTTTGTAAATATGAAGTTACAGGTAGGGAAAACCAGTTCTTTCCTCTTGAAATTAACGAAAATAAAAGAGAAAGAATACGTGTATGTATTGTGTTTAAGGACAAAAAAGAGGTGTTTTATGTTTACTTGGATTGCGTCTTTTTCTTCCCTCTAGGAATTTTTTTAACACCTAAAAATTTTTTCGATTTGGTTTATTCATCCGCAACTCTCCTGTCCCCCTTACACCATTACCTTGTTGGCCAACTAGATTTGTTGATGGCGAAATATTATTTTCTGCTTATTGTCTCCTCCCCGCGCGTTCACTTTGGTTTTGCATTCACGGCCGGACGGGAGCAATAACTTCCAATATTTTTGACCTTGACTTATTCCTTTAACAACGGATGATAGTCGAAGAAGAAGAACGAAAGACGAAGATCAGGTGTACGAAATTTCCTTGAGCGACACATTATATAAACGAGAGCTGCATATTGCATGTGATATATTACGAAGCATCACTCTCGATTTGAAGGATTTAAAAGGCACTCATTCATTCATTGGGCATTTTTCACAAATCAGGACTAAACATGAAGTCTGCTCTTGTAAGTCTATATTTGATTTCAAATACTTAGCATTTGGAAATGTTTATTGTTGTTTTTCTACAGTTTAGTTTTTAAGAACTTTGGTTACAAAATATTCATTTTCTTAACTATGTAAATTTTAACGCCTTTGATTTTGATTCTTACTATTATTTTTACAAAAGAAAAAACTATGAAGCAGAGCTATCCATTATAATTTTTTTTCCTGAATTATTGCAATAACAGTATTGTTAGTTTGCTCGTTAGGAGTTAATTGTCCATTGCTATATAAGATAAGAATCTACAGCTTAACGTAACTTAGATTAGTTCTGGTCCTCATAGACCAGATTTGTCATGGGACTGAAGTCCCACTATTCTATGGTCTCGATAGAGAAATAAAAGACGTTATATTCTAAACAAACAGACGAACAACGTTGTTTATCATCTCATTTCAATGATTTTTCTTTTTAAAAATCACGAGGAAAATCCTAACGAAACTTATATGATGGTACATCTTGACTTACTTAGTAAGCACTTGAAATATTTTCCTCCTCAGACAGTTGGTTCCCGAGTAACGGGCAATCAAAGTTTGAGTTTTGGAAATGAAATAAAATTTTAGTTTAACATCCCACGATTATGCCTTAGGCTAAAGGAGGCGGCTGATTGATGAAACTGAATGATTGTGAAATTTAATTTTCTGTTTTTCCCTCGGGAATCGAACCCAGACCACGTACAGCAAAGGCGAACACGCTAGCCACTATTTCTTTTAAAGAGGCTTATATTTATATATGCATTAATAAACAGCTGTTGGGTAGGGTCCGAAATGACGGAAGCGACGATCGGGAGACAGTTTGAAAAGAGTAGTTTAATCTATAAGTGCATTTCTTGTGTCACTAGTTGTTTGTTTTCTATAAGGAATATAGCCGCTGAGTGGATAGTTAACCATACAATACTACTGCGTTTCCACTAAACCAGAGAGGAGGTCTAGTTTAGGTTTTCACACAAAGACTAGAGAGCTAGTTTATTTCTTAAAACCCTGAGGGCTAATTTAGGTTGTTACAGAATATATCATACACGACCTATAGAACTAATCCGGTGTTGACTAAGATTGGAACAGAGATGAATCTTGACTTACTTACTTAGTAAACATGTAAAAGATTTTCTGAGATGATTAACTCCAATTTCTTAGCCATCCAGGTTTTGATCAGTCAAAGTTTTGCTAGAAAAAATTTTCTGACTTCCGTTTAGAACAAGAATTGGGGGAAAGTACATGAAATAAACCTGTTAAAAGTTAATTTGAGGTTAATCGTCAATTTCTTTCGCAATCAGGAAACTCATTATTAGTTTATTTACTGCAAGAAAAAAGTGCCGACCCCTAATACTTTCTTTTTCAACATTAACACTGAACTATGAAACTACATATTTTATTGTATATTTACATTATTCAAACGTGTGCTCTCTCAGCTACTCTAGTGGCTAATGCGCGCGCCTTCGGAGCAAGAGATCCTGCATTTGATTCCCGGTAGAAGAGCATTAAAATTCGAACACATTATAGTGGTTTGGATTCCGTGTTAAACTTCAGGTCCAAGTATCTATAAGTTAGGGGCTGAAAAGGGGCGCTAAACTCTAATCAACATTTAATAAGGGAAACATGATGTTCCAAATAATAACCACTATTTGTCACAAGAATGAGGATTAATTGACATTCTTAGGAAGCAGGAGGATGAATTGGCATGTCTACCAAGAATGGGGAAGACAATAAGAATACCTATTTAGCATTCTACCTCAACATTTTTCTGGTTGGAGTAAGGAGATTTTCTAATTCGAGATTGGGCAAGATTCGAAAATTAGTGTATTTTCTTCATTGTCTATCGTTCAGTACTATAATGGTAATAGTTAGTATACGATATTTACTCACCCCTAAGAACAATCTACCAAAAGAAACTAAAGTACCTCCTAATTCATTTAAAAGAAGCAGCACTTGGGTTAAACAGTTATTAGTCTCGTCTTTAGTGTGGGAAACTTGCGGCTCGACTCATTCCCATCTCTTGAACATTTCAACAATTTGTAACTCATTGAGAGGGGATGAAAATGTTTTGCTGTACGGAAATTCCAATTTTGCTCTATGGAAATTTGAACACTTCGTGTTTTGTTAAGTATGTTCTTCTGAGACGCTGAATTGATTTTAAAAAATGCTTGTCGCTATCTATTACCGACACTTAAGCATACTATAGTTTGGAAGTCTAATAATACATCTATATAAGATATTATAATTTGTAAAACCTCTATCTGTTAAAGGTTCTCAGCTATGGTGTGTGAGATACGCAATTGAGTTGAATTTTATTTCTACTGTGTTTTCGGGCTAATCAAGAAGGATCACAAGAGCAAACCTCGAAGACCACTTTTGATCCCGAGCTACAGTTTAACAAACGCTGTTCCCTACAAATTAGACAGTTGATATGGAAGGGACATAGTTAACTTTATATATACTGTATATTGCTTGTTTGTTTTATCCTTGATTGATATGCAGTTCGAGTCTCTTGGATATAGGACCTATATTAGACATACATTTACAGTTAGCGTGGGATTATATCCACTTGTATTTCTATTGGGAAGTGAAGCGGGGCCTTTTACACCAAAGCTATTTTTTTGACACAAGGGAACTTTATATAATATTGACATATGTTATGCAGTATTAGTGTTAGTGTAGAAATATTTAAAGGTAGGTCATTGTTATGGAAATAATCAGATTAATTTGAAAGATGACATTACGCCAAGGGAGAATACATACGACCACTATAATTCGACTTCGAATACTTAATTTTTTGTGTTAATCTAAGTTCATTTCATGGTTTTAAGTCATTTTCTTTGTATCTAAAGAAAAAAACGAAAGCTAGCACAGCATAGGAGAAAATAGGATGTATTAAAATAATATGTCAGGGTTATTTACATCATATCAACGTCCTTCATATTCATGTATAGTACCGATTTCCAATGTGCATATTACATGTTAGAATAAAATATGTAAATTAAGAGGCAATGTTCTCAAACCACAATAACAACTGCACTTTTGCGGTGAGAGAAGTATTATAAGGAAGAAAATTTGCTTTACCTTGAAAGCCGCTATTTAATAGTTATTAAGGCTTTACAATACCGTTATTGAAAATAAGTAGATGCACAGTTGGGAATGAGAAAGTAACCTCTGTAATGCTGCAGCTTTCAATCTTTTTAGTGACGTTTCATTGGTAGATCACTTGGTACAACTTTATTTGCTTAATTGCACTACAGTTCTATGCTAATTTCTTATTCATGACGAAAAAATATCCGTTGTAATGCTGTTCATCAAATGTATCGTTTGATCTCACCACTCTCTTTATTTTATACCTTCTAACATGTTTCTTAAAATAAAATCATCCTCTTCTCAAAAATACTCAAACCCTCTTCTTCTCTTGAGCTTCTTCGTGGCTAAGCGGTTAGCGTACGCGCCTTTGGCGTGAGAGACCCGGGTTCGATTCCCGCCGGGAGCTCATGTGGTTCGGATTCCACGTTAATCAGTAGGTCCACGTCTCATATAGCCTCACTGCTAAAAGGGACGCTAAAGTAAAATCAATCAATCAATCAATCCTCTTCTTTTCTTCTACTAATCATCTACAACAGTAGTCCTCAAAGTGGGGTCCAGGACGCCTAAAAAATGAAATGTGTTGTAATAAAATAGAAATCACAGCTGTTATGCAGGATTATTTTTTCAGTTACTACAAAAAACAATTATAAATTATACCTACGTTTGTAAATTTAAATGTTTTTCTACTTTACTAAATTTCTGCCCTGTGGGTATGAAGAGTTGTCTAAAAATACACTGGAACATTTGGTTTCTTTCCCCACCACTCACTTATGTGAGCGGACCTTTTTCGCTCTTTGCAGTATTAAAACCTTAAAACGAAATCATCTTAATGTGAAATCGGATCTAAGATTGATGGTGACAAAACTTATTCCAGATTTCAATGCAATTATTGAAAATCAGAAAGAATTTCGTTCCTTACATTAGTGACCCCACGTTTGAGAACATTGTTTATCAAGTGGATTTCCCTTGTTTTTATTTAAAAAAAACACACACACATTTATTTTTCAGTTTTGAAAGTTGCTGTATTTTCGATTGAAATTTCGTTCACTAGGAAACAATCATGTATCTATAGACTAAATTAGTTATTGCATTATTTTTCTTGATCTTTTCCTTGTCAATAGTAATTCTAGTCAGCATATTTTTTAATAGTATGTGAAGTTTCAGATAGCATTGCAAGAGGGTCCGCAGATAACTTTCCGAATGAACAGAAGGTCCGCGTTATAAGAAAGTTTGAGGACCAACTGATCTACAATGTTGTTCTTTCGTCCCTAAGTAATTTAAAATCTACACAATAACTGAAATTCTAATTTAACATGCAAGGAATATTAGTATAATCTAAAGTTAAACATTACTCATAAACAAGTAAGTTTCATTCTACACTGTGATCAATATTCAAAATAGAAGTAATAAATTTCTATCGGTTCTAGTTTCAGTAGAAGGATTAATATAGGGAGAGATTGAATAATAATATACTTATGGGATGTTAAACATATATGTATATCCGATCCATAAGATTTCCGATACTTACATACAACATATTTTCAAAGTCTAATAATACCAATGTAAAGCTTTGTGTATTTCTTGATAATCATCTTTAATTTACACGTATGATAAAGTAACATACAAGGTAACATTAATGTGATGACTTTATGATTTCTAAAAGAAAAATAATTTATGGAAAGGAACACGATATATTTATCAGATTCATATCCCCATTCCCCCATCCCTCATTTTACAAATTGAAAGTTTTTTTTATGCCAAAGTTTTGTGTCGTTTTAAGTCGCAAACCTCGAGTTTTGTGCTGCTACTGTTTTCAAGATACACCTCTATCAAATATGCTGGGGCCCATTCTCCCAGCTCCCCCACTTTACTACACTTCAAGAAGACCTTCCTGGAAAATTTAGGACTGGCTATTTCAGAATAGAATTTATCTTGGCATTACAAAATGTTTGAAAAGAACGTAGATACACTTTGTAAAAGAATCTAAGAATAAAACCATATACATCCTTAAAGCTTCCTGACATCTTCAGCAACAAGAATCAGCATAAATTCCTTCACTATAGTTTCATAGTAAAATGGTTGAAGATTCATAGTAAAATGGTTCTTCTAATCATAGGTTATGCTCAAATCAAAATTGACGAATATCATTAATTAGTATTACCCATTAACATTAACGTGAATAATATACGCCATTTAATAAAAAGTAGTACCCATATAGGCCTGTCTACGTGTTTTAATTTAATCCAGAATTAAATTAATGTCAAAAGACCAAAATGGTGGAATGTGTTGCACTTAATTGATTGAATTTACCATC
The DNA here is from genome assembly GCF_964235325.1 of Thermobia domestica. Taxonomy (NCBI): domain Eukaryota; kingdom Metazoa; phylum Arthropoda; class Insecta; order Zygentoma; family Lepismatidae; genus Thermobia; species Thermobia domestica. The sequence continues at coordinate 104,616,500 of NC_137454.1, read as the reverse complement.
CCTTTTTTAGAACAGAAACTATTTCAGACGGAACCTATTGTTTCATGGGAGATCGGAGGGAAGTACTTTCATTAGGAATCTAACCCAGGACGAAAGCAGATACATTAGTCACTCAACCATGAAGAGATGTAAACAGACCTAAGAAGTAATATAATCTTTGTACTTTTTATTTCTTTAATTGGGCAATAGAGATAGCTAATGGCCCCTGTAACTATACATTAACTCTTAGCATTCGTGATTTAAGAAACAATATTTTTTCGATACGCTAACATCGAATTCACATCATAAATTTTGCGAATGAACGTCTTTGTTTACAGATGGGCTTGTTTACTTCATATACGATATGAAAAATCATTTAATCTCGCATCAACTTAATGTAATCGGAAATTTTTTGTTCCCACTTGCTAATTCCAATTGTAGATTTTTGTTCCCACTTGCTAGATCCATTTAATTTCAACAGAGGAAAATATAAACACTCTTAGAGAAAAAGTATTGAAAATTATATTTAAAATGGCCCAAATCTTATTCATCTTGACTTTTTGTTTTCAAAGTTATGTTAGTGAAAGGGTTTAATGAGCGAGTTTTGATCACTACTCGCAACTATTATTCTAAGGAAAACTGGCTAATAATCAACTTCAGCTAAAGTCTCTTCCAAGTACTAGTTCATTCAAAGAGCAAGAGCTAATCTTGAGTTAATAAAAAATCAGGGGGTCTATCAACATGTTTTCTGTCCCGTCTGAATTATCAGACAAATTTAGGAATATTACCTTGAAAAAGAAGCATAGGTAACCTTTCTCTTGTTTCTACATTGCAGGAGAATGAAACACTTAGTTAAGAAACAAGACTCGGTAGTAAAACTAAGCATTATAACAACTCATTTTAACGCAAGTTGAGCGAGGAATGTGAAGAAATTTTTATATTTCCTGATGCTCGTCGGTAAATTCATAAAACAATTTAATGCACTCTAGCATTTTTGTGGTTCTTCATATTTGTATGTAAATTTTAAAGTAAATGGTGATAAATAAATCGTAAGAATCAAGCAAGATCCACCAGGAACTTCCTTGAATGTGGTTGGATACATTTCAAAAGCACTTCCGTTAAAATGAAAATCTAGTTTCTTGCAGCAAGAATAAGACAATTACTGTTTTAAAGATGTATTAGCACAACAAGATAATATTTAAGTAATAAAGTATACTGCATGAATTCATTAAGCTTACAATACAGTTTATACACGCTAAACATTGTCTATAAAATTGTTTGATGCGTCTCTTAAAAGTGGCATTAAAGGAACGACTTGGTTTGAAAGCATTCACTTGAAGAAGATAAATTATCACCTTCAGCAATTACGTTGTCATATTGCCTAAGCCATAAAGATTTGTTCGCTATTATATAGGTTACATAACAGAAGTTGCTTGTTTTGTGCAGTCTAGCGCCAGCTTGCGGTGCATATATAATTAACTAAAACATGGACTTAACAATGTTTTGCAATTGAAATTTTACAGTGTATCACGTTCCACGTATGATGACGAGTTGATTTAATTATGTTTCTTCAAATTGTTATAGTTAAATTGGGGGAATCAAAGGTTAAAGAAATGGAAATAAAAAATCGAGGCAAGAAAGATAAATATCCAAAATGCGAGTATTCAAATTGATTACTGAAAATTGCTACAAGGAAATACGAAACATGGTCGCTTACTCTGAGGGAAGAACGCAAATTGAAAGTATTTGAGAATAAAATCCTGAGATGAATATTGGGACCCAAGATGGGCGGGAATCAGGAATGGTGGAAACTTCATAACGAGGAACTGTATAATTTGTAATGTTTACCAAACATTGTTAGGGTTATCAAATGTAGGAGGCTTAGGTGGGTAGGCCATATAACCAGAATGGAAGAAAGTAGGAACGTTTTCAAAAGTTTAACTGGAAATCAAATCGAAAAACGACCATTTGGGAGACCTAGGAGCAGATGGGAGGACAATATTAAGATTGATCTTGCAGAAATAGAAATAAAAACTGGATTCAGTTGGTTAAGGACAGAAGTGAATAGAAAGCTTCTGTGAATGTGGCATTGAACTTCCGGGTTCCATAGGTCATAGAGTTTAGTTAGCTACAAGGAAATCCCTTTCTCAACCAAATAACGGATGACATTACGCTTTGAAGTCATCGTCCAATATTTTTAAAAAAAGATAATTCCAACAGACATGACTCAGATTTTCTTTGTAAATTTCTACTAAGGAAATTTCAATTGTGTGGTGCGTAGACAAAAAAAAAAAAAAAAAAAAAAAAAAAAAAAAAAAAAAAAAAAAAAAAAACAAGTGTTCGCCATAGATTGTGATGAAAATGGTTGCAATGTGACAATAAGCTATGACGTTAATATTTTCATTACTGTTCTCAGGAATAGATTCAATGTGGAGTCATACTTTCTACGTATTCAAAATGTTTGTCTGCTTTTAAGGTGAGAGATGCTCTATTATATAATTTACTACTGTACTACAATTTGTACACTGATGAACTTTTAAAAAATGGAATGAAATGATTTTTTTTTAATTTTATGTCCTACGTTTGTCTTATAGATTAAAGGAGAAGGATGATCAATGAAAGTGAATGATTGTTAATGAATTGGTGGAATGATAATGTGTGAGGAAACGAAAGAACCACAAGAAAACTCACGAACATGATGTTTTCCACCACAAATTCATATGGACTGGGATCGAACCAAGAACCCCTTGCAGTGTGGTTATCTCTCTATACTGAGCCACAGTATGATACATAGTTTTTGCTTAAATATTTTAGTTTGTACGGCGCAGGAGACTTGAGTTCGACCCCAGCGGAAGCTCATGTGATCCAAATCCCACGTGAAGCTGTAGGTCCACGTCTAATATAACCTCATTGCTGAAAGTGACGCTAAACCCCAGCTAAACTAACCAACTGTACACAATAATTTTTAAAAAAAATACTTCTATTAAATATATTTGTCCGTATTTTAAAACAAACTATGTGTATATGAATGATTATTTATACGAAACTATATTTCTAAAAGTACCTGAGCATGAAACAAGTACAGTAATACGCTCTCTCCTTGAATTAAACATTGGTTTTCTGTATGAGAGGCGAGAACTAAAAACTCAGAATAATTATGTTTGTTTTACACTGTTTCACAAATAGTCATTATTGATTTTCGACTATATTTCCTTGCAGTCTTAATCCTCATTCATGTCATATTTTATTTTTCTCATATTTTTGCCCATACAGGATTAAACATTATTAAATGTAATTTTAAATTAAATATTTAATGCGTCAGATAATTGTTTTCGTATAAGTATTCCCTGGTATTGTACACGTCTTGTTTATATATATACGTAAGACAGCAAATTGAGAATTTTCTACTTTTGATAAAGTACAAAGGAAATTCAATCGTGGCATGCAGTTCACCTTTGATTAGCTCAAACTTTCAGCATCGCAGTAATAATATTCCCATGATTTCAAGAACACACGGGCTACTTGGATGCCAAATGGTGCAACTCAAAAGAATGAAATTTTTCAGAACAGAACTTTGAAGTTCAATATCTCATTTAAAAAGTCATATTTATTTTATAGTTGCATCCAAAAACATAAATATGAAATTTATTTTGTAACGCTGACAATAAATAACGTTCTCTTGATGCGATTTACATCAGATGTTTAGGGTCAAAGCTCCCTCCTTCAAAATTTCAGTTTTAGAGTTGCATCTTTTGGTATCTAATTGGTCCACATAATAGTCTCATAATACAATGTTGTCCATTTCCTGCTAAATTTTCCTGTGACGGCCCTTTCCACATCCTCCGTATAAAATAATATCACTTTCAAGTTATGAAATAGTTTTGACCTCTAATACTCCCACTATGGGTATGGCCTTGTTAAAACATTTTTAGTTCCTAACTGATTTATGTTTCAACTTTTTTTTGTGATTTAAAATTCCAATCCATACTCTGCATTATGATCTTCTTTTAGCACCCATGCACAATGAGAACAATTTCCTCCTCAGGAAAAGTTAACACATGTTATTTTTGTGTTTGCGATCCCGGGATCTATTCCCAGTAGGAATACTTTCCTTAGGTATTCATCTGAGTTCTGGTTTGAGTCCTGTTTTAAATTGCAGTTCTTGCGTTATATACTTTCTGTGAGACGTTAAAATTTATGTAAATCAATCACTATAAGTATTGATGAAAATTATTTCATATTATATTAATTGTGTTACCAGAAGAAAATATGTATGTTCTCGATGTTCTTCTTGTTGCTCGAAAAACATAATCAGCCATTACAATTCTGAATTTTTTTAAATTTTTATATCGAATGTCATACTTCTAATAAATTTAAGTAAGCTCTTCTTTTCTCAAATCCATAAGAAGCAAGAAAGTATCAGAAGCAAACCATGCTAATTGCATCTGAGGTAGAAATCAAGAAATCAGGAAACTATCATTGTGATTACCTTACAACAAGTAAAGACGTGACAACTTTCTTTCTTTTTCTTTTAAGAAATGAAAACTAAATATTATTTATTTATTCATAAATTTCGAAATTGTTGATTAAGAAATGACTATGACAGAGTTTGCAACTTGAAGTTGGCTTACTTGAAATAATAATAATACTAATACGAGATGTCAACGGTACCATGGTACCAACCTCTCGCGTGAATCTGCAAGGTAAAAAGTTGAAACTACAGGATGGTTGGATAATGGCTAGGCGTTAGAGTGGTCAAAATGACGTATTTGTAGCTCATTTGTAAAATGATTGTTGCTTCCTTTTTGGTTCTATACCAATCTAGCAACAGTAGTTGTAATTACAGAAGTTCTCGCAATTACATAATTTAAGCAAAGTTGCAAACTTTACCAATGTTCATTAAATCTTCGGAACAGTTTTAGATATCGAAATGTCGTGAACGATACTATGATCTTTACGTTTATTGGAAACCATCTATGTGATTGAATGTGGTAACAATCTAATTAATTTTTCGAAAGAAAATCTTTTGAAAAAGATCAAATTTTCAATCCTTTGTAACTTTTTCGTATTGTATTATTCGAAGTAAGTCACATCATGATCATGTATCCTACAGTAAAGTATTTTTGATGTGGATTACCTCGTCTGTCTCACTTCCGGTATTACTGCCGTAGATATCTTCAAAATTTAGACATTTGTGATGCTATAGCGTTCTCAGTTTGTAATACTGTAATAAATTATGTATTGAAGATTTGCGTTTAATACATAGATTTCAAAATGTAATTATGTGATGTAGTGCTATTTGAAAAATGTGATTTTATGGCTGGCTGGCAACACTTTAATCTGGCAGTATTACGGATTACGTCAGAACCATCCTCCTGTCGATATTTACATTGTATAAAATGTCAATGCTATTTTATTTGTTGGTTTAAAAATTACAAGAGCGTTTTGAGACAAACAGTCTACCCTGTATACACCTGTCTCCTTACCACGTGGATACGTTTCTCATTCAGTGCTCTTTCTTCTTTTTTTGTAGGCCCTGTGTTTGTTGATGCTTACGACGCTGGTCTACCTCTGCTATGCCCAGGAGGTAGTTGATACAGAAGACAGCAGCGCTGAGACTCTGGAACCTCAGGAGCACAGACATTGGGGTTATGGCGGCTGGGGAGGAGGCTGGGGCGGTTACTACAGACCCTGGGGAGGCTATGGTGGATGGGGTGGATATGGTGGATGGGGAGGATATGGAGGTTGGGGAGGTTACAGACACCACCATCATCATGGCTACTGGGGCTAATTACAACGACTGTCGACAATGGAAACGAATTCATCCTGTATAATATGGACTTCTTTGCCAAAAAGAACTGTAACATCTCAATGTAATAAATATTTAATATAATATTTTACACATATATTTTTATTATTTTGTTTTGTATCTCTTTACAAACAGGTATGTGTAATATCTCCAAGTGTCTGACAAGATGGATAGCAGTAATACGGCAATCATCTGGTGCAGTGGCGTATTTACGATTTTGTTTCGGGAGGGGCTTTGCTAACTTTCGGGGGGGGGGCTTTGCCTGAAAATGTGAAAATTCTGCAATATATTTCGTATACTTTACTACAGTAAGTAAGATTTCGGGGGGGGGGTTAAGCCCGGAAGTTCCCCCCTAAATACGCCACTGATCTGGTGCTTTACTCAAAGCAACACATGTGCATTTTGTAATCCTTTTCTGAAGTTTTCCTTTATACTTGTTATAAAGGTTGAAATATCACGTACATAGTGAAGTAAGTGTTCGGAACGCATACGATGAACTCGTTTGTAAATACAATGTCATACTTCCAGAAATCAACGGTGATTGAGGTACCAATGTTAACAATCTTGTAAGTAATAACGGGGGTCATTGTACAGAAAGCATGTTCCTTTAATGTTCAATGTCAAATCGGAACATAAGATAGAATATTCCATTATACTCTAAAAGTGTAACAAGACATAACTACCGAATCAGATTTTTTAAACAAATGTTACATCTACTTCTCGTAGATAATTAACAAACAAACAAACAAATTTACAAATGAATGTTGAAGCATTTTCGGGAATTTTTTTTTGAAAAGTGTGTTGGGAATAGTTTGAGATAAATACCGCTACACAGCTTACTAAACACTGTGAGAGACATCTTGTCAACGTACATTTAGTTATAATGGAGCACTAGGAATGTTGCACAAGATGTGGATACAAGATCATTTCCAACAATTACTTCGTTAATTAGCACAATTTCCGATATTGGGCTGAAAAAAGGTAGATTGCATGAGACTGTTATATAACAAAAAAGTGACGAGATGGTATGTACTATTATCGTCTAGCATCATGAAGCTTTAAAAAAGATTGTGATGGAAACTATAATATTTGAATGCTACGTCGCTATGGTTCACATTTATTGCGTGTGAACTAAATGGTCTTTATTAACAAAAAATACTTCGTGGTTTCAACAAGACGAAGCAACATCTCACACTAGTGATCAGAGCATTTCTGCCCTACAGTTGATTGTCCAACGAGTGATTTCCCAATTTGATAACAATCCATGATCCCCAAGATCCCTGACCTTGTCGTCTGATATTTGTTTCTTCTACAGGGTTACCTTCCTTGAGAGTAGGTTGTATCAAAGGTGATCTGTTATAGTTGAAGAATTAAAGGTAAGAATCCGTGAGGAAACCGTTCAGATTTTGTGGACGTATTACTTCGTGATATACAGCACGCCTCTCGACAAATGCGGAAACATGTGCGTACAAATGGTAATTGTCTACAAGATATGAACGTGGGCATCTTCTGTATTATGTTTGTAAGTAATGGCATGTACTGTTCATTTCCAAACTTTTTGCAGGTCGTTCTCTTTACTATATTTCAGTTTCAAATTTTCTCAAACCTTTGAAACACCTTTTTGGAGAGGTAAACAAAACGATAAGAAAGTAATGAGATACTTATAAGGTAAAGCTGATAAAACTTATAAGACAAGAGGATTTATTCATATTCGTCGTGCTTAAATGATTCTGGACCACTTTACATATTGCAAACACATACAATCTTAAGGATTTTTTTTGCAGCAACAAGGAATACTTTAGTACCACCCCTCCTCCCTTTTCCAAACTTTCCTTTTATTTGTTTTTATTTGTTCTTAAGTTTAACATTTTTTAAATGGACCGAGGCGACTGAGACGAGATTTGTAGTTTAACAAGGGATCTAGATGATCCTTACCAGAAACCGAACCCAGAACCACGTGCAAAATAATAAAATATTAAAAGTACTAACTGTTCTAGATTATTATTAAGTTCTTTATGATGAAACCTGATATAAGATCTAATAGTTAAAATTGGTATTGTAGTGCTATTCAAACACCATTCCAGGAGTACAATATTTTATAATTGTTTTACAAATATTAGTATAACAACATCTCAAAGTAAACATCCAGTATTGTTACTGAGACACCTTGTGCCTAGATCAGACGCTAAAAGAAACCGTATTTATATTAACAAACAATAATTGATATTCCTTGAAAATAAATACCAATGTGAAAATACACCGTATTCATAATCCTATTCAAACAAAATTCGTACAACACACCGTGCGTCTGTAGATGACATGGTAATCTTAGTTTAAAGGTCCAAGCCCACCTGCTTTGGTTTGTAGATGGCATGCTGTAAATAGTTCGAAGATCCTCGGATAACACGACGAATGTTATTATAGGTATGTTTGAATACGCTGTATGTGGATCATAGCCTGAATCTTAAATGTGAGGAAGACGGTGCCAGCGAATGCATATTGTGCAATTAAGTGAATTCCATTGTAACTGTGTAATGGACCTGTAAAACACTGGGTGCCGTTTCGAAAGAACGCTATCCACACATATCGTGAGTGTCAGTGACCTTTCGGTTGTATACATAAATGAAAGTAAAGGGTTGTCACAACAGATGTGTCCTCCCAACGCATTGGAGAAAATCTAGGAATAGAAGGATCATTCTGGCAGGGCAGGACGGTGAAAGCTAGTGCAAATAAAACCATCGTAACTCTCCATGTTAGCATAGGAACATTAAACAATCGATAATTCGATACAGGTCGACAATCTTGCATTATCGTGGGAGACCCGGGTTCGATTCCCGGCGGGAGCTCATGTGGTTCGGATTCCACGTTAATCAGTAGGTCCACGTCTCATATAGCCTCGCTGCTGAAAGGGACGCTAAACTAAAAAATCAACTCAATCAACTCAATCTTGCATTATCTTTGTACAATTATCCCTTAACGCCTGCTTATCCACGAGAGCGTCTTCGGTGGTGCCGGAAGAAGGTACAGTGACAGACGAATGAAGGGCGCTAATATCTACCCAGCAATGAGACTTGTTTCTACTTTGGACAAAGTGACGGACGTGTGCGCGTCCGAAGATGTGGGTGATTAAGTGTGGTGTGTATTTCCAATTGCTATACATAATTAAAAGATTAATTAAATTTTAAAAAGGCTATGACTTTAACGTAGGTTTCCTATTGACCAAAGAGGCGAAAGCTCCAGTATTCCTGTAAGAGAGATGAGATTGACTTTTTTTTTTTTTTTTTTTTTGTAGAACGTCTCCGCTGTTTTCATTTTATTACCTAACGTTTTTTTTTATATTTTAAAGTAGTGTGTTCTTTCATAATCTCTCAAAAAATCGACCTGTGTACTGTATTGTGCTACAAATAATTTACACAAATTAATTGAAAATGCCAATAAAAGTATAATTTTCATTAAACAAATATTTTCAGTCTTAATCATATTCAAATTATAATATGAATACTTCTATTGATTAGAAGGAAAAAATAATGTATTAAGTAATATGATGATATCTCTTATGAAGCAGTCAATTTACGAGAGGATCCTTCATGTCAAAAATGCATTAATTAAGGAATAAAGATACTTATATTAATAATGAATGCATTTATATTTACCTAATAATACAAATCCCTCAACGAAATTGAGAGAAAAATCTGTAGCATTTAATTCTGCAAGAAGCATGGATCATCACACTCATCCTTATCCGTGACATATCATATAACGTGTTATATAACGTCATGATCCCCCAAATAGGAGCTGCGAGAACACCTGAAGCAGGCCATGCAACTGAACGTACAAGGGCTGGGGCTGTCACTAAAGGAGATACAGGAGCTACAAGACCTCCATCGATCAAAGAAGACGAAATGACTGGTACTCCAAGTGATGACGAAACAATGGCTCCACGTCTAGTCCTTTCATCTGCAGCAGCGAAAACGGCCAAAGTTGCAAGTACTACCACGAGCTGAAAACAAACAAACATTTTCAATATTTGATTAGAAATAACTTTACATTAAATTTATTATTGCCTTAGTTTATACAATCTCAACTTTCTTAAATTCTGAATTTATTTCTTTCATTTTCGGGGAAGAATTTCGAGAATAAGAAATATTTTTTAGAGAATCAGTAGTAGTATTTCAAATAACTTTAAGATTCTATTTTACAGAATTAATAAGCATTCTGTTGCATTCTTATTGAACATTATTTGAGATCATTTGAACAAATATTATACTTACAAATTTTATTTTGACAATTGATGTTGATCTGTTGTCTATTTGTGTTTGAAAATGCGAAAAACTGAAACTCAACTACAAAGCATCTCTAACTTTTACATACTGGCGTCTCTGGCATGTAGGGGGGACATCAAAGAAAGTGATTTAAATGGTACTACCTAGCCCAAAACCTGTTTATTAACTTCGATTCCATTTATTACCTTTCTGCTTACCTTCACGGATTCCCTAAGGTATATCAAGAACTCGATTACAATCGTTTCACAGCCTGAATATTATATTCCAAATAAATATTATTATTATTATTTATATGATATTCTGTCGTTAGTAAATAAATTAAATTAGAATAAAATATTGAATATTTTGTACTTCAAAATATTGGGGGGGCGTCCCCCTCGTCCTCCCCGCCAGAGATACCCATGCTTTTACATATATGTAATACGATTTCCTTTGCTTTCAATAGTTATTTCAAGGTTAATATGTGTATAGTAAATAAATCGTAGAATTTCATCAGTTTATGTTCTTATGAATGCTATTAGTTATATTGCATCATTCTAGAAAATATATACAGTGGACTCCCGTTAATTCGAACTTGGACAATTCAAAATATTGGATAATTCGAACAAAAGTTTATTCGCCTTGAAAACTGTATTGAAACTCGTGGTCAAAAGAATATTGTTGGTAAATCGAAGTTTTGAACTTCCTCTTGAGATAACTCGAAGTAATGCAGTACAAGAACTTTTAATGTTGAACAGGACAAAGTGTATAAAGAAAAATGCAGTTTCAACTGGTTTTCAGTCATCCAGAGACAGCCGTTGCGAAGAGTAACACAAAAACGCAATACACGTGAAGATAAAGCAGGTGAAGACAAGATAGAAGAATAAGTAAAGAAAAGCTTGTGGGAACCTCATGTGAAGTTTCTGAAATAGCTGAAAATTAAGAGCTGTATTGAAATATAAACCAAATATAACTAATAACGTATTTCACACAATAAATGAAATTGAAGAGTTTGTTGACCGTGCAGAAACAATCAAATCAAATTAAATTAAGAGCACGAACTTCTTAAGTGAGAACAGATAATTAAGGTTATTACTAGTTTATGTGGTCTTGCATTAAATCAGTGTATGTGGTACTGTACTTAAGTATAATTTTTTTCATGATACGTGTGGCTTATTTATGTGCGAGAAAATATCATTTATTTATTTGCTGTATTGTCTCATGCAAATAATATGCTTCCCAAAAGGTAAAATTCACTATATATATATATATATATATATATATATATATATATATATATATATATATATATATATATATATATACAAGGATAAATCAAAAAGTAAGGTGAAATTGCCTGTCAAACCCATAGTATTTTGTGTAGCTAATTAATTCTTTTCCATGTTACAGGTAATCTGATGATAGAAGTGTGACGGCTTGTACAGCATTCTATGTCCACCCGTCTGGTGCTGAGAGCAACTCAAAGATGGCGCAACGACTGAAACATTACACCAAGGAGGAAGTGCGCAGTGTCATTCGTTTTTTCTGGGCCAAGGGAACAAAACCATGTGATATTCATCGAGAATTGGTGCAGGTCTACGGAGATAGTGTTATGTCAGTGAAACAAGTGTACGTGTGGTGTAATGCATTTGCAAGTGGTAGGAGTACTGTCACAGATGATGGCAGAAGTGGCAGACCATCAACGTCCATCACCGACACGAATGTGGCTGTTGTCGATGCCATGATTCGTGAAGACAGAAGAGTGCGGTTGCAGGACATTGCCAATGAATTGAATATCTCTTATGGTTCCGTAAGCGGTATCGTCCGTGACCAACTGGGCTTCACAAAAGTGTGTACGCGCTGGGTGCTCAAGCTTCTGAGTAACGAACACAAAAACCAGCGAATGAGCATTTCCCTGAGCCACCTCACACGTTATGCCGACGAAGGAAATTCATTCCTTCATCGCATCATAACGAGCAATGAAACTCCGATACCTGTATGGACAAGTGAATCCAAACGTCAGAGCATGACGTGGAAACATCCATCGTCACCACAGGCCAAGAAATGCAAGACAATAGCATCTGCCCAGAAAACAATGGCTACTGTCTTTTGGGACCGTCTCGGTGTTATTCATGTTGAATTTCTGGAAAAGGGTACGACCATTAATGCAGACACCTACTGCCAAACCCTGGACAGGCTGAAAGCAGCCATACGGCAGAAACGGCGGGGGGCACTACGAGAGGGCGTATTGTTACTGCATGATAACGGACGTCTACATACAGCCGAACGAACCCGTACACACCTCCGCGGGTTCAAGTGGGAAATTCTCGATCACCCTTCGTATAGCCCTGATTTAGCCCCGTCGGATTACCATTTGTTCGGCCCCCTGAAGCAACATCTCCGTGGGCAGCGTTTCCAGACACTGACAGAGGCACAACAGGCTACACGTACCTGGTTAGGAAATCTGGAACCACATTTCTTTGAACAGGGCATGGATGATTTGGTGCCACGTTGGAATAAATATTTAAACAACTACGGTTCCTTCTTCGAATAATAGTGTGATACCATACTTCAAACATAGTAAAGCTTCATCGACGTATCTCTGTACGCTTTTCTGTAAATCAACAATTCACCTTACTTTTTGATTCACCCTTGTATATATATATATAAAATCGGAAGTCAGTTGAGAACAATATCCTGAGACGAATATTCGGACCCAAGAGGAACGGAAATGGGGAATGGCGGAAACTTCATAACGAGGAACTACATAATTTATACGATTTACCCAACATTGTTAGGGTCATCAAGTCTAGGAGGCTTAGGTGGGCGGATCATGTAGCTAGAATGGAAGAAAGTAGAAACGCTTTCAAAGTCTTGACTGGAAGACCAATCGGAAAACGACCATTAGGAAGACCTAGGCGCAGGTGGGAGGGCAATATTAAGATGGATCTCGCAGAAATAGGAATACAAAGTAGAAACTGGATCCAATTGGCAAAGGATAGAAATCAGTGGAGAGCTTTTATGAGCGCGACATTGAACCTTCGGGTTCCATAGGTCCTAGAGTTAGTTAGTTAGTTAATCGGAAGTCAGTTTTTTTTCGTTACATCTTATATAACGTAAATTGATGTTAATGCAAACAACGATATGAAGGTATTTTGAAAATAAATGTGGAATAAAAATATTTTACGAGGAGAAAGAATTCTTTCTTATCTTCATGCTCACGTATATTACTATCAATAAAAATAAACGTACATATTCTTCGAAAACACATAGAAGAGTACATGCTTTACATACTCACTTCTTAGAATGTGTCTTGCTTGCATCAATTCTAGGCAGCATATATTTCCTCCAAATACATTTATCGTATACTTAATGGGGAAAAAAAGAAGAATAACTACCTTCAAGTTTTGCATGCGAAAAATCTAATAACATGCTATTAATAGGTGTTTCCTGGAAATCAATCACCAGAGTATTTAGAGAAAAAAAATAGAAACTCATGCTACCCTCTTCGGTCTTTCTTTCGGTCTTCGGTTACACGTGTAACAAATATGTATTTTCTTCCTTTTCAGTAAGAATCTAGAAGGAACTTTCATATTTAGCTTATCCTTTGGAAGTTCCTTCTAAACGAAGTATTCGTGGCTAAGCGGTTGGCGTACAAACCTTCGGCTTGGGAGACCTGGGTTCTACTCCCGGCGGAGCTCATGTGGTTCGGATCCCACGTTAAGTTGCAGATTCACGTCTCATATAGCTTCTCTAATGACAGATATATTAAACTCAAAATCTTATTAAATCAAACCAAAAGGAGATATACTAAATACATGAAACAGTTTAATTCTCTAGAAAAATTATGATAAGGCAGTATAACTGCTGAATCTGAGTTTTAGATTTTGCACTGAAACATGGAAACCATTAATTCTACAGCTGCGAAATTATCTAATAATGATACAATAAAGTTAGTGCCGAAAATGGAGTAATAATATTGTGTAATTTCTCTCCTTCCTCAAAAATCTTGCTGCTAGATTTGTATGTATTAAATAAATTTAGCGAGGGATGTTCTTTTGCGATTTTCTAGCGGCTAAATCATTTGCGTTATATTCTTCAGCACGGAAGACCTGGATTCGATTTCCCGGTAGGAGCTCATTTACTTCTGATCACACGTTAAGTTCATATCTCAAATAGTCTCGGTTATGAAAAGGAAAGAACTCTAAATTTTAAATCAGCAACTAAAGAACGTATGGCATAGGATTATTAATTATTTAAATGTTTTAAGAACTAAAGTTGATTGTTCTTTCAGCAACATTTTTCTTCGTAATAAGGCCATAGAATACCTAATTGAAGAATTATCTTTTTCAAGGATTGCATCAGCTGTTTCGAAAGATAAACTAAAGAACCACAAATCTCCAGGAGTAAATTCAATTCCAACTGAATTACTCAAGATAACATAAACTACCTTAAGGAAAGATACTAAAATACTAATCTACCCATTATAATTGAAAGTGGATATTCCTAATGAATGGCAAAAATCTGTAATAATATTTGGCAAAAGAAACTGCAATGATTATCCAAGATTATCGCTAGTACTAAATGCCACAAAATCTTGTCTAACATTCTTGTATCACTAAGTAGATAAAACGATTTGAGATTTCAATATAGATTCTCTTATGAACAATGCGGATTTTTAACATCAGGCCGATACTACTGATATCGGAATATGACGATATGTTCACAAACTATTCATAGATTTTAAACGAAATGAAATCTTTCAGTTTTACACCCCACGGTTATGCCGGTTAGGCTAAAGGAGACGGTGATTATGAGAAATGAATGAAATGGTGGAATGAAGAAAGTGGGAGGAAACGGGAGAACCCCGAGAAAACCCACGAGCACTGTGTTTGTCCACCACAAAGTCCACTCGGCGCGAGCTGGGATCGAATCATAGATTTTAAGAAAGCCCATAATTTTGTTTAAGGAGAGATACTATTCATAATACGTTAGAAAAAATTTCAATTCCCCAAGAAGATTCCAAGATTTGTAAAGTTAAAGGTATTTAATAAAATAAGTGATACGATAGAGGACTAGTAGTAGCAGTCAGATGTTTTAGAAATTTATAATGGCCTGAAAGGGAAATAAATGAAATGAAATCTTTAAGTTTTACGTCCCACGATTATGCCAGCTAAGATAAAGGAAACGGTGATGATGAAAAATAAATGAAATGGGGAATGAATAAAGTGGGAGGAAACGGGAGATCCCCGACTTGGCGCGAGCTGGGATTGAACCAAGGATCACATGCACCAGATGTGAATTCTCTACCACTCCGCTAGCGCGGCCCCACGGCCTGAAATAATATACCTTGCCATCCTTACTTTTTAACTTCCCTTGTTTCACTAAGTACTGCTATCTTTTACTTTTTCGGCTTCTCAACATCTATTACTGTCATTGCTCTATGAGGAGCAATATTAAAACTGAAAGCTGTAGTAGATTTATATTATTTCCAGTTTCAATAAAAATGTTATTAGAGCCGAGATTGAAGTTAGTCTTGGGATAGTAAATTCATATCAATAAACCGTTCCACGGTATCTATTATAGTTTTTTTTTCTATTGGGATCAATATTGAAACCGGAGGCTGAAGTAAATTTCTACTACTTCCGGTTTCGGTAGAGAGTTTAACGGTGGAGATAACATCTATTCTCGTATTGCTAAATTCATATAGAAAAACATTTCTTGGTATTTCTTAGCGCACTTCCTCTAAAGCAATCAATATTGAAATTGAAAATAGAAAATTTCTACCACTGCTGGTAACAGTCTCTCGAACAGTTCTCAACCGTACAGGAATGTTATTAGCTTGTAATCAGCGTGAATTGGTCCTTCAAATGGCATGCTTAGTTTTTCTGCAGGCGAGTGCTTTCTCCTGAACATCCCTTGTTAGTTTGGAAAGGATTTGACTTACGATCATGTGCAAAATGTATCGCTGCCAACTATACGTGAACAGGAATTATTTTAGCTCTGCTAGTTAAGACTAAATGCAGGGGTAAAAGTGAGGGGAAATGCGAGAGAACGCCGTTACTATACTTTCAAAAAAATATCTATGGCCTTCCTCGACTTCCTAAAAAATTACAATGGGCAAAGATAGGTACTGGGGACGGTGTGACGTCATCCATTCCTATACCTTTTCAGATTCACTTTTACCCCTGACTAAATTATTAGAAACACATAAAGCCAAGACTGGAGAAGCCTATTTCTGCTTGTAATCGCATGTCATTTGCATTATATAAACAATAATCGGACAAGATATATTCATAACTTCCACTGTAAAAACTGTATAGTTGGAATAACCCAGAATTCTGGGTTGAAAAAGTGACAACCACGCCGTATTGTCTTAGAAATCAGAAAATATGGTTATAATAACAATACGAGAAGTCAAAACTAGTAAAAAATAAAAACCTCTGGCATGACCTGGATTCGAACTCACACCGCGCGGCTGTTAAGCGCGTGCGTTATCCACCAGACCAACCGGAATCTTAGTTTAGGCTGTGTGATAACAAGAATTACAGCATACTTTGGAAGCAATTGTTTAGTCACTTTGAATTTAAAACAAGTCAATTAAAAAAACTAAACCAAACCAAACATCACCCGGAATATTGAATCAATGCCATTAAATGCTAGTTTAGTACAGCAGCTATTTATCAATGTTAACGTATGTTTTGAGAGAAATTGTCTTCACTCTTGGCGAAGTGTACTGAGTGAACTGCAGTGCACTTCGCCAAGAGTGAAGAAAATTTCTCTCAAAACATACGTTAACATTGATAAATAGCTGCTGTACTAAACTAGCTTTTAATGGCATTGATTCAATATTCCGGGTGATGTTTGGTTTGGTTTAGTTTTTTTTAATTGACTTGTTTTAAATTCAAAGTGACTAAAAATTGCTTCCAAAGTATGCTGTAATTCTTGTTATCACACAGCCTAAACTAAGATTCCGGTTGGTCTGGTGGATAACGCACGCGCTTAGCAGCCGCGCGGTGTGAGTTCGAATCCAGGTCATGCCAGAGGTTTTTATTTTTTACTAGTTTTGACTTCTCGTATTGTTATTATAACCATATTTTCTGATTTCTAAGACAATACGGCGTGGTTGTCACTTTTTCAACCCAGAATTCTGGGTTATTCCAACTATACAGTTTTTACAGTGTCTTCTTCCCACCGACAGCTAAGGGGGGCATGAAAAGAACCATACGATTATAAGATTCTTAATGTGCTTTGCAGAATGAAATTTTTCAGTTTTATTCAATACTTCCTTCTCGTGCGACGATATTCATATATTCCTTACATTTGGTTCCCAACATAACATAAATATGAATTTTTCAATAGATGTTCAACTTCAAACTTCACTCCTAGAAAATTTCAGCTTTGGAGTTAGGCCACTTGACACCCAAGTGATTCATACATAAGCACGTTAAACATAGTAATACACAGCAATGAATATCAATACACATGAGTAGTATAGTAGCTCTAGTTCAAATATACCAAAATATTCAACAGATATTGAGGTCCTAGCCCAAGGTACTATAAACATTTCCTTTACAAAATCTATCAAGTTCTAACAAGCATGGGTGCCTACAGGCGGATTCTATTGTGCAGATTGTGCCCATGAGATTATTTGAGGGTATGTATATAACTTTCCATTGAAAATTGTGCAATCTCATTGCAGAATAATAAATTTGGGGGCAAAATGGTAAGTTTGAGGCCCAGAATTGCAAAATTTGGGGCAAAATGGTAAGTTTGGGGTAGAAAGATAAATTTTGGATGTAAAAATTGGGAGATTACACCCAAACCCTTGCAAATGGACATCCCTGCTAATAAGGCTACACAATAGAGCCTTTCTCTATATTTTCAATTAGAAACAAAATAAAGACTTTTGCGTTTGTAAGGTTACGTCATAAGGTTGCTCATCAGAACTCAAAAATAACATGTTACTGTCTTTGGATCTATTTGCTTAACTAAATGAATGGTCAACGTTAAAGATCTTTGTCAATTCATTATACGACTCTCAGCACAATATCTCCATTCACACAAAACATTATATTACCATACGTGTGTGCTTATTATACTATTACGACTTTCGTGCTTCATTTGTCCTTCACATAGTACTCTCAATTCCTTGTAGGTAGTATAATTGCTGTTTACTTTCTTTGATCTTCACACATGCAAAACAACAGTTGTGGAACTTGTTGTTCCGGTCCGTTTCTTTTCTTTTCACATTTTTTCCGAAGATTATTTTTAATCATTGTCACGTATTAATTGCAGTAAGTACCAAGAACTCATTAAAGCATAGAACGCAAAAATGCATCCGCTGAATGATGCAACTAAATTATATATTTTAGTATGTAAAACAGAGTGTGAAGTCCTAGGGTGGGATTGGGTGAAATTTCCCCACTTCATGTTATTGAAATTATATTCCCCCACTAACAATTTATTGGGGTATGTTAATGAAGTGAACTATTATCAGAAGTCTGCAAATTAATTATAGTAATTCATGCTGTATGTATTGCACAATTAACGTGTATTTCATGTGTAATTAGTGGATGACCCTAGCGGTGTGGGAAGCCACAGAAAGTGATTAGTTAATTATGATCTGGCAACTTTGGAAAAGAAAAGATGAAGTAGACAGATTTTGTATGAATTGGTAAGGAGTTCTGTTTATTATTATTATTATTATTATTATTATTATTATTATTATTATTATTATTATTATTATTATTATTATTATTATTATTATTGGTGTCTCCTACTACTACCAACTTTAACTACCATGATTTCGTATCCTGATGTAAAATGTTATAATTTTAGATTTAAGCTTTTGAATTAACGATACTGTTATTTCAGATTAATAAATGAATAAACAAGAAATAGACTTGGTTCGCATACTTATGGTGTGCGTGTTTTCCCAGTTACATTTCCAGTGAAAGCACCCAATTCTTGAAGCCAGAGTTGTCCAAACTTGTGAGCCCGGCTCAAGAATTCAATCCACTTCAAACTCAATAAATTTCTGCGAGTCCATATAAGGAATAGTCTTATAAGTGTATAAGCGAGCCACAGCCCAAGACAGAGTGAGTGCGAGCACGAGTGAGTTCAAGTCTCATTGAGAATACTGAGCTTGAGCTTGAGCGAGTGCAAGTCTGAGCTAGTGTAACCTTCATTGATATTAGCAAACTCGAGTCTCATTGTGAACAGCGAGCCTGAGCCCATGGGAATTCGAGTGAGTCTTGATTGAAAACTGGACATCTCTGGTTGAAACAGATCAAAAGATATATCAACAGATTATAAGCTTTTTCAATTAAAAGAGGCGGAAAAATATCCATCATGACAATGGTAGCCGCTGACCACATAACGTCCAATTAAAAGCCGTCAGGACAGACAAAACCTTTTTATAGTAACGCCAAGAAGCATAGTCTTATTTTACAGCATATGTCCATGAATTTAATGGAAATTGTTAAATATGCATGATTCGGTAAACAAGTTATGTTTTATCTTTCTCCCACACTGATTCCTATAGTAAGACTTGACGCTGTACTTGAATTCTACGCGTGTTGTTCTCTGATTGGAATATTATGTTTCTCTAGAGTTGGGTCTTGTAAAAGGTTCCTCAAAAATCGTTTATATCTATTTTACCATAAAATAACGTCCTTTCTCTATGCTTCATTTATATTTGAATGAATCTTTCAGTTTCACTCATTTGAGAACATCAATTCTTCCGAGAAAAGCTATGGCCATGTTGTTGTCCACCATAAACTTACATGATCTGGCATTCAGAGGTGAGGGTTGTAACATTGAGCCTCCGTGTTCACTTATCGTCGTTTGCTCTTTACAACACTGTACTGCATTATGTAGCATTACACAGAACATGTGATACTCCGGTGACGTAATTACATGTGTAGAAATGAAGGTATGATGCGTGTGTTGGTCAACTTGTTTACCAATACACGCTTTCCGCTCGTACCTATTCTATCTATCAATACAAAACTTGGTACACACATTTCTTATCCCCTATAGTATTTTTTAAGATACATTTGGATTGTGTGCGTTTACCCGGGGCTGCTCCAGAGGAGTCTAAAGTTGATGGGAAGGATTTCTGGAAGGAATTTTCCCGACATTCTTCCAATTTTCCCTGTTCAAGTACATTATGGGCCCCAATACATAGCACCTCTGGAAAGCTTGTTTCATGCTGAAGAGAATGAGCTACAAACCATGAATTTCTAATGAACAGTGTTGATGCAATAGCTATTTCACTGTGAGTCTACGATTTACTTTATACTAATAGGGTTAAGAGCCCAGGGACTTACTCCGTTTTCCATGGCATCTAATTTTTTGTGCATGAACATATCTTCATGTTTATCGAATGGACTAGGTTTGATTCGGATGCCCGGATAACAGGTTCACGTCTGTTCCTTGTAAGCTTTTTACAAATATTTTTTGCCAACTGAACTTCCCGCTCTTTACACGAGGAAAATAAGTGTATGGAAAATTTTAATCTCCTTCCCCCGTATGATATACATTTCAAAGAAAATTTAATTATAAAAATCGGAATATACACTACTTCGGCATCAATTTTTAACTTCCCGCCCCCTAGAATACGTCTTTTAGTCAAGTTGATATGATTAAAAAGTCAAGATCGATACTTACGTTCCAGAAGTCACTTCAACCGAATCAATCGTTTTTCCTACCCTGAAAACTATAAATTCGACACTAATCTCATGCATTTCGGGTTCCTTAACAATCCTGCTATCAACCCGATGGAGCTGAATTTGGATTCAAGAGGCATTGGAGGCGTCACTATCATCATAGCGACACCTAAAACTAAGAATTACACCTATCAGTTGTTTCAGATTATTTTTTAGGTGTCAGCCACATTCCAACTCCTCCGCTTGTGGCGTCCTAATCCCGTACTATTTTGTTCAGATTATAAGAATGCGTGCACAAGTTTGGTTGAAATTGCTCCAGGCGTTCCACGGTTAGTCATACACATACATGCGTACACATACGCTAATAGGGTGCTAGTAGAGGCTGAACTTGGACTTAAATGGCATCGAGAGTGTCACTAGTCATCTCAGTGATCACGAAAACTATGAATAACTAACTAACTAACTAACTCTATGGCCTATGGAACCCGGAGGTTCAGTGCCGCGTTCACAAAAGCTCTCCACTGACTTCTATCCTTAGCTAATTGGATCCAGTTTCTACTTTGTATTCCTATCTCTGCGAGATCTATCTTAATATTATCCTTCCATCTGCGCCTAGGTCTTCCTAATGGTCGTTTTCCTATGGGTCTACCAGTCAAGACTTTGAAAGCGTTTCTACTTTCTTCCATTCTAGCTACATGACCTGCCCACCTAAGCCTCCTAGACTTGACGACCCTAACAATGTTGGGTAAACCGTATAAACTATGTAGTTCCTCGTTATGAAGCTTTCGCCATTCCCCATTCTCGTTCCCCTTGGGTCCGAATATTCTTCTCAGGATCCTGTTCTCAAATACTTTCAGTCTATGTTCTTCCCTCAGAGTAAGCGACCATGTTTCACAACCATACAGAACAACAGGCATGATTATCGTTTTATATATTTTAAGCTTCAAATTCCTCGACAGAATTTGCGACGACAAGAGATTTTGAACCGAATAGTAACACGAATTCCCTGCTTTTAGTCGACATTTAATTTCTTCGTGAATATGATTTTCGTCTGTTAATATTGACCCTAAATATTTGAAAGTATCCACTTTATCAAAAGTATTATTTAATATTTTAACGCATCCACAATTTGCCGTATTACGGTCCCGACGCACTTCCATGTATTTAGTTTTCTCTGCATTTACTTCTAAACCCATGTCCCTGCAAGCGTTTAATAATATCTCTGCATTTATTTCTACTGTTCTCCTATCATCCCCTATTAAATTTACATCATCAGCATATGCCATAACCTGGTGAATGCCGTTCAACTCTAGGCCCTGGTTGCTATCTTTGATTTTCCTTATGGCTTATTCCAGCACAAAGTTAAATAATAATGGCGACAACGCATCTCCTTGTTTCAGGCCATTTTCGACGTGGAAGCTCGTGGACAAAAATTTTCCTACAAGGACTTTACTTTGGGATTCACTTAAACATGTCTTAATTAATCTAATTAGCTTTCTCGGTATTCCAAGCTCTGTAAGAACGTTGTATAATGTTTCTCTCCTAACCGAGTCGTAAGCCTTTCTAAAATCAATAAATAGTTGATGTACCGGGGTATTGTATTCCCACTTCTTTTCGAGTATTTGGCGAATGGTAAATATTTGGTCGATAGTTGATCGATTTCGTCTAAATCCGCACTGATAATCTCCAATAATTTCATCTGCGTATGGGGTCAATCTAGCTAACAGAATATTTGAAAGGATTTTATAGGATGTTGACAGAAGAGAAATGCCTCGATAATTATTACGGTCAGTTTTGTCGCCTTTCTTGTGAATTGGAACAATGATTGACTCTTTCCACTCTTGTGGCAATTCTTCCTTGTTCCAGATAAGGAGAATGAGTTTGTGTATCTTGTTCCGCAATTTTTCGCCTCCAGCTAAAATTAATTCAGCCGGAATATCATCTACCCCCGGAGATTTGTGTTTCTTTAATTTCTTTATAGCGGCTTCCACTTCTATTCGATTGGGTTCTGCAATATACGGTTCTGCGGTGTGTATCTCCTTTTCTCCACGCACATTAGTTTTTGGCTGCGTGTTCAGCAAATCGTCAAAGAAATCTTTCCATCTGTTTAAGAGGCTATCCGTATCAGTGAGAACTGTCCCGTCAGATTTCTTTAAAATATAAGCACGAGGTTGATAGCCTTTCTTAAATTCGCTGATCCCCTTATACATGTCCCGAATATTTTTATTTTTACTATTATCTTCAAGTTCCTTAATTTTAGCTTTCAAAAAATCCCGTTTCTTTGTTCTAACAGTTTTGGAAGTTTCCCGCCTGATATCTGCGAAATTTTGTGTAGTTATTTCATTCGGATTTTGTAGCCACCGTAATTTTGCCTGTTTTCTCTTCTCTGCTAGTTTAATGCATTCTTGGTCGAACCATGGTTTGTTCCTACGTATTTCCGCGTGTCCCAATTTTTCTATTGCTGAACTTTTAATGCTATCTCTAATTTCAATCCAAGTATCCTCAACACTAGTGCACTCCGAGTCTTCTAAAACCGAGAATCTATTCGAAACTTCAATCTGGTATTCCTCTCTTACCTGGCTCTCTTCTAATTTCTTTAAATTAAATCTCTCCGTTTTCGGACATTGAGTATTACCTTTATTCAACGATAATCTCTCCCGTATTATCGCTGCTACCAGGTAGTGATCAGTGTCACAATCAGCCCCTCTAAACGACCGGACGTCAATTATGCTAGATTGTCTTCTTCTATCTACTAAAACGTGATCAATTTGATTATGTGTTTTTCCGTCTGGTGATACGAAAACTATGAATTCGATACTAAAATCGGCCGTTTTCATACATTTTTATATAGCACTTCTTCTGACTCCCCATACACGTGCAAGGGGGTCTTATCCCCACAATATTATTTCAGATAATAAGTAAACCAAGTTTGATTAAAATTATTCCAGGCGTTCCAGATTTATACTGGAGCATACAAACATACACATACAGAGTTATGCTGAAGCAAACACACACACACACACACACATATATATATATATATATATATATATATATATATATATATATATATATATATATATATATATATATATATATATATATATAGTTTTCAAATTAATCAATAAAATTGAGGAAAGCGGTGGAGAGCGTTGTGGGGATCCTTAAGACTCTATGATAAAAAGTAATAAAAATAATAATTGCAATTTATGATAATTCATATTCATAACTGATACCTTGTATTCTCTTCTTCTTCTTCACTCCTCGATCTAAAAATTGATGGGTATTAAAGATCAATATTTCCCTAACCAAACTACTCAAGACGCCCTTCGTGGCTAAGCGGTTAGCGTACGAACCTTTGGCGTGGCAGACCAGGGTTCGATTCCCGGCGGGAGCTCATGTGGTTCGGATTCCCACGTTAATCAGTACGTCCCGTCTCATTTAAGCTCGCTGCTGAAACGAACGTTAAACTCAAAATCAACTCAACCCAACCCAAACTACTCAAATTAATATCTGATAATATGGATACATTATGCGTCATTTGACGATAACTGCATAATTTTACATAACGACATAAATTACAAACAATTTAATTACTATCATAATTTAAATTAAAACAATACAGATAAGAATTTAAAATTGTAATTCTTTGTTTCCCCAAATATGCTTCGATTTTACATCACGTCCATCACCCAAAGTGAACATCATGAAAACATTAAATTTTCTCCAATATATTATTAATATGGTCGGTTTTGTCGATATTGCCTGGTTTCTTCTTGGTTTACAGAGTCCATTTTTAATTTATTTTTTCCCTCCAGCATTACGTTAGTTCATCCTCAATGACCATTTAAACAGCCAATAATGCTACTTTCTCTGCTCTCTAAAACCATAAGTGTACTCTATGGTAAATGGGACACGAAGGTTCTATGCTGCATTCACAAAAGGTCCTCATTTGCTTCTGTCCTTACGGAATCCAGTAGTCAGGATAGTCAGGATCCAGTATCTATTGTACTTTGTATTGCTATTTCTGCGAGGTTCATCTAATTATTGTCCTCCCATCTGCAAAACATTTTGTAATTTTTGTGGCTAAAACCCGATCGACTTTCGTTTCTTTCATTTAATTGTAAAGTAAATTTCATCTCTGGTCCTTCTCTTTTCTGTACATTCATCGCATCGCGAATGTCTTTAACTTTCTCCTTACTTTCGTTTCTAAACCATATAGAATTGCACTTATGCAAGATGTCAATGAAACATTTATTTAATGAATCGATCATTCTTCTGAAAATGGCATCATAGGCTACGTTTGATAGTTAATTAATTAAATAAATAAATTATAAGATATCAGTACTGCATACATCATATTAAAATTAGTATGATAAGTACAGCATTAAAGTGTCACTGATTATTTCAAGATAATTTCTTGGTCCCAAAATCCAAATATTAAGATGGTACCCTTAAATAGTTTCTAGACGATTCCCTTCCAAAATTTCTTCCCACGTTTCACTGTGAATTGATTTAAATGTTAGCTGACTTCACAGCTATATATGGAACTAATGATACTAAATAAATAAAGAAATCATCAATAAAAAGTATCTCGTTCCCATTGGTCCAATATGTCAGAGTCTATTTACTGTATTTCCTTTTTCGTAGATGGTATTTGGAATCTAGTAAAGGTGTCAAGTTTCATATTTGTACAGTTAAGTAGCACTTCAGTTAAATAGTGGGAATTCAAGAGAAGAAAGAACATGAGTGACTCATCAGTTGTTGCATTTATGCGTAATTGGTGCCGGAAGTACTAGACCTACACGTCCTTCGACTGCAGATGAAATTAGCTAGCACTGAAAAGGGGAACACGTTACTCTACGTTTTGAAAACATAAGATATGAACTTTTTTTTTTTTTAAGTCTTTTTCCCCAGGAATAAAACGCTCACTTTTCAAATTGGTATCTCTGGAAAATTTGTGCGTGGATTCTTTTGTGTTAACAATACCATGTAAATGGAGAAATAGGGCATATGGATGTCAAAAACCGAAGGCTATATTTGAATCGGTTAATAGAAAGAACCTCTCTACTAACATGTAACTGGGTATACTACAGTATATATACCATTTTTTTTAGGGGGGCGCGGTGGCTCAGTGGTAGAGCGTTCACCTCCGGTGCTTGGGGTCCCTGGCTCGATCCCAGCTCGCGCCGTGTGGACTTTGTGGTGGACAAACACCGTGCTCGTGAGTTTTCTCGGGGTTCTCCCGTTTCGTCCCACTTTCTTCATTCCACCATTTCATTCATCTCTCATCATCACCGTCTTCTTTAGCCTAACCGGCACGGCATAACCGTGGGACGTAAAACTTAAAGATTTCATTTCATTTACCATTTTTTTTTAGCAATATTGGAACTAAATGTTAACCACTTTCTTGGTAAGACCCTATTTTAGTAACTTTTTGACCGTAGGTAAAAACAAAATCAATTACATATTGACAATTATAAAATCTGTCTCGATAAAACAGGTAGCAGAGTCACAATGTATACCACTTGAAGGAATTTGGTGTTGTTTTTCGTAAAGCAATCTACTTAATTCTTTGATAAATTGAAGATGTTTTTTCCGGCCGATGATGCAATTTATTTTAAGGTAACTGGCACGTCAATTGGCACTGCTGGAATTATTGGGGCGTGATGCCATGAACATTGGGACGAACTAAATTTTCAGTGAACAGTCCAATTTCCACTTCTAAACTTTATTAAACATATTAGTAAGTTCTGAAACACCGATTTCGCACCT
This sequence comes from Thermobia domestica, assembly GCF_964235325.1. Lineage (NCBI taxonomy): Eukaryota > Metazoa > Arthropoda > Insecta > Zygentoma > Lepismatidae > Thermobia > Thermobia domestica. The sequence continues at coordinate 104,590,002 of NC_137454.1, read as the reverse complement.
GTACCAAGCTCGAAGATGGACCTGAGTGCTGAACCGTATGAGGAATAATATATTATTCTTCTGGAAATTATGCATGATTGGCTTAGGCTGTACGTTCAAATTTGTTGTATTTCAGTAAATCGTTATTAAATATATTTTCACGATCTAAAATTTGTGTGGTAATACAGTTAAATATTTTTGCTTCTGAATTGCCACTTAAGACCTTTTTGCTTACTTTCAGGTACAGTTTTGAACATAAGATAAACACTCATGACGTCAGTATCCCCTACCTATTGGTCAAATCACGTCAATTTCACTTTAGATAGATGCAGAATTGTACTACGAACATTCCCATACCAATATGTCGATTTCCGACGAATATGGAGTCAAAGTCTTTTCGCTTAGGATGGCAGAGTAGATTCCGCCTCATGTAGCCTCGCTGCTGAAAGGGACGTTAAACTAAAATCAACTCAACTCTTATCCAGGTAAATGGTCGCCTCACGCTGTAGTAAACAGATAGCATGTAGTATGTATTTTTTTCTAGTTTCTATTAACTAACTAACTAACTCTATGCCCTATGGAACCCGGAGGCTCAATGCCGTGTTCACTAAAGCTCTCCACCAAATTATGTTCTTGGCTTACTGAATCCAGTTTCTACTTTGTATTTCTTTCTCTGCGAAAACCACCTTATATTACCCTCCCATCTGCGCCTAGGCCCTCCTAAGGATCGTTTTTCGATTGGATTTTCAGTGAAAATTTGAGAGAGTTCCTACTTTCTTCCATCGTGGCTACATCAAATGCTCACCCAAACCTCCTAGATTTGATGACCCTATATTCCCGTTCCTCTTGGGTCTGAATATTTATCTCAGGATCTTGTTCTGAAAAACTTTCAGCCTACGTTCTTCCCTCAGAGTAAGCGACCATGTTTCGCAACCATAACAGTCATGATTATCGTTACGTATATCTTAAGCTTAGATTCCCATTATTTTGATAAATATCTGTATGCTTCCCAACAGTATAATATTTTAGAGAAGATTAATATTAATTTACCGCTGCCCTTTAAAAAATGTTATGATGATGCCTTCAATATTAAGTGAGTACAAACAGAAGATGTACTCTAAAGAATGAAACTTTACGAAAATGTTACGTGAATTGAGCTTAAACATAATCTACAACATGCGTTGAGACAAAAATACTTCTCCCGACGACTGGACAATATGTTATTATCTTGTCATGCAACGAAGGCATAATATATTTTTCTTACAAAAAATAAAAAAAATAAATGACGAAAATTGCAATTAAGAGATGAATGACTTATTCTTTCCCAGCAGTGACAATGACCTAAAGAAAATGACCACACTATAAGAGGATCGTGATTCACAAAATTTGAAGCAAACAATTGTTTTCTTGTCTCGCTAGAAATCAGAATTTGTAGTCTGCAAAGAAGACTGGGACCCTGCCTCCCTTTAATTTTTTTTTCTTTCTTTCTTACAAAAGTGAGGAAGATATACTAAATAGCTTTAACACCTATAAGTTAGGGTTGCCAGGAGAAACATTTTGTCTTCAACTTTGTCAGAAATGTTAAAATAGACTATTATGAATGGATGATTTGTTCATAGAAAAACGTTCTTCGAATAGTCATTCCGTATTAAGCAGAATAATATTAAGTGAATCCAATCCCGCTACCATCCATTTAGAATGGTAATTTTTTGGGGATTATCCACACTCCAACAAACTGAATATTAGGTAGTTAAAATGGGTAAGACCTAGTCAATTTCAGGTTGATCGTGTTACCATTACTCCTGTTACAAACTTTTATGGATGATTAATTTGTGATCGAAGTCCTAATTTGTGATACAATTAGTGTTGTTTTATTAACATGTAAGAAATTAGCATAGAATAAGGCGATTTCCGAAATTTTGTAGTTGAAGTACCAAGCACTACATGAAGTAGGGAATTTGGTTTTCATGATCTAAAACATGATTAATCAGCTGAATCATGATTACACGTAGCCCTATAGTTGTCTATAGGCCATAAGGTTCACCGAAATTGAAACTGTTGATTACCGCTCAAGGAAGGACCAGTCACGCATAGTAAGAACAGTTACTATTTATGCATAGGCAGCTCAAACTTGGAAAATTAAACTTCTAGGTAGAAAATCCTCAGCAACAAACTATGATTTACAGTTTACCGAGTATATACTACGATTCTCAACACTCGTAAGATATAATCGATAATAAATGGAAAAGAGCCTTAACGTAAATTTTGTTAAACTGTTGAAACTAAATCAGAATAAGTTTAGATAACTATCACTAAGCATAGGTCCTGAAAATCAGCACTTACAATTTTTCAATCTAGTTATATCGAATGTAGTGAACAGCTTCAGAACTCAAAATCATAATGTGCGCATACCATATATATACACAATGAGGGAGAGTGAGAAAAAAGAGAGAATATAACGTAATTTCTTCTTCTTCTTCTTCTTGCTTTTGTTATGATTTCACTGAATATTTTAACTTTTATGTTTCATTGAAGTCACAAGTGATGAGTTGAGAACCATAGTGAGCTATCTTCAATCGTGACATAACTTATGATGTGACTAGTTACCATCTACTAACTATCTTGATAACCGTAATTTCAAAAACCTTAAATGAATATCCTTCAGAATTTTTTTATTTATTTTTATTTTTTTGTATGAATTAACGTTGGATGTAGGCAACCTTCATCATTAAAACTTGTAAAAGCAGACTAAAATAGATTTAAAGTTTATATCCTAACGACTGTGCTTTCTTTTAAATGAAGAAACTACAATTATGTAAATGTACAGTACTGTTAGTGCTCATTAATTAATAAACTAACTTATTTTTGACAATAGTGCAACTTTCTGACAACATATATCTTTTATTACAAAATTATTCAACACACGAAACACAACAATTTGGCTTGCAAAATGAAGTAAAAATCATATCTTCTGGTAAGTTAATCTCATATATTTAGTTGTTTCAAAATGCTAGCGAAGTTACATATTCAAGATATGACTCTATAGTGTAATTGATGATACAACCAGTATGGAAATAATAATCACGTACCTTCAAGAAATTTCAATCTTTATTCTGACGCAGATATTTCTTGCAGTTGATTGAATGGTCTTTAGAATGATAGCTTCCAAATTCAATGTATGGAAACGAGTATTAGCATTTGATTACCCTCTTCACAGATATGAATATATTTAATTCTGACTTCAAATGTTCTGTTGTCATAAAAATTCCTAATCGATTTTGTCTTAAAGTCTATTAATATAATCCAAACGCAAACTTTCCATAATTGAAGCAAGCATAAACGAACAATTACCATTTTACTCAAACTACATTTGAGTATCTGTCTGTCTGCCTATTTCACGACAATTTTCGTAAAATTTATCCGATTTTAATCAAAGTGGGAATCAGCCTCCCTACAGGGTTGAAAAACAATCTGCAGTTTGAAAGTTGATTTGGATTATTTAGTTGAGTTTAGAGTCTCGCTCAGCATCGAGGCTATATAACCTACAAGTTAACGTGAGATTCGAACCACATTAGCTCCCGTCGATAATCGAAGTCGGTTCTTCCACATAACCATAAGGGAGCTAGTTTAAATTGGAGTTAAAATCCGTCAAGAACAATTTAATCCCATGTGGAAAGTTTGGGCATTCGTGTGGGATCGCGGGCTCAGTAGTGAAGCAGTAGAGCGCTCATTTCTGGCGCGCGGGGTTGCAGGTTCGATCTCAGATCGCACTAAGTAGCCTTTGTGATGGATAAATACCGTGTATGTGGGTTTTTACGGGGTTCTTCCGTTTCCTCCTAACTTTTTTTCATTTCATCATTTCATTCATTATCATCATTACCCTTTAACTTAATCCAGATGCATAAGCTTTGGACGTTACACTAGATATTTCATTTCATTCATACATAATGTGACAACAAAACAAATTTTCAATCAATTAAATAACTTTGTGATTTGATATCTTCAGATGTAGAGATAAAAAATACGTCTATTAACATTCGTTTCATTTTGCAAGTATTCTGTAAATTTATTCCATATATCTGTTCGGGTTCATCGAAGAAAAAAGTCCTTGCACTTGCGTGACTCTTAAGAACTAGTCACATTTTCAGAGAAAATAGGGTTAAGCTAGTCTGGTCAATTGCAAGAAAATAAATTACTTCATCAATGAGATTTTTTGTTACACTCACAAAAATAAAAAAAGAAATGAAAATACAGTAAGTACAAGATTATTTTCCTAGCTTTTTGACTATATTAGTAAACCTTTAATATATATGCAAGTGAATATCTGGAAAATGTGGCCATCATAGCGTAGCTCTTGGAATGAAATGAAATGAAATCTTTAAGTTTTACGTCCCACACATGTGCCGTGTGGGCTAAAGGAGACGATGATGATGAGAAATGATGGAAATGGTGGAATGAAGAAAGTGGAGGAAAGGGAGAACCCTGAGAAAACCCACGCACACGGTGTTTGAGCATCACAAAACTCACTTAACGCGAACTGGGATCAAACCAGGGATCTCAAACGCCAGAGGTGAACGCTCTACCACTGAGCCACCGCGGCCCTACATCCAGTTCTTGTACACGTGGTATTCCTAATATTATTTCTCAATCTACCCCCTAGCTAAGCATTCCTAGGGGACAATGGTAGAGCGACAATCTCTTCTCTGTGCGGGGCCCCTGGTTCGATCTCTCGCTATGTGAGTTTACGATAGACAAGATCGTATCCGTGGATTTTCTCGAGATTCTCCCATTTCGTCTCACATTCTAATTTCTCCAGTTCTTTCATAAGCATTCCATTTTATTAATTAACCGTTTTCTTTAGCTTTACAGAGCATAATCGGGGAGCGCATCTTACACCTCCCTAACTTCCCGTTTTTCATTCGCCTTAGGACATGTTAAGACTTATCTCACTCACACATGCAAAACATATATCTTGTTCATGCTTAGATAGTTCCACTTGGAGATTGACGACAAATCGTATGAACGATTTCATGGGGAGAGCTAATTTAAAGTACAATATGATTATGCCAGGTTTCTGTTACGTAGTGGTCATTGTTATTACTTGTTGCAAAAACCTGGCAACCCCAGTGGAAATATAAAAAAGGAAAAAATCTCTAAGAAGAAAAAAAAAGACTATAGTAAATAAAAATAAACAATAAAAAAACCGGAAAAGAAAATAAGAGAAAAGATAAAATTAAAGGAAGAGGGATATTGCAGTAGGGTTAAAGCACCGTGTCCTTGAGACGACTGTGTCAGAGCCCTTTTTCATCCGTTGAGATTGCATGCAGTGCGTGTACTAATAGATTTCTATATAAATATACCAAAAACATAGAGCTCAGGTGGTCATCATCTCAGTACATTTCGTACCTCCAAACATTGCGCTCTGCTTTGTACCTGGCTGCTACCATGGCGAGGCACACGCTGTCAGCGGTAAGTGAAAATGATGCTATTGGGTCATTTGTATCAATCAATTTAAAAGTAGGGCTTTAAGAAATGATCTAATTAAATATTAGCTTTTTTTCTAAGATTGAATATTGCGCAAATTATTTTCAAAAGACTTTCTGATTATTTTGAAAAGCACATATATGAGAATTTACATACTGCATGAGGGTAAGATAGCCCAAACGGGCAATGTTCCATTTTCTATTAGGGTACTTAGTGTTAGACCCAATTAGGACAAAGCAAGATGAGTTCGGGGACAGCAATATTTTTTTTTTTAATTTTATTTTAGAAAATCTGCCTTTTAAAAAGGTACAAATTTTCAGATTAATTGAGTGCGGTTCAATTTATATGCTAATTTTACCATTAGAGGACAGTGAATATTTCTTATCCAATAATTACTCGCTGTTTTAATTCCTCTCTAGAAATACTGTATTCGCTATAAATTAATGAATCTTATATCTGGGCAAGTACGTACGCAGGGGTGGATCCTGGGGGTCTGGAGTCCCCGAAGTCCTGACCTACCTGCACACTCAGCCTAATTTTAGGGGTAGTTTTACAAATTTTAATATAATTTATCCTCAGATAATACATAACACTATTATTTATTAAAAGTGTTTCGCTTCGGTCAGATTTTAGTTTTAATTAAGGCAAAGAAGTTCCTAAGGTAGAATGAATGGCATTTAAATTTATCTTCAGATTGAATTTGGACCCTTCCGAAATAAATTTCTACGTGTGTCCCTGTATCTGAGTAATTTGCGTTGTGTTCTGTGCATTTTATCCTTTATACTTGTATCATAACACATACAATGAGTATGAAGTGAGAAATTACTTTCACATTTTGTACACCTTGTCTCAAATTGTCTACTAACATAATCCAAGTGCAAACTTACCTAATTGAAGGCAATATAAGCAAGCTACTCGTACTATGATTAGACTCAATGTGTATTTCTGTGTATCTGTCTGTCTATGAATCCGTCTGTCTGCCTGTTTCATGATAATTTTCCTAAAAAAATTATCTGATTTTAATTGAACTTGAGTCTGAATCTAGTGTGCTGCTTTCCCCTTAGCTTTCAGAAATAAACAATGATTTCGGGTTGATTTCATCAAAATAAATCAACCCTGTCTTGGAAGTTGGAACATAGTGTGATAACAAAATCAATTTATTCCTCCTCGTTAGTTAAGTGGCGTGCCACGCGCTTCTTTGGTTCGATTCCCACTAGGAAAGCATGAAAACGTTCCCGATCCCATCTTAAACTGTAGTTTAACGACTTATATATCCTCAGTGCTGGAAGGGATACCTAAGCCCAATCCAACCAACTGAAACCAGTTTTCAATGTTAAGTCGAATAAAGATCTTCAGCTTTGGAGATATGATGTTAAGGTTCGTTTCATTTTCCAGAGACACAATCCTGAATATATACCGCAGAGTAGCGAGCTATTTGAACATGCTTTCCTTTAACTTGAAATGGTTCAAACTTGTTCAATATTGTCCTCAAGTCCTGCAACCTTAAGTTGATTCATTTTCAGACTACATAGAATGATGAAATTTTACACAGCGATGTAAATCTAGTGACAATACAATGCTCCATTGTTACTTTAATATATTTCTATGGTGGCCCAAAAGTAGGTATACAGCCCCGCATCGATCAAGTATAACATTCTAGCTGATAAGTTTATTTGCTTCGGCTAAGAGCAAATAATAAAGAAACTAAGTCTACCTGATGGATAGCAATAAGAAATGATATAAAAAGCAATGAGTTGATCAGTATGAGACTGTATACCTACTTTTGGGCCACCCTGTATATTTTATTAAGTATTAATATTGTTCTCTACTAACTATATCCTACTCCAATATGCAACCAAAAATTCTCTGAAGTTGGCAGATACGGTATAACATGAAGAAGATGATTGTAAATTATATTTTAGATTGTGAAAGTGCGGTAGATTTCAAGAATTGATTAGTGTGAGGATATCGCTAAACGAAAAAGTAAAATCTATATATATAAAAGAGAACGCACAAATCCTTTGTTCCCTCATCACGCTAATACGGCTGAACCAATTTCTTTCATTTTTGGGGGGTTATTAGGATTTGGACCCTAGATGGTTTTTATCATATCACTTTAATTTTTAATTACCAGTGTCTTGAGATAATTGACCATTCAAGTGTCCATAACGTACAAATCCTTTGTTAGTTCATCATAGGTAAAAATAAACGTATTTATATGCAACCCGCATGACCGTGTCACTCGGCGGGTTAACATAAATGACAGGCGATATAATGTTAACATTTACTGCAATCTACTATGGTTTTTATCATATCACTTGAAAGCGAAAAAGTAAAAATTATCTAAGTAACAAAGTTTATTGCGTTCTGGGGTGACCGCAGCGAAGCGGGGTGAACGCTGCTAGTATAAAATAAATATTTCTGACTAAATGCATGACTAAAATGAAAAACGGGGGGAGCACTCTCACTTACAATCAGTTTATAAGTACATGAGAGCTGTCCTCATGCATTTCTTTTTAGTCATGAGCTCCCTCGTATGCACCTTTGGCATTGGAGACCCGGGTTCGACTTCCTATGGGAGCTTATCTGGTTCGAATCCATGTTAAGCTGTAGGTCCATGTCGCATATATCCTCGGTAGAGGGGACACGGTGACTCATTGGTAAAGCGCTTACCTCTGGTGTGTAGGATCCCTGGTTCGTTTTCCGGCCAAGTAAGTTTGTGGTAGACCACATCGTGTACTTGGGTTTTCTCGGGATACTCCTATTTCCTCCCACATTCTCATTCCAACTTCTTTTCCATCATTATTCACTTGTATTTGTTATTCGTCTCCTTCAGTCTAAAGGGCATAACTGTGGGACGTTAAACTGAAAGATTCATTTTTCATTTTTTTTCATATAGTCTCGATGCTGAACATGGCACTAAACTGAATTCTTTATAGTCATGCTTAAATAGTCTTTTTAAAGTAATTTTCTTAAGAACAGAAATAATTTTTACTTTTTAGTAAAGTGTTTTTTTAACTTTCTGCAACGATTAATTTTTTAGGAGGTCGTTCTTTTTATAATATTTTATTTTATATAGCTAAACCGGGATATATTATGTCTAAACAAAATCCTGATTGCAATATATATATGCATTATGTGTTAAGATATGAAAGTAATAGTAAGTACAGTGAATCTCTTTCAATCGCTTATCTGCTTAACCGCTCATACTCCAAGAAATGTTATTTTTGTTAGCTGCGCTCGGTGCTCCACAACAATGTATGCTTCTTTGTTTAATAAATATGTTTGCAAAATACAATAGCGTACTGCACTTCGTTCAGTATTTTAGGCTCAATCGTATTTTTTTTTTCAATTTTGTATTTTTCTTCAATCAATACACTAAGTGTGTGATAGTCTATTGTGTTTTATTGAATATACAATATTTCGCTCAACTGACTGTAGCTAGAGAAACTTGTAGTTGACACTTCTGATAAGTTAAATTTATACAATGATAATATTGTAAGCCTTTTTTTGAACCATTATAGACATGCTAAACAATTTAGGAACTGTGAAATTGCTGATTTTCTTTTCCGTTTTCCGATCAGGACTCAGTCCCGTGGTGATCGATTAACTGGGAGTTTACTGTATATGCTTTGCTTATGAAAACATTGAAAATCTTTGAGAATTGCAGTATTACCGGTAACACTGTAGGCTTTATTATTCTTAATTTTGTCTCTTCTTATTTAAAAAATATTTTAAGAAATAAAGCAAACGAGAAGTAATTAATATTTATAAAAGATCTCACTAACAAGGAAAGCTATCCAACTCCTCGGCGACTATTGCATTGAAACTTGCACAAGTGGAAGAACATATTGAAAGATGGAAATATGCTTACACTTACGATTCGCAACATCATCGAACCGGAAGTACGTAGAATGATAGTTCCCCCATAGCCCCTGAAAGTTATGTACTCTCGTCATACACGCCAGAATGTGATACACTGGAACCTGTTTTCTCACGAAGACAAATATTGCAAACTCAAGATGATAACAGTCGGTGGTGATTGGGATCTCTAGTACGTCATTGATGCGAATCGATGTCAAATGGAACACGATAGACAATCGTAAGTTCCAAACGAACACGTTTACCCGGTGGAGAAAAGAGACCCCCAAAAAGCTTTCTATTATTATTATTATTATTATTAGTAGTAGTAGTAGTAGTAATAGTAATAGTAGTAGTAGTAGTAGTAGTAGTATGATTAGTAAAAATAATAATAATGAGAAGAAAAGACAACAGATGTTTTGTTAGGCCCGTTAAGTAACGAAGGACTTTGGGCAATCTTGAGTGTTCTCTAGCACTGCTTAGGGCTGTTCCGATAATCGAGTAATCGATAGCAATTCGATAAAATTTCAAAACCGTTTCATCGATTAAGAATTTTAATTTTATCGAACTTTCGAGACTCCCGAAATGTTCGAGACTCGAAATGATCGAGACTCCCGAAATGATCGAGACTCTCCAAATGATCGAAACTCTCGAAATGATCGAGACTCACGAAGTGTTCGAGACACTCGAAATGTAAGAAACATTAGACAACTTCGAGACACTCGAACTGTTCGAGAATCTCGAATTGTTTGAAAGCAGCAAATACAGAATATATCAATATGATCGCATTTGTCGAGTCGCTTGAATATTTAGAAAAGTTCGGCATTATCAGAGTGTTCGAAAGAAACGATGTGTTCGAGGTTATCGTAGTTGTATATAATATGTATTACCAGTGGCGTATTTACGATTTTGTTTCGGGAGGGGCTTTGCTAACTTTCGGGGGGGGGGCTTTGCCTGGAAATGTGAAAATTCTGCAAGATATTTCATTTACTTTACTATACTAAGTAAATTTTTGTGGGAGGGCTTAAGCCCGGAAACCACCCCCTAAATACGCCACTGTGTATTACATATATGTAGAGTGTTCATTTTAAAATTTCTCTCCTTAGCAATGTAGTGAAAGAAAAGTTTTTTCCCCACAGATCTGTACAAGGTTTAAGCAGTCTGTCAGAAGAGAGAAAGAGAAAAAGAAAACATGCATCACCCGAATGGAATTGGAATCCAAGACAACATTAGTCTATTAATAGTCACTTTGCCGATTGCGCCAATAACGGGGCAGGCAGAAAAATAATTTTACATATGATTTCGACAAATACAACTTTGCAATAACTTATCAGATGAAAAAAAGTTGTTTGACTAGTTTGGCTGCAAGAAGAAATCATTGGAGAGGTGAAGAAACCGAACTGTCCATCACTACTTTTGATAATACCCGAAACTTCGATAATACTCGAAATGTCGATAATACCCAAAACTTCGATAATACTCGAAATGTCGATAATACCCAAAACTTCGATAATACCCGAAATGTTGATAATACCCGAAACTTCGATAATACTCGAAATGTCGATAATACCCGAAACTTCGATAATACTCGAAATGTTGATAATACCCGAAACTTCGATAATACTCGAAATGTCGATAATACCCGACCCGAGACTTCGATAATACTCGAAATTTCGATAATACCTGAAACTTCGATAATACTCGAAATTTCGATAATACCCGAAGCTTCGATAATTTCAAATACTCGAACGGTTTCGAGTAACCGATGACAACTCGATAAATTTTCACTCCCGAAGTTCGATAGGTTCGATAGGTTATCGAACACCCTTCCACTGCTATAAAGGTTTTATAAATCACAACCAACCATACCCCACCGGGATTCGAATATGGGACCCTTGAATCGCTGGCTTGACGCCTCAACCCACACGAACACGAGGTCTGCAAAAAGAAGAAATAGTATAGGACAGGGTTTCTCAACTTGGGGATCGGGAAGATAAGCGAAAGAGAGAAATATAACTAGAATCTAATACTGGAAAATATTTTTAAATAATTATTATTTTGAATTTTGTTCTGATAGACAACTTTTACATATTTGTATACATAGTGTCAAGAACAAAGAAAAAATGTCTACTAAACATTTTGTACAGGTGCACAGTTGATTAAAACTCAATTTAAATGAAAGAGCTACGATATGAAACTAATGAGAGCTACATATCTAAATACCAGAAGAATGCAAATGCACTTTATGTTTTAATCATATGACCAAAAATTAAGGGAATCATGAAGTTTTAAAATTTTCAAACGTATCCTTTTTGAAACAGTATGACGGATAGGATTCGATATTTGTAATATGAATGAACGGTCCAAACTTGGTTTTAATCCATTCCTTTTAGGGAAGTTACTGTATCCACTATATACAAGAAATTAATTCTACTATTATAGAAATAAACGTATATAGTGAGATCTCTGCAATAGGTATATTAAAAATCCGACACTACCTTAAGCCAGAAATTATAAGGAGGTAGCCGGCAAGAAGATGTGATAATATGGGGTCGTGATCGTAATTAGGTTGAGAACCACTAGTATAGGATTATTATTATTATTATTATTATTATTATTATTATTATTATTATTATTATTATTATTATTATTATTATTATTATTATTATTATTATTATTAGTTCTTTGTCGTATTCTTCGTCTTATTGCCGACCTCATGTTCGTGTTGATTGAGGCGTCAAGCCAGCGACTCAAGGGTCCCGAATTCGAATCCCCGGCTGGGGTATGGTTGTTTGTGGATTTTAAAACCTTTATAGCAGTGCTAAAGAACACTCAAGAGTGCCCGAAGTCCTTCGTTACTTAACGGGCCTAACAATACATTTGTTGTCTTATTATTATTATTAGTTTTACTAATCATACTGCTCATATTAATAATACTAATCATACTACTCTTACTACTACTACTACTACTACTACTACTACTACTACTAATAATAATAATAATAATAATAATAATAATAATAATAATAATAACAGTTGATATTGCCATTTTTGCTTTGTGGTTTCAGCGTATTCCTTTTCTGCACCGGGTAAACGTGTTCCTTTGGAATTTACGATTGTCTATCGTGTTCCATTTGACATCGATTCACATCAATGACGTACTAGAGATCCCAATCACCACCGACTGTTATCATCTTGAGTTTGCAATATTTGTCTTCGTGAGAAAACAGGTTCCAGTGTATCACATTCTGGCGTGTATGACGAGAGTACATAACTTTCAGGGGCTATGGGGGAACGATCATTCTACTTCCGGTTCTACGACGTTGCGAATCGTAAGAGTAAGCATAATTCCATCTTTCCATCACAATTACGATCATTGAAATTAGACTACTCACAACTCTATGCACACAATCTCGAAAGTCGAAAAGACCGGCATGTGGTATGCTTTTTCATTTGTTACTTTGTTAAACAAAGATTAGAGCCAAAAGACGACAATCAATCACAGTCGATTTTTACTAATTGACCGAGATGACAGCAACGATGATTGGGACAAAGGGACTGTGGAAACTAAAAGTTGGAAAAAAAAAGAAGGTAAAATAGGTAGCATTAGGACTATGTGATAAGATATGAAGTGAAAATGGAAATAAAACAAGACTAGCCTTCGGCTAGCTGCGTACTCCTCCCCCAGACCCCCACGTTTGCTCGGTATACTGCCTCGCACCTCATACTTCAGCCTTTGATTTCCTTTGTTCCACGCAAAGAATACGTTTACGGTGTTGTTCTTTGGGAAAAATTTAAACCGCTTTCTCCCTTGTGGGAGCTAATTGTGTTCAAAAATGTATTTCAAATGGTTCAACTGTTTTTCCGTGACGATCAGACTGACAACCTCGAAGTCATTTTCACATACTGAAAAAAGAATGGAAATTCCTACCCCCTTCCCTTCTCTCGATAAGAGCGGAATTTCCGAAAATGCTCTGGCGGAATTTCGGGAATCGTTGTGATATACGAGTATAACCGCTTCTTTTGCATATATACCAATTTGCATATGCCTAACATGTCTCTAATCTTAAAAAGTTTCGAGATATAGCCATCAGTAGTAGTCCCCCCCGTATGTCCAGCCGAGTCAGCAAAATTTTCTCGATTCTGATTGGCTGAGAGAGGTCACGTGACGTTAGGCCCCGCCCACGCGGGAAATTCAAATTTTCAGGTCACGTGGTATGACGTCATGAGTTACCCTGCGGGGAAATCCCTCACTAATTTGTTCCCTTTTACGGGTAAGATGTGTGTTTCTGATTGGTTGACAGCTGTCACGTGATTTTAGACCCTGCGATATTTGAAATTCGTTCCCTTTTACGGGTAAGATGAGTGTTTATGATTGGCTGACAGAGGTCACGTGATCTTAGGCTCAGGGATTTTTTTTTTTAATTCGTTCCCTTTTATGGGTAAGATGAGTGGTTTGGTACCTTGAATTTGATTGGTTGATAGCGGTCACATGATCTTAGACCCTGGGATTTTGAAATTTGGGTATCCTCTTTGATGAGTACTTTGGTACTATGATACTGATTGGCTGATAGAGGTTACATGATCTTAGACCCGCTACACGGTGAACAGGTCACATGGTATGACGTCATGTTTTACCCTTGCGGGGAAATCCATCACTAATTCATTTCCTTTTACGGGTAAGATAAGTGCTTTGGTACCTTGATTCTGATTGGATGATAGAGATCACGTGATTTTAGATCCTAGGATTTTTGAAATTAGGGTGTCCTTTCTGATGTATACTTTGGTACCTCGATTCTGATTGGCCGACAGAGGTCACATGATCTTAGACCTGCCACACGGTGAACAGATTACATGGGAATACCCCTCACTCATTTGTTTCCTTTTACAGGTAAGATGAATGTTTTGGTACATCAATTTTGATTGGTTGATAGAAGTCACATGATCTTACCCCCCCCCAGTCCATGAGGGAAATACAGAGCGATATGACGGCGATCCATCCTAGACCGGGATCTTAGAATTTAGTTCCCTTTTTATGGTTATGCGTAAAGTTCCCATGAAGGGTTCAACCTCCTCCTTAAATAACCCTTTTTTGGTATCATGATATTGTACTGAAGTTTACATTAAATATTATCGTTCTCTTTGGCAGATAAGATGATTACCAGCTTTCTTACCTTGATGGAGATCCTGTCCTTGAATTAGTAGCCTATGTCTCTGGAAGTAACAATGGTGAAAGAGGGTTGTCGCTTGTAGATTTCTTATAACACATTGTTGTGAGTTTAAGCGATTTTTTAAACGCTCAGTAAGCGCTTCAATTATGGAAACAGTGTTGCCAGATTTTTTTTTACCGAAACTGCTCCGATTCTTTTCGAAACGGTTCCGCAGAGTGCAAGAAATTTTAAACTAAAAATTTTTTCGAACTAAAAAAAAATTGTAACTAAAAAATTTTAAACAAAAATTTTCAAACAAAAAATTTTCGAACTAAAAATTTTGAAACAAAAAAGTTTCAAACAAAAAATTTTCGAACCCAAAAAAAAATTTCGAACTAAAAAAATTGAAACAAAATTTTGTCGAACTAAAACATTTTTTAAAAACAAAAGTTTCGAACTAAAGATGTAAATCACATCTAAAAATTTTCAAATCAAACTTTTTATCGAACTAAACTTTTAAAATTTTCGAACTAGAAATTTAAACCAAGTTTTAGAAAAATCCTAAGAAATGTTTCTCCAGGAATCGAACTCAGGTCTTTCAAACCAAAGATGTGTATGCTAACCGCTTAAATGAATTCGGTTTTAATCGATCTTGGTGGGTTTCGAACCATGGTCCTTGAAAAGGATACACATATACTTTAAGAAAATAAATCTGACAGTGTAACGCTTCTCAAATCAAACTTTTTATCGAACTAAACTTTTAAAATTTTCGAACTAGAAATTTAAACCAAGTTTTAGAAAAATCCTAAGAAATGTTTCTCCAGGAATCGAACTCAGGTCTTTCAAACCAAAGATGTGTATGCTAACCGCTTAAATGAATTCGGTTTTAATCGATCTTGGTGGGTTTCGAACCATGGTCCTTGAAAAGGATACACATATACTTTAAGAAAATAAATCTGACAGTGTAACGCTTCTCAAATCAAACTTTTTATCGAACTAAACTTTTAAAATTTTCGAACTAGAAATTTAAACCAAGTTTAAGAAAAAATCCTAAGAAATGTTTCTCCAGGAATCGAACTCAGGTCTTTCAAACCAAAGATGTGTATGCTAACCGCTTAGCTATGAATGAATTCGGATTTAATCATGCTTGGTGGGTTTCGAACCATGGTCCTTGAAAAGGATACACTTATACTTTAAGAAAATAAATCTGACAGTGTAACGCTTCCGTTCGTGGATTAAAATAAAATGCTGATAGACTTCTTTGTGTGACGACATAGAAGCACATATGATTGAAAAATGCAAACGTCAACGGATCGCATTACTTTTTGTTTTACTACGAACGTGTCAGCATGATTCATGGAAAAAAAGCAAACATTGACATTCTCGTATGGAATATGAGGAAAATGAAATGTCGTCACAGTTACGACAAGTAGTGACATGATCCTGGCAGAAGGGAATTGGCATCGGAATTGCGATACTAGATGTTGTAACTATTGAGAAACGTGAATGACGTCACGATCGATTGTTACACATCGTTTTGGTTCGTGATTCATGACAAAAGCAGCGAGCGTTTTGATTGGTTCGTTGTGATGTCATTTTATAAATTTCCTCGTTTCTGATTGGTTGACGGTGACGTCGTTTTCACAGCGACCTAAATAAAAATCTAAATTTCATTTTTCAAATCCTACACCGCTCTCAACTATCGTGTGAGAAGGTCTGTTCTTGAAAAGTGTCTTTATTTAAGAAGCTTTACTACACCGACTTTTTGTTCATTGAATTTGAGGTAAGTTCAGTGAGATTTTATTTTTCACACAAGATTCGAAAAATCATTTTTATTTTATATTTGTGGGGGTGGATCACGAATACACTGTTTTACTTTTAGTACGAAATATTTAGACTATGAAGAAATTAGTGGAATGGGAAAGTGGGAGTACGAATCAGGAACCCCCACACATTAAAAGTAAGCACGAGAAAATGATATGTTTAGCGTCCCTTCAGCGAGCACCCGTCGGGAATTGAACATGGTCAGAAAATGTGTGCGCTTAGTTTTGAAAAGAATGCATTACAAAATTTCAGAAACTATGCCTGAGAATAATATGGTTCGATTCCCTTTGAAAGCATTAGCGGCCCCTTCAGCTTAACGTGATATTCGAGCAATCAGCCGAGATTGAACCTGGGCCAGAGGCGTGTACGTCAACCATTTAGCTTAGTTTTGAAAAGAATGTATGATAACGCATGAGAATATTAAATTTCAGAAAAGGCTTGACAGCGATCCGATGTGAAAAGCAAACCCCACCGAGGATTGAACCAGAGCCTTCCACGTTAGAAGCATGTACGCTAACCGCTTAAATAAAAAAGAGTGCATGAATATTTGGTTAAAAGATTTACGCTATACAGATTTTGTTTTGACAATTACGTATGTGTAACGTTAATGGTTGGTGAATCTCTTCAACTTGCAAACGCATCATTTAAAGGTCGTTGTGAGTAGAAAAAATGCTTACGCGTACTTTGTCTCATCTCAGTACTGTTGAAACATTCATTCATGCATTCTATTTATCACTATAGAATGGTAGGTCAGTTACATGCTGATGTAAGGGGTCTCGAGTTTGACAGCAATAAAACACACATTTCAGTAACATAATTATTTTTTAAAAAACTTTGATTTCTAGTACATGTGCTTTCATAATGAGATTCTGAACGTCACCGCCAGGAATCAAACTCAGGACCTTTACATGAATTACTTAGTTAATTATTTATCATGAATGTTATGATTTCCTGGGCTAAGCGGTTAGCATACGTGCCTTTGGCGTGGGAGATCCGGGTTCGATTCCCGGCGGGAGCTCATGTGGTTAGGATTCCACGTTAATCAGTAGGTCCACGTCTCATATACCCTCGCTGCTGAAAGGGACGCTAAACTAAAAAATCAAAAAATCAACTCAAATTCACGCTGCTCAATTCCTTTTTTCCCATTACATATTTGTTTTACCGTACCTGTTTGTTTGTTTTCATTTTTAATCATGGCCGAATCGGGTTTTACTGTTTGTAATGAAATCACTCGTCATTATAGACGATTTATGTACGTTTATGTATTATGAGGTGTACGTCAACCATTTAGCTTAGTTTTGAAAAGAATGTATGATAACGCGTGAGAATATTAAATTACAGAAAAGGCTTGACATGCCCCGACGTGGAAAGCAAACCCACCGAGGCTTGAACCAGGACCTTCCACGTCCGAACCATGTACGCTAACCGCTTAGTCACAATAATAAAAAAAAATACGCTATACAGATTTTGTTTCGACAATTACGTATGTGTATCGTTAATGTTTGATGAATCTCCTCAACTTGCAAACGCATCATTTAAAGGTCGTTGTGAGTAGAAAAAATGCTTACGCGTACTTTGGCACATCTCAGCACTGATGAAACATTCATTCATGCATTCTTTTTATCACTATAGAATGGTAGGTCAGTTACATGCTGATGTAATGCTCTCGAGTTTGACAGCAATAAAACACTCATTTCAGTAACATAATTATTAAAAAAAAAAAAACTTTGATTTCTAGTACACGTGCTTTCATAATGAGATTCTGAACGCCACCGACAGGGAATCAAACTTAGGACCTTTACATGAGTTGCTTAGTTAAGAATTTATCATGAATGTTATGATTTCCTGTTTATCAGGTGATTAAGATTTTTTCTTTCTTCTTTTCTTTTGTAGTAAATTCACGCTGCTCAATTCCTTTTTTCCCATTACATATTTGTTTTACCGTACCTGTTTGTTTGTTTTCTCCTTTTATTAACATGGCCGAATCGGGTTTTACTGTTCGCAATGAAATCACTCGTCATTATAGACGATTTAACATTGAGGGCAGAATGCTCGAAATTCAATTCAACGCACCGCCCGTAGGAACCGATATCATACAGTATGTACATAATAGTTTCCTAGCAATGCTGGACCATTTGTTAGCCAATGTCGACGATGAGGCGATGGTTGGTTTATCTGTAATATCGCCACGCAATACCAATAAACCGTTTTGGGTGAGTTTTCGCCAAGCACGAAACTTGACACTGGAAACGATGTGGGCCTCCTTTGAAAGAGTGTTACAAAGTAACAATGCATTTCTCCTGCACGAGCCATTCACCGTTCATTTTCATCGTGTGGATATTCCACGTGGCTATGGCGGTTTGCGGCAAGGAATACTTCAAAACGAAGAATTATTACGTTGCAAGCGAGGGATTGTACGTGTAAAAAATCAAGATTCAAGGTGCCTGGCGTACGCCCTTGTTATTGCTATTGGTCTGAGAAAATACAAGAATGTAGATGTAAAACGACATAAGCAGTATCAACATCAATCGAAATGTATTGTGGACAATGAAGTCGATGCGCTATGTTCAAATGCAGGAGTGAATTTGGATCATGGTGCCAGTGTAAATGAAATACGACAATTCCAGGCATACCTCAAAGAATATAAAATTACAGTGTATACTAGTTTCACAGGCCGTGATATCATGTACGAGGGGCCCAACGACGAAAATCGCACTCCCATAAATTTGATTTGTTTGGCTGGACACTTTGACATCATTCAATCCTTAACTGCTTGTTTTGCAACCAAGTTCTACTGTGAAGCGTGCCATAAAAAGTATAGTAAACGCAATGAACATGTGAAAAATTGTCCTGTAACGTGCTCCAAATGTTTACAGAGACCTCTATGCGACAAGAACCAAACGCCAATATTATGCAAAGACTGCAATCGTCAATTTTACGGCGAAGAATGTTTTAACAATCATCGTAATATTGTATATCATCAAGGGGAACCTGTATGCAAAATGGTGAAGCAATGTACTAGATGCTACAGAGTATATTCTTTTGTGCATACAGGACAACGACTTCATGATTGTAATGAGATCTTTTGCAATGTTTGTAAGAAGATTGTTCCAGGATCCCATCAATGTTTTATGCTTCCTGATCGACAATGCTTGAAACCTGGTGTTCCTTCACTCATGCACGCAAAGAAAGCCTTGTTGATATTCTATGATATAGAATCTATGCAGGACACGAATATTGGCGATAATACGTATGTACACATTCCAAATTTATTGGTTGCAGAACAAGTATGTTATGCATGTGTTGAAAACAATAATATCCAGCAGTCTTGCAGTACGTGTGGTCAGCGCCAGCATATTTTCCAAGGAGAGGATCCAGTTTATAATTTTCTCCAGTACTTGCGGGAACGTCGTCCCAATATAAATAGGATTTTCTGTGTCGCGCACAACGCTAAGGGATACGATGGACATTTCATCGTAAAGACCATGGTAGAACAATGCCAATGGAGACCTGACGTCATATTAAATGGGACCAAGATACTGAGTTTAACGTTGAATAATCTGACGTTCATTGACTCGTTGAACTTCCTACCTATGGCATTAAGTAAATTGTCAAAAGCGTTCAATTTACCCACAACCAAAGGCTACTTCCCGCATTTCTTCAACACCAAGGAGAATCAATCATATATTGGACCACTTCCAGAAACAAAGTATTATGGTGCAGATGAAATGGCCGTTGAAGACAGAAACAAGTTCATGCAGTGGTACAACGATCATCGTAATGATACGTTTGATTTCCAGAAAGAAATTCTCAAGTATTGTATTCAAGATGTCAATGTACTGCGACAAGCATGCGTTTCGTTTATGACGTCATTTGAAACAGAAACCAAAGTGAATCCCTTCTTGGAGACGATCACGATTGCCAGTGCTTCCAATTTAGTATTCCGCCGGAATTTCCTTAAACCCAACACCATTGGAATTCTACCGGCACATGGCTATCGATGGAGAAGTACCCAATCGATCGCTGCAATGCAATGGCTGGCCTACATTGAAAAAACCGAAGAAAAACAAATCTTACATGCGGCCCGACAAAAAGAAGTGTTTATTGCGGGATTCCATGTTGATGGTTACTACCAAGATCCTGAGACGTTAGAGGAGCACGTCTACGAGTATGCCGGCTGCTTTTACCACGGGTGTAAAGTATGTTTTACTACAGGCCGTAATCAGCCCATCTACAGCAATCCAGAAGACACCATGGAATTCCGTTATGAACGAACGCAAAGAAAAAATGCAAGACTGCGTGAATTGGGGTATATTGTACATGAAATGTGGGAGTGCGAATTTAATCAGTTCTTAAAACAAAATCCTGCAATGACGACGTATCTGAAAAATCACCCGTACATGAACCGCAGACCATTAAATCCAAGAGATAGTTTTTTTGGAGGAAGGACCAATTGCGTGAAATTGTACCACCAAGTCGACGAAAAAGCGGGGGAAGTAATAAAATATTTCGATATTGTCTCGCTTTATCCTTACATCAATAAGTGTGCTAAATACCCTGTAGGGCATCCACGAATTTATCTACAGGGTGATGAAAATATACCACCAATAAATAAAGTCAATGGTCTAATCAAAATGACGATATTACCAAGTCAACATCTTTATCATGGTCTCCTGCCTTACCGATGCAACAAGAAACTACTCTTTCCACTGTGTGCTGCGTGTGCCGAAGAAATGAACCCAGACCCTACAGCAACGTGTACGCACAACGATCAGGAGCGATGCCTCACTGGAACATGGGTATCATATGAAATCCAGAAAGCAATAGAATTAGGATATCAACCAGTGGAAATTTTTGAAATTTGGGATTATGACATTGAACAATATGATCCCATCACGAAAACAGGTGGCTTGTTCACGGAATATATCAATACGTTTTTGAAATCAAAAATGGAAGCGTCTGGCTGGCCTAGTTCCTGTGTGACCGAAGAAGACAAATCAAAATTCATACAAACCGTCCTGGAGCGTGAAGGTATTGCATTGGATCAGACCAAAATTGAAAATAATCCTGCACGAAGAAGTTTATCTAAGCTTTGTGTGAACTCTCTATGGGGAAAGCTTTGCCAAAGATCAAACTTTAGCCAGACCACAATTATTGACCGGCCGGAAGAATTTTATGAAAAACTCACTTCCCCCGACATTAAACTCCATCAAATTGTACCCATCAATGATACGATGTTGTATGCGTTCTGGGAGTACAATGAACATGTGCCTGTTCAAAACCGAAACACCAATGTCGTGTTAGGTGCATTTACAACATGTCAGGCACGCCTGGAACTGTACAAGTACCTGGAAATGTTGCAGGAACGTGTTTTATATTTCGACACGGATTCTGTGATATTTACGGAGAAGCCCGGGGAGCCAACCATTGAACCTTCAACGTACTTGGGATGCTTATCGAATGAGATGGAGTCTTACGGACCACGAGCATACATCAAAACATTTGTCAGTGGAGGACCAAAAAATTACAGCCTAGAAATATACAATCCGGATACCAACGTCACCAGTTACATATGCAAAATTAGAGGATTTACATTAAATTACAATGCAGGACAACAATTAAATTTCAATACGCTAAAAGAAATGATTACAAATCAATGCCGTGGACAAGTCACCATCACTATCCCCCATAAGATATGCAGGACCAAAGACCATACCATCGTCACACGCAAAGAAGAAAAAATGTACAGTATCCAGTACACAAAACGTCGATTTAAAGAATTCAATTCTTATGATACGGTTCCGTACGGGTACGTTAAAAAACAGAAGATGGAACTGGAAAAAGAAGATGAAGAAGAAAAAACTGTAAATACCCAATAAGGCCGCCATTTCTTTTTTCCTTTTCCTTTTCTTTTTCCCTCCTTAACCACAAAGCAGCAACACCAAGAAGAAGAAACTGAAGTACCCACAAGAGTTCATAAACCATCAACAACACCATCAGTGGAAGAAATGCAGAATCTCGTACCCAAGGGGGAACCTTGACCATAAAGGTGCAACACCAAGAAAAATGCAGTACCCAGAAGAGTTCATAAACATCCATCAGTGAAAAAAAATGCAGTCATCCTGTACCCGAGGAGGAAGATGAACCTAAACAGATCCATCATTTACGAGTAAGTTTTATTTCTCTCTTATCAATATTGACTCATTTTTATTGTTTCAGGAAAAAAAGAGAATTCATAAAGTAATCCGTCGTTTCTTCTTTTTCTTTACAGGATACGTCTACAACATTCGAAGATGATGACGCGTCCAACATATTCATTAACTCGATCCTGTATTTATTATGTTAATAAACATGTATGAGAAGAGCACATACTTTTCGTTAAAATACAAGTTGAAAAAAATATGTTTTATTATTTCTTGAAACCCTGAACACTTGTTTTCAAATCATGGTAATCTTGAAAATTTAAGGTGAAAAATATATCCAAGATTTGGTTTACATGATTTTGTTCGAAAAAATAATTAAAGAATTTTTTTAGTGTCCAAAATTTGATTTTTAATTTAGTTCGAAAAAATTTGGATTTGAAAATTTTTAGATGTGGTTTACAACTTTAGTTCGAAACTTGTTTTTAAAAATTGGTTCGAAATTTTTTTAAAAATTTTTAGTTCGAAAAATTTTGATCTGAAAATTTAGTTCGAAAGTTTTTAGTTTAAAATTTTTTGTTCAAAAAAAATTGTTTAAATTTTTAGTTCGAAAATTTTTTGTAATTTTTGTTTCAAAATTTTTAGTTCGAAAATTTTGTTTGAAATTTTTTTTGGTTCGAAAATTTTTAGTTTTGAAATTTTTTTAGTTCGAAAAATTTTTAGTTTGAAAATTCTTGCACTCTGCGGAACCGTTTCGAAAAGAATCGGAGCAGTTTAGGTAAGAAAAATCTGGCAACACTGTTTCCATTAATGAAGCGCTTACTGAGCGTTTAAAAAATCGCTTAAACTCACAACAATGTGTTATAAGAAATCTACAAGCGACAACCCTCTTTCACCATTGTTACTTCCAGAGACATAGGCTACTAATTCAAGGACAGGATCTCCATCAAGGTAAGAAAGCTGGTAATCATCTTATCTGCCAAAGAGAACGATAATATTTAATGTAAACTTCAGTACAATATCATGATACCAAAAAAGGGTTATTTAAGGAGGAGGTTGAACCCTTCATGGGAACTTTACGCATAACCATAAAAAGGGAACTAAATTCTAAGATCCCGGTCTAGGATGGATCGCCGTCATATCGCTCTGTATTTCCCTCATGGACTGGGGGGGGTAAGATCATGTGACTTCTATCAACCAATCAAAATTGATGTACCAAAACATTCATCTTACCTGTAAAAGGAAACAAATGAGTGAGGGGTATTCCCATGTAATCTGTTCACCGTGTGGCAGGTCTAAGATCATGTGACCTCTGTCGGCCAATCAGAATCGAGGTACCAAAGTATACATCAGAAAGGACACCCTAATTTCAAAAATCCTAGGATCTAAAATCACGTGATCTCTATCATCCAATCAGAATCAAGGTACCAAAGCACTTATCTTACCCGTAAAAGGAAATGAATTAGTGATGGATTTCCCCGCAAGGGTAAAACATGACGTCATACCATGTGACCTGTTCACCGTGTAGCGGGTCTAAGATCATGTAACCTCTATCAGCCAATCAGTATCATAGTACCAAAGTACTCATCAAAGAGGATACCCAAATTTCAAAATCCCAGGGTCTAAGATCATGTGACCGCTATCAACCAATCAAATTCAAGGTACCAAACCACTCATCTTACCCATAAAAGGGAACGAATTAAAAAAAAAAAATCCCTGAGCCTAAGATCACGTGACCTCTGTCAGCCAATCATAAACACTCATCTTACCCGTAAAAGGGAACGAATTTCAAATATCGCAGGGTCTAAAATCACGTGACAGCTGTCAACCAATCAGAAACACACATCTTACCCGTAAAAGGGAACAAATTAGTGAGGGATTTCCCCGCAGGGTAACTCATGACGTCATACCACGTGACCTGAAAATTTGAATTTCCCGCGTGGGCGGGGCCTAACGTCACGTGACCTCTCTCAGCCAATCAGAATCGAGAAAATTTTGCTGACTCGGCTGGACATACGGGGGGGACTACTACTCCATCTTATTGTTACAATTGAGACCTGCACTTTCATTCTTCTAGCCTTTTTCTTCCTTTGTATATCTAAAAAAAACTGACACACGTGTTTATTTATTTTAAATGAAAAGTCTAAATATCAAATTTTATCTCTAACCTTAAAGGATTTCGAAATATGACCATCCTATTATAACAATTGTACCTCCACCCTTTTTTTACTATAATAACTGCCACATCCATTTCCTCCCCTTTCCTGTCTAATTTCGAAGAAATCTTCAGTAGTGATACCTAACGTTACAAATTCTATGGCCTGTCAAAATTTCAAGTTTCTAGCTTAAACAGTTTGGCCTGGGTGTTGATTAGTCGGTCAGAATTTCTTCTCTTGTGTGTGGAGGTAATATATACATTGCGAAAGAAACCTTTAGAAATAATAAATAAAATGTTGTTCGTGTGTTCTGAACAGAAATTAACGAAAAAGTCATTATAGAGTAATATTTCGTGTGTAATGTGAACATTAGGGAAAGTGAAGAAAAGGGGCGAGAAGTTTTCGAAATATGGATGTGAAGAAAAATGGATCTAAAGTATAATCAATGGGGAAGCCTTAGCAGTAGTAACGAAACGGCAAACTGAATTGGAAATACCTTTAAAAAAAAGAAAAAAGAAAAAGAAAGAAAGAAAAAGAAAAACGAAAAAAATCATTGATGATAGAGTTTGAAAAGAAATCGTTTTATTCCGAGGAAAGTGTTAGAAGACATTATGGACGGAGCAGAAGGAAGAGAAGAAAATGATCATAATTAACAGACGAGACGATATTAAAGCTGAGAACCCCCGACAGAACAGCTTTTCAATTTAACGCAAATGACCTGCCACCTGCCAGTGATGGTAGAATATTTCGATAACTACGCGAGTATCTTTGTAGCTACCAAATGTTTTGATTTACATTTTCTCTGTAATAACTCAATCAGGGTTTATCAATACGCCCCAACTCAGAACAGGGTTCAAGAGTCTATAAAATTTTCACATGAAGAGCCTTTTAGAATTTTTGTTCAAAAACGAAAAGTGATGTGTACAAGGGTCATTAGTTATTCTTCCTATCAATACTAGTCCGATTCTAGAAGCATGTACTATAGGTTAGGTGTTCACTAAACTCAGCTATGCCTACATGGTTTCGTAATCTCGGAAAAGGGTCTAGGAAAATTCGGTGTAGGAAAATTCGGTGTAAGAAAACTCGGTGTAGGAAAATTCGGTGTACGGAAAACTCGGTGTGGGGAAATTTTGGTGTACGGTAGATTCGGTGTAATACATATTGAATATTACTACTTACAATAATTTACGACATTTCATATTGTGAAAACGAAAACCATATAATGTAACGAATAAAATGTTATTACCTATTTCAAGAAAAGCAAATTTATTTTTCTGCCTTGAGTCCAATACCTCTTGCATGTCTTTTGCGGGGTATTACTATAAACTACTTTTCATCACACAATGAAGCTGACACTTTTTGTCAGAAATAAAACAATTACAACTATAAGTTCAGAGAATAGTTATAGGAACAACTAAAAACACCTTTCCTATATAGTACATCATAGAACATATACAAGGTGATTCTTTTAAAACTCACGGATTTCATTTGGGGGTTTAGATTTTCTAACTGAAGTCCGATTTTCATGCGGTTTGTGGCAAATGATCAAGGAACGTTGGAAGATTTATGGAACTATGCTTACTGGTTTACATTCATTTGGGGTAATATAGGCCGCGCCTCTAGAAAAGCAGCAAATATTCGCTACTGTACCGAATTGGAATTAGGTGAGGTGCCTTATGGGGATTTGAGTTTCTTCGTTAGATGGTAACCTCGCGACGGTCAATAAGAAACAGGAAACTGGGCCTTCGTATTGAGAATTATGCTGTGCTACTGTACCAATATGATCAGGCCGCAGTTACAATAATGTACTCTTTGGAGCAACGTGATTTTATCGTTAAAAATATTTTAGAGGCCGGGATCTGTTGTTGCTACGCAAAGGGCAGCTACAAGCAACTTTGCCTCACGTTCTGCCCCAAACAGGAACATAATATGGTCGCTAGTGAATAAATTGCAGGAAACAGGATCTCTTCTGAGTAAGGCAGGGAAGCATCGGACACCGCTGGCGGATGTTGTTGGACATAAAACTTAAAGATTTCATTTCATTTCACTAACACTTAATTTGTATTCTCACTAACACTTAATTTGTATTCTTCAATTTCGCTTCAAATATCCAATATCTCATTCGAACTGTAACGTACAATGGCGAATATTTCTGTTTTTCTTGCGGCCTGCTCGATATTACCCCAGATGAATTTAAACCAGTAAACATAGTCCCATAAACCTCCCATTCTCCCTTGATAATTTGCAACAAACCGCATGAAAACCGGAATTTAGTTGGAAATTCTAGAGCCCAATGAATCCGGGAGTATCACTCTGCATATACATATATAAGATGCAAAAATATATTGATCAAAAAAGTCTTAGTGGAAAGGGCAATATAAAGCAGGATGGTTTTATCATATAATATTTGTACAAATAGTTTAATTCTCCTCCAATCAGACACTTTGGTTTGTTTGCCTTAAGTTAAGGTAAACAAGTACTGCAACCCTATTGACTCCTTATTGACTTCTCCTCCAATCAGGCGTAGATACTTTAGTTGAGGCATTTATTTTTACACCTTTGAGTAACATAAATAAACTATGTCGTTTTTGAAGAATTTAAATTTAAATATTTATTTATAAAATATACATAAAATCGTCAGAACATTTTTGAAAAATCTACAATTTTCAACTTTGCCCGTCTAGTAACCTACTTTTTTTTTTTTTTTTTTTTGAAATATAAAATTCTAGGAGACATCCTCCAAAACATCATAAAAACTTAAGTTTTAAATGAAATGTCGATTGGTATCGATGATCGCTTCGCTAAATCACACAAACGGACATCAATAAACAAATTTCTCGTCATGTAAGGGCCATGAAATGCTAAAATCCGTCGAAATCTAGAATTCAAATTATTTCACGATCACAATTTTTCAAAATTTGGTATAGCAGACAGTAAAAGTACGTTCTACACAAAGTTTGAACTTAAAACTAATACGCTCATTTATGCTCAAAGTTAAGTTTTTAATAAATACTACTGTCTACTACAACGAATCTTTCTTTACACCGAACATTCCCCACACCGAGTTTTCCGTACACCGAATTTTCTGTACACCGAATTTTCCTACACCGAGTTTTCTTACACCGAATTTTCCTACACCGAAATTTCCTACACCGAATTTTCCTGCTCCCCTCGGAAAAGCCTGTAGGTCAAGGTCTCAGTCAGTGGCGGATCTAGGCCAGGGCGGGGGCTGGGCCCCACAGTTTTTTCAGTGACAAAACAATTTAAGCTATTATTTATATATTTTTGAAAGTTTATATATACCTACCATAGTCTGGGTACTGGCTGCCCCCCCCAGTTTTTACCTTCTAGATCCGCCACTGGTCTCAGTTATTTGAAGATAGTGAAAATGAATTCGATGGTTGTTTGGAATTTGGCTTCCTTTTTCAGCCACGTGTATGCGAGACATGGATCTACAACGTAAGGTTGAATCCGAACCACCGTGTTGTGTTCAACTTTCAATAGACCCCGAGCACCAAAGTCCTCGTGCACTAATGATGGGCAGTGGGAATATTCCCGGTGAGAAGGAAAATAAAAAATTGGAATATTCCCGGGTTTTTTCCCCTGGCATATAAATTCCCGGGAAGGAATTTATTTCCATTTCTTTATTTTATCTTCCAAATTATAAGAACCGTATGACTAATTACTTTATTTTTATTTATTATGATATACTTCTAGGTTTTAAATAATTTGGAGGTTAAAAAATTAAAATTCGTTGACGGTACTTTATATAACTAATAATATAATATGATTTATTAGTTCCATTTCCATTTGCACTAAAAAGTAGAAAAGTACTAATTTACAAATAATGAAAGGGAACCAGTTTGTAATGTAGAAATTATGTAGAAATGGAGATGAAGTACAATTAATACGCCCCGAACCATCATTAGTAACAGACGTCGGTCTGTCTCCTATCTCTGATTCGAATTTCTGAAGAGATACTCGGATTTCCCTTACATGTGAATTAACGCATGAAATTTCGAGAAATAAGGTCGTGTGTGGCAATGTTACGTGCTAAATTATAAAGATAAATCAGTATCTTGCAAATTTTGTGAACATAAATATGTACTCAAATAGTCTATTGATAAATTGGTGAGACATGTATTTTCTGGCAGTTACCCAATCTAATTTGTTTATAACATTTAAAAATTTAATATGTTTATAATAACAGTACTAGAGTGAAGTTTAGAAAATCCACGTGCTTATAAATTTCAATTGTTAAGCGGTATAAAAATATGTGAACTTACTATACCATTTTTTCTACATATTTACTTTCATAGAATATATTGTAAATAAATATACATTTATGCGTACTCTCTAAATATAATAATCAGTGGTAGAGCGTTCACCTCTGGTGCTTGGGGTACCGGGTTCGATCCCAGCCCCCGCCAAGTGAACTTTGTGGTGGACAAACACCGGGGTTCTCCCGTTTCCTCCCACTTTCTTCATTCCACCATTTCATTCATTACTCATCATCACTGTCTTCTTTAGCTTAACCGGCATAATCGTGGGACGTAAAACTCAAAGGTTTCATTTTCATTTCTAAATATAATAAAATATTAATAAAGTAACATAGTACCGTTCAGAATATACATTTTAAAGAATCCTCTGGAGACAACTGTAATAATATACTGTGATAAAATAACGAATTTAACTTCGAAATCATAATATAGTAATAGAATGCAATTTTCTTTGTGATTGTACATAAATTCCCGGAAAAATTCCCATTTTGGGAATCTTACCGGGAATATTACCAGGGAATATTCCTGAAAAATATCTTCCCGGGAATTTACCCATCACTATCGTGCACTACTAGACTAGTAGAGAGAGCATAGTGGAAATGAAGTCAACATTTAGTTTACAGTGATTTTCATAAATGTCTTTTAAATGTAAACATCGTTCATGTTAGAATATAGAACAGAAAAAGAACTAGGATGTACTCAGCTTTTGGATCATTGATCTGAGAGAGAATAACTTTAAATAAAAAATTTAAAAAAATGGTCCTACCATCGATTACGTACTTGGTTCCTTATGTCATAAGCAACTATTCTCAAATATTTATCTTAGTTATTTACTTATGACGAAAATACCTTGGAGACATGTTTAAAGTAACCTTCCCCAAGGATGCGTCTCGCAGCCAAGATTTCTATTTACTTCCCTTCCCGCCTTAACCCCGTCTCCGAACAAACAAAAGAACTCTTTTTATTTTTATTCTTTTAAGTAGACGGTCACTAATCACATTTCCTCTCCACTTAATGGGTTTGGCATTCTTCTTGTTCGTCTTCAGAGGAGTTACTGACAAAAAAAAAAAAAAAAAAAGTAAAAAGAAAGAAAGAAAACATTGTATGGGTTATCCCTCCACTAGACAAAATGTTATCACGCGGGATTTCCACTTTCATTATCATCCCTTTCAACCTCACCTCTTTGTGTCCACCATATAATGTGTATGTTGTAATTTTCCACTAATTAGTTCAGTTAATTCAAAACTTTCAGAAAATGACAGCTCTGTGATTTTATCAGTAGAAATAATTTTACTAAAGAAAAAGAGTTAAAACATAATAAATCATTAAAAAACAATGCTATAGATGAAAAGAAAAGTATTCATAGGATCTCAATTAGAGACGAAACTCCCTTATGTCACAGCTGACAGATGGCCTCTTCGTTGTCTGTTGTAGGCAGTACATTATTTTCCAGCGCCTAAACTTGATATTTGGTGCTTCTTAATTCAGGTAGCTCCTCAATTATCTCACAATGCTTGTTGAAAACAGCAAATTCGGTTCTCTTATTGGCAGTAGCATTATACCAAAGGACTGCGACACACAAGGTAATATTCCAGCTATTACATTGTCGTGAAATATATATATATATATATATATATATATATATATATATATATATATATATATATATATATTGGTTCCAAAAATGATAACGAGGAATACTCTACTTTCCTTCATTCTTGGATCCTTTCTGCTAGAGATAACTTGGAAGTAAAAATAATAAAATAAGCCATATTACATTAAAATCTAATGGTTTCTGTGGAAGTTATGGGGAATTGTTTTGTTGCATAAGAGGAATCTTCCAAGTTTGGATTGAACTTATCATCTTTTAACTCCATATCCTTTACTAATCTCAACCCCAAGCAAATGAAAAGAATGGGGAAGAAGTTCTAAAGAAACACTTTTATTGGATCAAAATCGAATAATTTTTACTGAATTTGTGAAAAATTAGTTTTTTGTTATTTTGTGCATAATTTGGAATTCATTACAACCCACCTTTTAGCGTCTTATTGTTCACAAATTTCAACCTCAAGCAATAAACATATATTTTCCTAATCCTTAAAGAAAGCATAAGGAAAGTTTCATTAAAATTTGATACATTTAATGGTAAGTTATCTGGAATACATAAATACTTATGCTTGTTTTAATAACACTGAAAGATTAGCAATTCAAATCCGTTTGCAGACTGCAATCTTATGCAGCACTTCACTATCTGTTCCTTCTTAATGTTTTATCCAATAAGACTTTTGTTTCTCTCAGTTGAACAGCTTTGATATATATCATATCTACAATTGACGATCAGAGTTTCTTTTTTAACAAAAAACAAATATTTTTGATCTTCCAATTTTTGGGTAGCATAGCATTTAAATACTTAATTTGTTACTAGTTATGTATGGAATGTTTATGAGGTAATATCAGAAATAAAAGTAACATTTTTAATAACGATATAAAGTAATTATATATTTCCTTTATAGATTTTGGTAACATGGAAATTAGGGCATGCGAGAAACTTTTTATATATTAAGAATAAACATAAATATACAGCATTGCAAATATGAAAAAAAAAAAAAGGTGTTTATTTCTTACCCTCGGAATCACGCCTCGTTCTAGCTCTCAAGCTAAAGGTTTCTGTTTACTATGTTATGTGAAATCGTTGAGGTGGTCGGCTCACTTAAAAGCATGTAAGCTGCAAATGGAGTCACGAAACGATAAATTCAATGAGTTTTTTTTTTTTTTTAATTTTAATTATCCTTAAGAGATACAGCTTATATAACAAGTATACTGTAAGCTCAAAGCGCCAGTCAGATCTCTGAGAATTTAGTCCACAAACTCCCTTTCAAAAATCACTGAGGTCCTTGAAATTGTAAAAATTACGCTTTTATGTTGTTTGTTAGACTTCCAAATTATGTTATGTACAAGTATAGGAAGTCTTAGGTGTATAACGGCTATCTCCGTCTGTCTCCCCGTCTATATCAGACCAAAAAGGTAAGAGATAGAGAGAAGCGATTTTCTTCAATCAATTCAACATCCCAAGAAGAGGTTTCATCTTCTCCATCGACCCTCTATTCAAATCGGAAGTTGTCAAATCAATCACTTCCGGTTTCAATGTTTATCACCATAGAGCTAAATATTTAAGAGATAGCAAGAAGTTCTCTGATATTAACTCAGTATAGTAGAACCCCTCTAATCCGTCACCTTTGGAACTGGTGGTATGGTCGGAACACAAAAAGGTCGGAATATCAGAAAATGCAGAAAAATACGGATTTTTCAGTAAAATAAATAATCTCTGAGCTACAAAATGACTGTATTGTTTTTTACATTAAAAATATTGTAAAAACACACAAAAGCTGTAATTATTATGATTGTAGAGAGCAATGCGCACTGTATGTACAGTATTTAGGCTTTCTAAGTAAGACTATAATCAAAAGAATTACAGTATAGTAAACAGTAAGCACTAAAAACTACACAGTACAGTACAGAAAACACGCACAACGAAAGAAACGATAGAAGTGATAACGGAGCATTAAAGAGGATATGGTGTACAGCAATGCCGCAACGGCAGTAAACGATAATGGGCCTCGTGACTCACCGACGAGTGGGACAAGTTCGGCTCAAGCACGGTCGAATTAACCGGAGTGGGCGGATGCGAAGGGTTCAATTGTACTTTCAGATCCAAGTTCCTTTCTTAATTGCAAGCGGAAATGACATTTACTACCAATTTTAATGATGATCTACATAGAGCAAAAATGGTAACAGATTGCCAAATATGGCCGTCATAAATGAATTTAGTATCCCAAGAACAAGTGACATATTGACCTTTATCCCCTCTATGCAAACTAAAAGTGGTAGGAACTACAATATCCGGTTTCAATAGTGGTCACTGTATCTTCCGGTTTCAGTATAAAATTGGTAGAGTTTGGAAATTTACAGTTGTTTCACGATGCAACGAAACTCACTTGCATTTTTATCCAACTTGGACAAGAAAAGGTTCTCAATGTGCGTATCTTATGAGAATGTTAACGCATAATTTAGATATAGGTGAATCACTTTAATAATTACTTTTTTTGTTTGTTTGTTTGTTTGTTTAGTATGTTTTTCGATGGTTTCATACAAATCTCATTAGGATGTAGTGGTGATTTTGGAGCTACACAATGAAGCACCTCAACAAGTACAGTGTGAAAACCGTAAATAAGCCAATTTCAATATGTCTATGTTCACGTATAATTTCAACACAGGCGTTCTGATTTTAATGATTCTTCTTGATTTGAAAGAACATAATTGCTTGGTTCTTCCATGCACTTTTCATGAGGGTTTAGAAATAGTCTTTGGAGACAGACTATGAAACACCTTGATGGTTAACAGTGTTAATACCATAATTATAAGCATGATCACACATAACTTCAACATAATTACACTAATTCCATTGATTTACCTATACTTGAAAGACTATGCTTTTAACTTCTTCCATGTTGACTCTGAAATTATTATTTAAATAATTAATTTTTCTGACCAGAGTATGTACTTCTTTATTAAAATTGAATTAATTCGTAACAGTTTCCATGATATAGATTGGGAAGGGGTACAAGGTTTAGAAAAAGAGAATACAATATTAATTAGAAAAATCTATTCTAATTAGAGAATTAGAGAGTATCAATGGAAAGAAACAAAGATTAAAAGAGAGAGATTAATGATTTGGACAAATGGACTTCAAATTCATGAATTATGGGATAGGTTGTTAGAAAAAATTAAGGATTTAAAAAAAGAAATAAAGTAAAAAAAACACGGAGAAGGAAAATTATATTATGGAACATAGAATGGGGAGAAAATGACAAATTTAATTGATAGTTGGGAATAAGAAAAAGAAAAGAAAGAGAAAAGTGAAACAGTCATAATATAAAGTACGTAATAAAAACAGTTATAATATAAAATTTTAAAATGAAACAGTAAATTATAACAATAGCTTCTTGTTATATATTATAAATTTAAAATATATAAAAAGCAACAATTAAAATATCATTGTGTATGTATATAAATAATTGACTATTATGATGTCTCTGGTATTACATACATTAATATGAACATACATATGCCAATTAACGTCTGAGGAAGATAACGTTACGTTATGGAAACTGTTACGAATTAATTCAATTTAAATAAAGAGGTACATACTTTGGTCAGAAAAATTAATTATTTAAATTTTCATTTACTTTGGTTTTACGTAAATTTCATTAGGAGCTTGTGATAGTCTCCGGAGGTAGACCATGAAACTCCTGAAGTTATCTTACCGAAGTTAACTGACTGCATTGAGTGCATATTCGAGCATAACTTAACGATTTTAATCATTCTTTTATATTACCAGAAACTTTACTTTCTCGAAGATTCTACATAAATTTATCAGAATCTGATGGCAACCTTTGGAGCTAGATCATGAAACTCTTGTCACGTATATTCCACATTTGCTCAAAGGAATATATGACACGTGTCTTTGTTGTATTTGTTTAAGGTACAAGACATTATCATACTATATATATATATATATATGAAAGTGACTATGTTTTGACTTAATAACTCTTGAACCACCAGATCGATCTCCATCAAACCTTCAATATAGATGAGGTTCGGGTCTGGAATGGTTTTTATCATTTCACTTTGGGGAGGGAGAGGGAAGATATTTAAAAATGGTCGAAAATGACTTATATTAGTGTCAAATTCATATTTTTCTGGGTCGCTGAGATGAACAGTTCACATATTAGTGTCACTGTTCATCTCAGCGACCCAGAAAACTATGGATTTGACACTAATATAAATTACCGATATTAGTGCCGAATTCATAGTTTTCGGGGTCGCTGAGATGAACAGTGATACTTCGGACGGTATTTAAATCCAAATTCAGCCCACGATAGTAATATTTAATTTTTATTTATATAGATTAATTATTATTATCTGATTTTTCATTATATTTTCTTTGTTTCTATAGATTTGAGAGAGCTTCAGTAATAATAAAACGTGACTGACTAACGGAACATATTATTATTTTTTCTTATTTTAAACCAGGGAAGCGGGTAATTGACGCTAGTACTTTAAACACAGACAGTCAGAAGACAAGTGCTAGATAACAGTAAATAAATGGAAAAGAAGATTGCAAGTCTGTTTCCAACAAGCTGAAACCCTCGGGAACGAAGAGTGTCAACGTGCGCATATCTGAAACCATTACCACAATATTAAACACTAAATAACAGGAAACGAGATTTGTGGTTCATTTTCATTATTGCCTATCATACTTGTGCGCAGCTAATTCAATCAAAGTTAACAACACCTGATTCAAGATTCAATCGATACGTCAGAAGTCCTCAAATTAAAAATAAAATTGTGTGATATTGATCTGTATCATAATAACTAGTCCAGTATTCAATAATTTCAATTATCACAAATCATTATATGGGAAAAATAATAATAATTTGGATATATAATGCATATTAGCAAAAAAAAAAAAACTCATTTCATATAAGATGCTCTTATTTTTGGGTTAAAGATAGGACTGACAAATTAACAGCAAGGTTATTTCGCCTTGGGTAACAATATAAAGCAATAATTGTTATCTACTGATACATACTGTATTAGGTTGGAAAAGATACGAAGGATTATACAATGAAATCCAGGAGGAACTACTACTCTTTAGTGATACATAAGCATAAGTGGGAAATTGTTAATGAGATATTTCAAACAAAACTTTTGTGTCTAAAAACAAAAAATAACACTATTTTATGTAATTATGTTACAATTCTAAAATGTATAATGAAAATAACGAACAACCATGTATCTTTAAAAACAAAGAAAAGAATAAAATTATGACAAAAAGTTCAGTATCGTTTGGGTCAGTATTTTACAACATCAAAGGTACCCACACACGAATTACATTATCTAATAGAACAAACTTGACATGATTATATTAGTCTTATTTTATATTTACAAAATTAATTAGGACAAATAACGTAGAGTTAGGTAATTGTAACTATCCGTTACAACTTTTGTAGTATTAATATCATGTATGTATATTCATGTATAATATCATATATTAATACCATGTATATTCATATATAATTCCGTAACGCGTAGACCACTTTACTAAATATCTATATCTACAGTATACCTATATCAATATAGATCGGTTTGTTCATGCATGTTTCGTAGGATGATCCATTCCTAACTGGCTTCAAGAAAAGGAGGAGATTTACGGATCAACCCATTAATACATATTTTTTGAATGCTATTAATTCTTGCTCTTTTTACTCATTGCCTTAATTAAAACTAAAATCTGATCAAAGCAAATAACTTCTAATAAATAATAAATAATAGTGTTAAGTTTCAGCAACGTGTCATTGCCTTCATCAGACACATTCTTTTTTTTTTTTTTGATTGTTCATTTTTTGTTTGTTTAAAAAATAAACTTTCTAGATGGTCGCATATAAATTTAATCAGAACCTGAAGATAATCTTGGAAGTTAGACCCTGAAACCCCCCAATGCCTAATATTGTTAATATCGCAACTAACCATCTTCATTGTGTACATGTTCACGCATAACTTCAAGATATATATGTACCAATTTTGAATGTTCTTTTTTTGTATCAAAGAGCATATTTTTTCGCAAATTCCATATAATTTTATCAGGATCTAATGACAGTATTTGGAGATAGAGTATGAAGCTTCTCAACAGTCAATAGTATTAACAAAATGCATTTCCCTAGTTAGCAGTACCTTTTCCCCTCGAAAATGGTTATATTTATACTTCATATAGGAACTTCCAGAAGGTATCGAAAAATGTCTTGCTAATACCTTTCAAAACAACATTAGTGAAATAATCCAGATTATTTCGGAGAACTTTTTACATAAAATTTTAGACAATATGATTCTTGGTTTGTGTGTGATTGTATGTTGGTACGAGGGCACTACCAGCATTTATTTTGAATGGTGCTGATTTCCAATGTAAGATACATAGTATGCTGTACCTTGTTTGTCAATTTTCTTCGTAGAAAACTCTAGAAAAAATCCTGTACAAAATGTTACCATTTGAACAGCAAAGTAGATTATAATTAAGGCGCAGTTAAGAAAAGGTGCCATCTGATAGATAGCTAAACGTGTTGTAAAGAAAACAAAGATGAGGGTTATTCATTAACTACTGCAGTATTCTTTTATACTGTTTCGAGGTATCCAAGGTTACTGACCGCTCTGTTGCTGATACTTGAATGTTGAATCTTCTGTCAAATATTCCGAGTACTATTATGTTATTATTTGGAAGTCATAAGATACAAATAATCTTATCATTATGCCTTGTTAAACTTTTAGATTTGTCGCCAAAACTGCTATCTTAGTTATTGGAGAATATTTGGCAAAATCACATCAAATGTACCAACTGTTTAATTGTCAGATAACAGCTTTCCTTAACTGCAAAGTAGAGAGTACTGCACAAGTTATATATGACGACTTTTGAGCATTTACATCAAATTTTGCTTTTAATTTTAACTCATATTTTCAATGTAAGGTAAATGTATTTTCTCTTTTTCCCCTTTAGATCCTTGCATCACTCACTTTGCTTCAATTAATGAGCACGGCATACTCCATCAACGACGATGAATCTATCAAAACTCCAGATGAGAAAGCATCAGCAGTAGGTGACTTAGAAGTTCAGGAAACAAGGAGTTCTTACGCCAGAGATCTCGGAAGTAGCAGCAGCTATTACAACTCATACGGCCGTCCGTATGGCGGAGACTATCATTACGGTAACGGATACTACAATTACAATTCCTACGACCGCCGTAACGGAGATAGAAATGGCTACGGAGGGGGTTATGGATATAATAGAAATGATCATCGTTATAATGGTTATGGTTATGGAGGTG
Organism: Thermobia domestica; assembly: GCF_964235325.1. Classification (NCBI taxonomy): domain Eukaryota; kingdom Metazoa; phylum Arthropoda; class Insecta; order Zygentoma; family Lepismatidae; genus Thermobia; species Thermobia domestica. The sequence goes on along the minus strand of NC_137454.1, from coordinate 104,552,192 downwards.
GTTATGGAGGTGGTTATGGAAGTGGATATGGAAGCGGATATGGAAGCGGATATGGAAGTGGTTATGGAAGTGGTTATGGGTATAACAGAAGGCCCTATGACTATGGAGGTTACAATGGATACCGAAATGGCTTTGATGGATATGGGTACAATAGTTATGGGTATGGAGGTTATGGAGACAGTTACAACAGGAGGTTTATGAATCGCATGGGATATTATGATCCTCCCCGTCCATACTATGGATGAACTTAAATAAAATTGCACTTCTACAAGCTATATATTTCTATTTTGACAAATTGGCAACTAAAACAGTAAATTCGTATACAAGTTTTCTTGATTGAATTCTTGAGACGAGTTGATTACCTTGAGTACAGTTATGCTTGAAGTAGAGATATTTAGTTTCTTGCGTGTTACCAAAATATGTCTATGCAAATTCTCTTATTCGTTTCGGAATTATTTGAACAGCGACATACAGAATACGCCCTTCTGTTTACAAAAGTACAACACACAATTGCCTATTATCATTTTCGTTAGAAAAATGTTAAATGTTAATCAGTCGAGTGTGTAGTACTCTGCTGATGATCATACTCTTCTCTTGAACAGAAGAGAAGTTAATCAAGTATTTGAGATATTTAGATTTAAAATAATCTAATTGCAGACCATGGAATCTACATAAGAATCAATGGCGGCTTTTGTGGGAAATTTCATCAGTGAAAATTGATATTTTATCACTGCAGGCTACAGAAAGAGGAGTTGCTTCTGTACCAATTCTTATATACAGAAATTGGAACAGTGGGTTAATTTTCTTCTCTTAACTTGTGGCGATAAAATTTTAGTTTCCTTGAAAATCTGCCAATGAAGAAAGCCTAATTTTCTTTTTGAAAAAGCAATAAAGAAAAAGAAAGGAAAAGAGACTAGGCTTTGAGTGTTATAAGCTGGCTCTGAACGTAAAATGAACATTCTTGCCTATTTTAGGAGCGAAAAAAAAGTCTTTAGCTCTGAAACTTTTGTTTATGGTTTAACTAACCATTCTGAGGAGAAACATTTGCTCAAAACTTTTACCTTTCATTTTTTCTTAGTATTAGTTGGTTTTGAACTTGGTGTCTCTTCTTTTCTTAACCTCGGTAGATATTTAAAATAGAAACCTCAACTATTACCATATTGATATTATACTCGTACTTGGCACGAGTATTGTCTTGTATGAGCGTAGAGATTAATTTAATATCAATTATCATGTGGTTGACTGTGTAATGTATATATATATATATATATATATATATATATATATATATATATATATATATATATATTAGACATTCTGCTTAACCTAATCATGTTTACTCAGGATGATTAGAATAATTAGAAGTACAGAGTAATGTTTCGATACCTTATGTACTCTATTTACGTCATTCCTCGTACATCATTCAATACTTTTCCTATTTACTGCGTAATTTCTATTCCTATTAGTTATAGAAAACAACGCAGATTTTACGAATAAAACTGAGAAGTTTAGAAGAGCAAATGTTTTCAGAAAAAAATATTTCAATGGACTTGACTATTAATGTTTAATACATTTCCATAAATATCCCTCGTACAATTTCAAATTTCAATGTACAACCTGTTACAGAGAATTTGCCCATCTACTTCTCTTTCAGAGATCATATTCTTGCAATAATATGTAGGAAAGTTTTATACTTTTGTATGGAATGAAGATTTGAGTTAGTGAAAGAAGAATCATATGTATTTGGTTTAATTTCACTTATGTTACGTAATGGCTAAAGATAAATACATAATTTTTCGAAGATAGGTGAATGACTTTTCCTTATTTGTTTCTTTTATAGATTGTAGCGTAATACGGCTTTCAAAGTTTATTAACATTAAAAAAGGAATTTTAAAACGACAGACTTAATGATAAGAGTTGTTTACTGTAAAAACATACGATATTAACACACACACACACACACACACACACATATATATATATATATATATATATATATATATATATATATATATATATATATATATATATATATATATATATATATATGTAGGATAACATAATATTACACTTTACATCGAACCATTCTAGGCATTCTGACCAAATGTGGTTAGAATAAAACAGAAGGCATATCGAATTTTGTCAGTTACTTTCTGAACATTAGTTATATCTGAAAAATAAAAAAACAATTATCAGCATTCCTTATTCCTTCTATACTGCTACAAGTTACAATTACAGTTTGCAGATCAAATATATATTGTAGATCATATTTTGGTAACCTAATATTTAAACGAAGCACTAAGTTGAACTAAAACGTGCAAATGAAACCATGACATTATATGGTAAAATGTTAATGCACAATTGTTTTCAAATATAGAAGCATGGCATATTGAATATTTGCTTGGAAAGTCACGTGTTCGTAAATTTTAAAGAACTGCTTGTATTTTGAGATTGTGATTCCTTTTTGTGTCCATATAACAAATTTACGCTGAAAGAGATATCCTGTAATATAGAGTACAAAATCTGCTACTATGCTACACGAAAAGTTAAATAAATATAGTGAACAAAAAAATTATTGGTTATTATTTTCTTCTTGCAGATTCCTGAACCGTAAGAAATGTTCAGTAAGCAATTGAAGAGTTCGATGCAAAAACCAGATAGGTTCATTTTTTTCAGCGAATTGGAGATTCCCACATGTTCCAGTAGGAAAAATCATTCTACATTGTGTGCAAGAATCATGTGGATCCAATTATTATATTCAGTATTATAATGTAAAAGGAATACCTAATACAGTGTTCATCGTGAAGTTAGATCCAAAAGGAGGCAGCTCCGGAATATTTCTAAAAGTGGACTTACCTGGTTCTTGCATCCAACTCTTCAATTATTACTATTGTTATTATGCACCCTCGTGGCGTGGGAGACCCGGACTTGTTCCCAGTGAAAGTTTATGTGGTTCGGATTCCACGTTAAGCTGTAAGTCTAAGTCCCATATAGCCTCAATGCTGAAACGGACGTTAAACTCAGCATCAATCAATCAATCAATCAATCTATTATTATTATTATTATTATTATTATTATTATTATTATTATTATTATTATTATTATTATTATTATGAGTAGTAGTAGTAGTAGTAGTAGTGTTCGTCATGAACAGTTCTATCTCTCCGTACATTTTTTTTTATTTCAACCTATCTGTTAATATAGGGTGAGGCATAATTCACGAAAGGGTTACAACACGTAATATTTTCCATAAGATCAATATGAATTTTTACATGATCACTGAAGTAGAACTAATGTTCTTAAAATGTAGAGTGTACCGCCATCAGTTTCGTATCAGGGATGCACCTTCTGAATTAATACTCCTTTGTTTGGTTGGATGTTTCAGACAGCATGATTCGGTAGCTGATTTGCCACATGCAGCAATTGAATGGGTTCGGAAGAGTATCGAAGAAGTACCGGAGGTTTCCATAAGAAGATGGAATGACCATGTGAGATTGAGTTGATCGACACTGTGCCGCATTTTAAAACATATACCCCTACCTATATCCCTACCTATCCGCACCTAAATCCCTACAAAATGCAACTGTAACTGCTGCAAGGCGGTATCTATGATATTGATACTTTCTGCCAACTAATGCAGTGTCAGTTTGGATACAAAGAAACCAGGATAACGGATTAAACCTAAGACTCACAAGTTCTGAATGTTATAAGGACATTTTGTAGTTATTAAATCTACTACAAAGAAACAAATAAGAATATCATAAAAAAAAACAAAAAAAAAAGCGAAATAACTAACAATAATGCCACTAGTAAAAAAGTGCAAACGCTTAACTTAAATTTATAATTGCGCTGTTTATACTATTTGAGAATATTGAAGCCAACCAATAGACATTTTTTTAACATATCCGTCCACAGAGTTACGAGAACAATTACTTCAAATTTGGGATCTTTGAAATACCGCTAATTCGAATGGTAAAAGTGTCTACTCTGGGATACATTCCTAATTGCGGTTTTTGTACTACTTTGAGAATGTTGAATCTAATGAAGACATTCGTCCATTAAATCACGAGAAAAATTACCTCAAATTTGGGATCTTTGAAGTATTGCTTATTGAAAACTGATTTTTTTTCTTACGAAAAAAGCTCCCATTCAACAAGACTGTTTTTCCCACCCGCGTACTGCATTTAAAAAAATAAAAATTTTTCCTGCACATTACTTTCTCGCTACGGCGCTCACTTCATCTTTGATTCCCCTAAGGTAAGTTTGTTCTTTTATAGATCTCAAGTGCTACGTCGAAAGAGGTGTACTGTAAATGGTATATTTTCTTTTTCCTATTTATCTAGATGAAACTAGTGGTAAAATTATTTTCTCTCTACGACATCAACTTCACATCCTCATAGTAATATTTTACAAGGTGATCTATAGCTAACATTCCAATTGAACTCATTTCCATAGTTTTGTAGGCATATTTTATATGGATTTTGCGTAAGTGCGAGTGGTTCATCTCATGATTACACATACTATACATGACAGTTCTGATATGTTTTATTACAAAATTTTTGTTGCATATTTCATGACCTTTCCAAATATTTCATGGCTCGTCCCCAAGAGAAAATCCTCCGCCAGTCCTGTTTGTAATTATGATAGGCGCCCTCAATGTCTGTAAATGACAGTGCATCCAAAAATGTAGTCATACTGATTAGACTATAAGGCAGAAGTATAAAACAGTCTTCTAACTGCTATGTCTTTTTAATTAGCTGTTGTTACATGTATCGGAATTTGCTTATCATATAGGCATATAGGTATCTCCAATATCATATGGATGCAATATTTTCTGTTTTGCAGTCACTACTAGGTACTAAGTGTAGAGTTATACAACACTCAATGAGGGAGTTCCATTTTCCTCAACTGAATTTTTCACATATTCTTTCACTTTAAAGGTCTTAAGGCACATATGTGTTGTATTGATTTATTTTCTTTACAAAAATTCCAGAAAAAGGTGGAAGATCAGAAAGAGTGTTAAGAAAGAGAAATAATTAATAAAATATGGCCTCTTAATAAAATAAGGCTGCTTTTAAAATTCACATTTTATTTGTGTTAATTTGAGTATTTTAAATATCAAATGGTTGCACTTCAAAGTAAAACATGGACGTAAAGAAGTATTTTTGTCGTCCTTTTCAGAGGAAAATTTTTTTCATAAAGGAACCACTGAATCACATTATTGACGCAGCGTAACCTTGAATTTACATTGCAGTAGGAGTAACTTGGAACTCACTACTGTGAAATAACATTGACAAGACTAGAAGGGTTCCCCTACCAGTGATTTGTATGTTAATAAAGGGTTCTGAAAAGAAACCGCTTGAGGGTCGCTGTTAAGCAGAGCATTCCTTTCTCTAAATCTCTTCTGAGACTGATACTTTTACACAGTTTCGGATCCCTGATCAAGCTTCTCCGGTAGGGGAGAAAATCTTGTAAAGAATATATAGTGTGGTAATTTCAAAGAAAGTACTTTTTTTATGTTTGGTAAATCCATTCAACCAAACTATTAAAATGTTTGAATAAATTTCAGTTTTCTTGTCACGTATTTTAAATGAGGAAAAAGTCTCGAAAAGTATAGTTGTAATAATAATAATAATAATAATAATAATAATAATAATAATAATAATAATAATAATAATAATAATAATAATAATAATAATAATAAGACAAATATCTTCCACGTAAATGGAAAGGCGCGTTTTAGCCTTAGTTCAAAATAGAAGTCATGCAGTCATAGACGGCCGCGCAGTGGGTGAGTTAACTCGAATTAGTCCTAGAAGCGACAATCCTATTAGCGACAGGAACTGTTATTTGTCCTATGAGCGACCGATTCATTTACATTGAGATGATGGAAAATAACATGATTCCCTCTCGTAAAATATGTTTGCCTCTGGCGTTATTAGCGTCCAAACAACCTTGCTATGAAAAATGTAAGTGTCATTGATACTGTTCATCAAATATATTTTCCCTCTACTGTGAGTGCAAATAAGACTTACCTTAATTTTGAATTAGATTTGACATAAAACATATCAAATAATTTAGCAGGGATATTTCTACGAAAAATATATTTCTACATAATTAATTGTTGAAAATCCAATTGCAATGTCCTCTTTCTTCAAAAGCTTTGCTTTCTGTACTTAATTTAATTCAAATCTAATTACTAGGGCCCGGAAGTTGAGGAAAAGTCCTCTCTTTTACAAGTGCCCAAAGACTAGGCTTAATATAATAGTATATGTTCGTTTCAGGTCATTGTAGACCAGAAAATGTTGGATTTTATTTGTCCTTTTTTGCCTTTTTCGGCCTTTTTTTTTTTGTTTGTTGGTCTTTTTTTAAGCTTTTCAGAGGTCTTAACGTCTGTTTTTGGGGAGGGGCATTTCATCTTTGGACAATAAATTTACTTGTCATTAACTAGAATCACCACCACCTCTTAAACATCTTTTCTTTAATAAAGAAAATTACAATGATAAGACATTCTTCAACGACTGGACTGATAAGACCAGATCTGCACCAATCACAAGTCAGATAAGCAGACATAACAATGTCTTCCAGCAAGAGGGTGAGGGTGGGGAAGTTTTCTTATTTTAGTTTGTACTTCATTTTTTGGAAGAAGGACAGACCGTTAACCTACCTGAAGCTTGTGTTTCTTGTGCATTATATTCATTAAATATGTAATTCCAATTAAATTGGGTCTTATTTTTACGTCCTTTTTTCCAATTTAGGTCCTTTTTTAAAGATATTTTTAGGTCTTTTTACAGGTCTTTTTTAGATAATTTTTAGGTCTTCAACTTCCGAGCCCTACTAATTACTCACTAAGCAAAGCAACATAATTTTATTTTGGAAAATTTAACAGTGTAACAGTTTCGCCAACTATCTACTTTTAAGACTTCCTAAGACTCTATGAATAAAATGAGAAATACACTTCAGTAATATAAGACAGCTTCTCAGATTCTTTACATCTCATTGGCTATTGCCAACCAATCCCACCAATTACAATGCAGTGCACTCTAAATAATCCAAAAGGTAAACAAACTCTTTAAATTATCTTTCCCCCTGTTATAAGCTACCGAAACGTAAAATAATTGTTTAGTTCACTTTCCCCCTTGTTTAGACTTATGCATAAAAGCTTGTCGTATAGCAATCTGATATAATCCCTTATAGCTAGATGAACTAGTTCTGCCAGAGATTTTTATCTTGTGTAATAGAGTCTTCGAATTCACCGTGATTTTAGATTTCTTTGATATACTCAAGTAGGGAGTACCTTCTTCTCGATTTCTTTCCTAAGCCATAAAGGTATTCAAGCTAAATTTATGCTCCGTTATCGTTTTCATATGCAATTTTTAATTACATTAGAATCATAGACAGAAACTGAGCTATTCTACGGAATTCTTCAAAGTACAATTTGTTAGGTCCTAAATCATAATAGCATGAAAAAAGTTAAAGAAGAGGGAATCTTATCTTCTTACATTATCTTAGTATGAAATAATTGGTGACTCATAGGCCAGTTAACAGATCGAATCGGTCGCTCATAGGACAGTTAACAGTTCCTGTCGCACATAAGACTGTTGCAAGTAGGACGACACCAGTTAACGCAACCATCTTTAACAAAATGTAGCAAGACTTAAAAAGAAGAAAAGGAAAGAAAAACGTAAAAGAGAAACTGTCAACACATAAGCCTTCGACAACATTTCATTCAAATAAGTTATTTGTTTCTGTAAGTTTTTTTATAATTATCTATACAAAATCTCTCATCAGATATCGAACATACATCGCCCAACAACGAAGATGATAAAGATAATTATAAAACTACAAGGTGAAAACTTTTATTACCATTATTATTATTATTTATTATATCAACATGGACTCAATGGCAACATAGATTCTACAGTACAAAGGCCGATGGATCGGACTGTAACTAGTCTTAATTATGTTACCGATTTTATGTACTTTGCAGTAAAAAATAGTTTGCATGTAGATATTACATAGATAGATCTGTCAAGAGCTTTGTTGGTTTCATTGATCACAAGCTATTTGTCAATAGATAAACACTTCACATATTAAATGTATTCAAAGCTAAAGTCGAGTAGAGTTTTTAAAGTAGAAATTGGCAATGTATTTAATAACTAGTCAAGGTCAAATAAAGAATGGAATATTTGAATGATCTCCCCTTAAGCCTCTTCTTTTGTCTATTTTTATCAATGACTTACCCGGAGAAAGTCAAATATTCAAACAATTTTTAATTACATTAGAATCATAGACAGAAACTGAACTATTCTGTTATACGGAGATAATACAGAGTATCTCAAAAGTCCCCTGACATAGGGTAACTCTGTTATTATCAGAGTTACAATAAAATGTAAGAGGGAAAACCGTCTCCAAATATGATGTTATCAATCTAAAGTGAAGGAATTTTTTAAATCGGACGAGCCGTTTGAGCTGTAAAATCTTTACTAAGTCATAACACTGACAAATTATTTATTCTTTTTGAAATTATGTATTGCAAAGAACATCAAATACTTTTTCTAGTATGCCTTTAGATGATATCTCCGATAATTGAAAGAGGCCCAATAAATGCTCACGCACCTTTCCTCTTTTCAATCAACTGACACTGACAAATTTTCCACACCAGAGAAATCTCGTATTCTTATACTAAATTTGGACTCCACAATAGCTTTGGACATCTCCCGAAATAAATTCCTGCCTACTTCCTTGGTAAAAGTGATAGATAGTAACAGCAGGGAAACAAAGGAAATCTATTTTGCTGGTGTTGTTTTCATTTCCCTATATGTAAAAAAAAAAAAAAAAAATAGAGTCCCAAGTGATCAATCGCCCTCGTTTCCCAATGTATGGACACCCTTGTATCACCATATTAAGTATGGGTAAGATCGGATAAGTTTCATCGATCATATCATTGTAGTTGATTTGTTTTATATAGAAAAATCAAACGAAGGACGAAAATAGTACTCGTTCTTGGAGGAAATTTGACTGAAGAAAAATTTTGTGGCACGTGTCATAGAACAAAGAGCAATGAACACCTCTATATTACAGCACTCTAGTTTTCAGTACAGATTATAATATTTCCTGATAAATTTACAATATAATAATTGAGTTAATAAATTACATTACTTCATAGTTAGCCGACCCATCACATTGCCGGGTCACACCTATGGACATCACCAAGGCAACACGAGACGGTTCCAAATAGATTAAAAATTTTATTTTGGCCTGGATATCGATAGGTACGCCGCCAAGTCCCCTGGTCGTAGTGCGTTGCAATGTGGACGTGATTGGTAATATCCAGATGGTCTTCATGGAATACCGATGACTAGTGAGTATTGTTGAAATGGCAGTTAACAGTTGATCAGTGTGACATGGAAGAAAAAACATCAGGATGATCGACAGGAAAGAAGTACGTTTTACTATAATGCCGCTTAGCAACATGTATCAATCAGCGTTCACAATTATTTATATGCCACAGACGTGAAGTCCTTAAAGGAAGCAATACGCTACATGCATACTAGATAGGGCTCTATTGGCACCATGTATTTAAATATTGCAGCATTTCCTCAAATATGTACTTCACCGTGACCACTGCAGTATCCTGGCGAACATGCATTAGCGACTATCGTTGTGTTATGATAGCACAGCCGCATCTACCATCACTACGCTTTATAACTACAGCTCAGATATACTATCATCTGCCAATAACCGCTACCTATTTTCAACTGCTTATCACTCATCTGGAATACATAAGAAAATTAAAGAGAAGTACGACTTATTCAGGTGATGAGATATTGTCAGGGATCCTAACTATTTACTCATACGTGTTTCTCATATTTATAGAACTTCAGGAAACCAAAGAACTTGAATATTAGGTAATAGAAATCCACAATAAATAAATAATTGATAGCTTAACTATTTCTCTGAACCTAATTATTTAACACTATCCTTGTAAATTATATGCTGTATTTGGTGAAGAATTAATACAACCTTTTTCAATCACAAAGCACAAATAACAGTTTTGTGACATGAACTTAATACATTATTTTCATCATAGTACATTCTGTATCTACAATTTTCTTCTTCTTCTTATATAAAATTTCATAAAGAGTTCAGTTTTCATTAAAATAACACGATTGTATATTAAATTTACACTAGATTAGTGTGCAAAACGTATAAATATTTTGTTATATAATTTCGATAAATATTTAAATAGAAAATTGAATTTTTATTACTTAGTTCATTATTCCGAATCTGGGGTTAAATTCCAAAGTTGGGCGTCCGTTTCCAGCAAAATTTTTAAAATTTACAGGAAAGATATGGATACTTTGATCATTTGTGTGCTTGATAATATATAAGAGTCTCGAAAAATATGTTTAGTTCTTATATACAAGCGGTTATAAACATGGGACTACACGGTGAGCGGAGGGAACTACTTGGCGCAAGGTAACCGAACAGTTGCATTGTGGGAAAGAAACGAGCATTTATGTTATCAACATGGCGAATGTAAAAGGGGAATTAACTAACAGTTTTAACATTTGTGAAGCAATACGTTGATAACGAGCAAAATCTTTTAAAAGATTGTGAAGAGCACGGATTAATGAACCTAATAACAAATTGCAGAAAGTGTGGAAAGAAGATAACAGCGAAAAAATGTGGCGAAAGCGGACGCCCAACTTCCGAATATATGCCCGAATCTGCATATTTACTAACAAATTGAACCTCTGAATATAAATAATATTTGAAACAACGACGAAATCGATAAAATAAACAAACTATTTTAAACTTTCAAACATGCAGATAACGCAGGAGTTGACAAATTGAATTTATACATACTGTAAGGGACATGTACCGAAATGATCCGTTACAATATTAACAAATTGACTTTAATTTCCCGAATTATAAATATTATTCATGTGTTTGCAATTTTCCAAAGTTACTCACTACTGGAAAGCCTGAGATAAACAAATAACATAGTTTATAGCATTCTCCCTTTCTTATCGAATACAATGCGTAGCATATACTGCTATCTTTCTCCAGAATTTGAGATACTATCTCGCAATCCCCGGAGGAGTACCGACCTTCGACTCCTTTTTTATGTTGTTTGTTCCATGATCTCTGGAATTATCCAAATCGGAACTTTACACTAATAAAATTTATACATATTCGTCAATTTTCGAACCGGTGATACAGCATTGCAAAATGAGTCCCGTGGGCACAAACCAACATTTTGTTCAGATGAGCTTTTCAGAAATGCCATGGAAGAAGAACCTCAGAAAAATTTTCCTTGCGATTACAGACAAGTTAGATATACACCATATCACTGTTTTCGGGGTACATGATTTTACACCCACCAACAAGAATCGCGGTCTAGAAGTGTGCAGCTCTCTGAGTGTAAGAATAACCGGGATACTTTCTTGTTTCGGATTGTCAATTCAGATGGAAGGTATATTTGTTATGACAATCGTGAATGGTCAGGACAATCGTTAGATCTTGATCAACTTCCAAGACTATTTCCTAAACCACTTTTCCATCCCCCACAAAAGGTGCTGTTACTAGTATCGTGGTCTATAATAAGATAATCCAGCATGTCTTTCTTAGGTGAAGTGAACCATCACAATGCGGATTGTGTTACGGTGCTGAACTCGATTGAATGCATTCCAAACTTGTCCGCAAACATCCAGCAATCGCCAACTGACATGATTTGATATTGCACGACAGTGGTCAAACGGAAAACATAGTGAAGGCTCTCCGAAAGTAAGATTCATAAATTAAAGCTACTGAACATTCAGAAAAAAATTAACATAGTAAGAAAAGTAAACATTGTGTTGCTTTAAGGGAAACATATCAAATTGCAAGTTTATTCCAAATTCGCTGGATGCATCCAGTCCCTGGGCCGTCGTTTCGCCGTCACTGATATAGATTATTCCTTCTTATTGAAAATGTTTATACTTATTGGAATATCAACACAGAATAGTATTCATGATTTACTATATGTCACTATCAGGAAGAGGGAACACTAGAATGTCTTATTTATTTAAACTTCCAATTAATGTAAAGTCAAACATTAACATATAGCCATATCATTAACTACATCTTTCACTACAATAACTTATAAGCACTATATTAGATATTGTAATTGATGTTCCATTTCAGATGCTACAATTATAGCACATATAGGCCTATATCTTGTTAATTCACCACTGAATACAAGGTTTCGTTTTTGAAAAATGTCTGATTTTGAGATAAGCCGTTTTCTATTTAGGGAGTTAATAAAAATACCAAAAGTAAGAAATAAAATTACTGAAAACTATTTAATAAGTTATCTCGGACTAGACTCTTTAACGCAATTCTTTAATAAACACGAAAACAAACAATATGAAATCTTGGGTTGTGTTGCGCTCAACTACTGAAGAAAACCAAAACTGTTACTGTGATTAAGGAATTTATCCCAGTGTAATATGACGGTGATTCGTAAGTGACTAAGAAAAGAAGTCTCGAAGACGCATTCTTAGTTCTAAAATTCACTACTGTCATTCCGAGCAGTGATAAATACTCGATGTTAATGCTTGTGTATTCTTTACACTAGTAATAAATTGTTATTGTTGGACGTTCAAACTCAAAACTGGGAAATGGTGTGAGGTTTCTCAAACGAAAATTTTATCTCAAAAAAAAAAATTGAAAAGGAAAGTTTCGTCTGTTGTCCAAAAGGATTTCCTCCTCATCAGACATGTATATGCACACACTCACACAAAAAAACACCCGCCACACTATGACACACCAACAAAGAAAATTCCATTCTAAATATTTGACGTAAGAGGAAAAACGCACCACAACCACCAATCACACTTTCACTTTTTCCGTTAACAAAAAAGAAAAAGAGTAATGAGTTCTGATATTTTATTTAAATTGACCCTGTGCCGCTCTCCCTGTTACTTTCCTTAAGGGATGGAATGTAGCCTTGTAGAATCGTTCAAGCTGCGTAATCAACCCTTCTCATCTCACAAAAAATACAATCTAGAGATACCCACGCATCTTTCGGAGGGAGGGGAGAGTGAGAATATAAATTGACTTTCAACCGCAACCCTTTGGCCAGACAACATCTATCAGGTGACCCAATTCCTCTCATTAGGAATATAGGACAAACTACGTTCAGACGCTACCATGAGACTTTCCCTGGTAAGTTACATTCACAACTATATTAGATCAAAACAATTATTCTAACGACAGAGGTATATATTTTTAAATAGTCTAATAGTTAATGAGAATTTACATATCTTAAATCGTACGTACGGGGTACGGCGTACGTATATCTACATCATCTTTAAACTTTAGCCCAGTGGTGTATTTAGGGGGACTATCGGGCTCAAGTCCCCCGAAATAAATTTGTTAGTTTTCGCATTCTACATACAACAATAATCCTTCTTATCATTTCTAAGAGTTTCATTGACTTTCCAGTTTCTTATGCTCTTTGTTCAGAAATAATACTGTATTTGTCGAATTTTATTCCATATAAGAATTGCGTTCTTTTTCTTTCTTTCGTCCATTCTACTCTTCTGTTTCTTTTTCTTAGTTGTTACTTTCTTTTGTTTGTCCTATCATACTTTCGACCGTTGTTAGTTGTGTTTCAAGTCGGCCGTCGTCAGTAACACCAAAACCAAGAGGAGCTGATAAAGGAAACGGGTGTTCCACACCAATATGCGCGGATATCAATATAACGGGACTTTAGTTATTATAGCAAAGGAATATCTACATCGTTTAGTTATAAAGAAAGGTAAATGTCTAAATTATAGAAAATCAAGAGGGAAGATTAAGTAGCCCGGGGAATTAGGTAGGCCAAAAAAAATGCTTGCTTTTTCTTCTATGAACGGAAAAAAAGGTTAGATTCTCTGCTAAATTTTTGTGTGTATCATATCACGTAAGATTCACCAGTCTGCAATTCTTACCATTAATACTGCAATCAATATATTTCAGCTTCAACTTGTCTCAACATTTTCTTTCAGGTAAAAACGTACACAGACAAAACTGATATATTTCCGTTTTTTTCTAAAATGAAATCAGTTAAGTTGAAATGAGATTATAAATATTCAACGGTGTTTGCAGGAGCGACATGACATTTCACATTTGCCGGGGGGGGGGGGGTAAGATCTTTCACCGACATGCGAGTTTCACGTTTTCTCCTAGTATATTAGTAGACAATCGATTAAAATATGTTTAATTCTCAAACTCAAGTGGATAATTGCACCCCGTGTTGTGCATAACTCCCCTGGAAACAAACTCCTAAATACGCCACTGCTTTAGCCCATTGATTTATACGGGGATTTTATTTAATGAACTTGAATTTTAATTATATAATTTTGCTGATTTCTTCTTGAAGTCTACTTAAATGACCATTTGTTTTTTGGAAATGAATTTGCATTAGTTATAAACTAGTAATTGCATCCAAGCATTCGGTCCACTCGTACACTTTGGGTTAAATACATGCTTAATTAGAAGCTCTAATTGTTTACATTTAACAAATTCATTTCTTTGTTTATTCTTATTTATTTTAAGTTTGCCCAACAACCACACCAAACTCCATAAAAATACTTTTTAACGTAATTATTAATGTACTTCGTTACACAAAACAAGCCCGCCGGTAACGACATCATTAGCGTGATTGTTTATTATTAGAAATTAGTGTGACACACGACATCTATTAGCGTGACTGTTTATTATTAGAAATTAGAGAAACACACAACATCAAAAAGCGTGACACACGACATATATTAGAGTGCCTCTTTATTAATAGAAATTATCGTCACACACGTCATCTATTAGCGTGACCTTATTACTGGAAATTAATATGGCACACGAACCTATTAGTGACTGTTTATTATTATAAATTACTGTGACACACGACATGTATTAGCGTGACTTTATTACTAGAAATTAACGTGACGCACGACATCTATTAGCGTGACTGTTTATTATTAGAAATTAGCGTGACACACTAAGTCCTTTGACGTTCATTATTAGGAATGCTCATTATGGCCTCTGTTTTACTACAGCCAAATATTTCAAATTTTTTAAAAGAAAATTTGTATTACATTCCAGAATAGCATGAAGCAGAGACTGACATGTTTTCCTTTTATAATTAGGCTACTTATATTATTTAAACTAAAATTAATAATTATTTATTAAATTTTATATAAACCGCAATTTTGCTTTCACAAAATAGGGGACACTTAAATAGATTTGAAGAGAAAATCAGTGAAAGCAACCTTCATTAATATTCAGTTCAATTCTAAGAAAAGTAACTCGCCATATAAATTGAAATGAGCTAAAAGAAAATATGGTGCAGTGTTAACTTATTCTGTTAGTTCTTAAATTTAATATCACCTCGCATATTTTGCCGTCGTTTGATTGTGTTTTGTTCCGGTGGATTTGAGTTTAGCGTTCTGTTCAGCTGATAGACTACATGAGACATGAATCTATAGTTTGACATGGAATCTGAACAACATGAGCTCTTGCCAGGGATCGAACCTGGGTCTCCCATGCCAAAGATGCTAACGAGGAAGCTCACATCACGTTCTGCAAATCGAAAATCTTCTGCCACTGGTGTACTCAGTTAAACATTTGCTTCCCAATAATTTCTAACGCTCTTAAGATCATCCATCAATTGTAGTAAGTTGTCTTTTTTAATACGTAAAAATTATTCATATTATGATGATGATAGTACGATAATAGAAAGTAGATGTGGTAAAGTTGTTATTAATGTGTGCAGCCAATACAATATGTTACTATTTTCCAGTATAGTAACAATCAGTAATATCCAATAGCAGATAAATACATTAAACTTAGAATGATGTTAGCTCAGCAACTAAACAGCTACCTGGTAATCAAGGTAAGCAATCTCTTAAATCACCATATTTCTTCATGTAATACTTTATTGATCCATAATACGAGTAACTACCATATAGGGAACTGATCTTAGTCCACCTGTAAACTTACACTATTAAATAGACTCAAAAATACCTTTAAAAGCATCAAACATAGGCATTACTTAAGTCCGTTGCTTATCTATTTGACTCATGCACGAGGTCCTTGATTCGATCCCAAGTCGCACCAAGTGTACTTTGTGGTGGAAAAATACCGTACGTGGGTTTTCTCGGGATTCTCCCGTTTCTTCCCACTTTCTTCATTCCACCATTTCCTTCATTTCTCATCAACCCCGTCGCCTTTAGCCTAGCCGGCATAACCGTGGGACGTAAAATATAAATATTTCATTTCATTTGTCTATTTGACAATTAGTCAGTATTAAATTAACAGTATTAAACATTCGATTCTTCAGTCACAAAATAAACCTCATAAACTCATGGCTTTTCACTTAAACGCGACCATTTTCCAACTATGATCCATTTTGACTGTAACACTCTTCTTATTGTGTCCTATCGTGTCGTTTAAAACGCAACTACTTCTCAGCCAATTTCTTTTCTTTTTTGTTATTACATTCAATATTGTTCCTTTTCTCTCCAATAATTTCTAACACTTCTTCGTTTCCCATTCGACCAGGTTGATTCTTCTGCACAAAAAGCCTATTTTAACAGTTATCATTAAACGTAGAAGAAGTACTTGGTCTATAAAAGTTTCTATAGTACGAATATCCTGAGCATCTCTGCAAAGTACATTACGTACGTTACGATCTGTAAACTCTTTATATGATCTTATCGTTAGGTTGAAATAAAGTTATCATAACTGTGTTTTCCCATTATGTCCGAGATATGTCCAATTATGTCTGCAAAAAATATAACATAATTTACTTTCGAAAGTGATCGACAAGAAGTGCTTTAAATATATATCCTACTGAAATAAAGTTTCGACAATTAATCCTTTTCGGAGAAGTAACTACAAACCACTATTATATTGAGAACCTTGGTCATATTTTCATGCAGATTTCACTAATGGAATAAGCTGTTCCCGAGGAACGTTTCCACATATAAAATATTTGAAACATAATTAATTAACTATCTGGAAAAAAGTTCCTTCGTGGCTTAGCGGTTAGCGTACGCGTCTTAGTCGTGCGAGACCCGGGTTCTATTCCCGGCGGGAGTTCATGTGGTTTGAATTCCACGTTAATCAGTTGGTCCACGTCTGATATAGCCTCGCTGCTGAAAGGGGCGTTAAACTCAAAAGTCAACTCAATTATCTTAAAATATCAAATAATAACAGCAACGCATGGAAAAACTTATCCTAAAATATGCAACAACCAAATGATCAACAAAGTAAAGCGGGTTGCATAAGAACGTATTTGTAGCCAGCTTTCTCCGAATAATTTAACACTGTTTGGTGATTTATGTTTAGGTCATTGGCGGTGTGATGACTACTAACATGTTAGTCTTACTTGACTATTGCCAGAATAACATGTCCCCCTGCGAGAAGCACCTTCGACATCGAAAGTAGAAAAAATAAAAGAATATATGTATAGTGTCACGCCAACCATATTAATGCTTTATAAAATCACTATCGAAATACTTTTATATTAGTCATTAATTTGTTTGACTTGGCACGACTTAAAAATATTAGTATAGATAATATTAATAAATTATTTTATGCTCTTATGCACTTTCTTATTATTAGTTTCTTCGTTTTAGTACGTTTCTTAAAACGATTCGTGCCTTTTAAAAAATGAGATGATTTTATTGGGTACTGTTTAACCCAATTACTCCACTGTTTTACTTTTTTTGCATTGTGTTTAAAGTGGAATCCGAGCTAAGTATTCCCACTGGGAATCAAACTCGGGATCACGTAGAGAAAAAGTAACTTGAGAATACGGGTAAACTCAAAATGAATGGTCCAGAAAAGAAAAGTTACCGGTGACTGTTATGACGAAGTTTTGAAGAAATATAGATGCCAAATGAGAAGTAAACTCTCCAAGTTTCTTTTACGAACACTTACACTCTGTTTTACAGGTATTCACATGTGGTCAATGTACGTCCCTTTTAGTGTTGCCCACGAGATAAGATGATTTTCTCAATCTCGTATTGTAAATTTTACGAAAGTTGAGTTGAGTTGATTGTGAGTTTAACGTCGCTTTCAGCAGCGAGGCTATATAAGACGGGACCTACTGGTTAACGTGGAATCCGAACCATATGAGTTCCTTCCGGGAACTGAACCTGGGTCTCCCAAATTTTAGGAAAGAATAAAATTTGATTCTCGAGAAGCTTTTCTCGTTTTGTAAATACCAGTCTTGTTGTTAACACTGATTCATCACAAACGCTGTATTAGTGTTACATGCTTTATAATATAAAATTTATAAACTGATATAGTGATCGTACGAATGCAATGAGGACTATTTATAAACGTTTAAAGTACTGAAGTCACTACACAATTTAATCCAATAATATATTTCATTTAAATGGTATTCTTCGTCGGCCTCTCGTGACGTGAAAGAATTCTGGTAACTTCTAGATAAAATTAACAAAAAAAAAAAAAAAAAAAGACCATAAGTTTTGTACATTTTCTTGTCTCCAAAACGAGACGAGAATTATCATCTTTTTCGTATCTCGTAGCAAATGTAAAAAGGTACAGTTCCTTTTGTGAATACAGCAGATGTGTAAGTGGTAATCAAGTCTAACATTGATGCCACTATTCTTCATACCATCATTGGTAGCGGACAACCTCTAAAATAGCGATTCATCCAATGTTGCCAAACGAAACATCGGAATTTTTATAATAAATTCATTATAGCAGTCACAGTATCCTTTTCTTTTGTATCATTAATTTTGAGTTGCCCTGTATATTACAACTTTTAATAAATGAAAATAAAAGATAATAAAAGTAATGTTTCTAGCAGGATGGAACTATTTTATATTAACACTATTTGAGCCTAAAAAATAAATATACGAAGGATAATTCTTCAGGTAAATACAAAGACTATATGAGGACAATATTATTTTTAAGATAAGACAGAAACAAAAAGAGGCGCCCCCTCTTTATATATAATTTGACTTCTGAAGTCAAAATGCTAAATAATAGTCCTAAGTGGCAATGTATTAGTGTATCCCTGTGAAGAAATGATCACTTTGTAGGGATATATTTTATAATTATGGTTCAACTAATATGAACAAAATTAAGCATAGCCAATCACTAGTGAAACAGTAAAAAGGACACTCATCTATTCACACCATCTGTAGAAGGTGAAGAGACTATCAGAGTATCCTACTTGTTTGGAAAAGAGAAATACAATAGTATGAGTTGATTCAGCTCAAAACTAGTTACCTACCTGAATTTACAGTGTCACACCAACTTTTCCATATTAACATTAGTATGATCTCAGAAAATTGTGTGATAGCATCTTGCTAATGTATAAACTGAGCAAATGTAATATAACTCTATCACGTCAAATCAAACTACATAGATGTAAGACCTATACGCTGAATGAAAATACATAAATTAGGGTCAAAACTATCCTTTTGATATTGAGACAAATAAAAAAAGTGTATGTTGAATAAGTTTAAATTCTTACCTGTAAAGATATATACATAAACACCTATATACATAAACATAACATCAATTCACACACTATATCTTACTTCACATTAGTATACCTGTATTTGTCTGCTAATTTCTCAGCAACTTTTTATCTTGCAAAATACACTGATTATCAAATTCACTGCAAAATCATGCTCAGATTCACCGAACATTATAACATTGATTTTTCTATTGATAAAGCAAGTCTTTTTCTCTCCTTACTCCATTATTCATTTATCAATAAAAATATACGTTATGCATTAGAATTACACTTACGTGCTGGGATACTGAATTTTCGACAGTTGCAATTGCAATTCTGAAGAATTGTCCATGGCTCACTTACTTATCCGAAGGAGTCGTTCAGAAATTCCAACTTGTTCGCAAGTGACACTGCACTATCAGAGAGTATAATATTATAGTTCTTCTATGAAAGCATGAAGCATAATGAGAATACTGTCTTTGGCATGGTTTAAAACTTTGAATGTTGGTGGATTGGATGTTGCAAATACAGGACAAATATGCGTCCTATACAACCTTCATACAGGACAGGAAAATAGATTGTAAAATAAAGAAAAATCGTGTATATACAAAACACCCAGCAACCCTAATGTAATACACGTAGCACACACACACACACACACACACACACACATATATATATATATATATATATATATATATATATATATATATATATATATATATATATAACACATTCTGGTAAGCTTTTAATAAAATTAACAAAGAACAAGAGTCTTTATGTGTTCTATTGTTATCTAATACTCGTAACAGAAATTGCAATGTTGAATGTAATGTTTCATAAATTAAAGGGTAAAAATGAAGGGGAACGAGGTTGGACGCAGTCCCTTCACGTCAAGAAAAATGTATGGCGTCCCCCCAGTTTCTAGAAAATTACAATGGACAAAAATAGGCAGAGGGACAGCGTGACGTCATGCCGCTATCTACGTTCCTCTACCTCTTCAAATCCACTTTTATCCGTACATAAATTTATCTGTCAATTAACAAGTGAAAGTGTATCAGAAGATCATAAAACTGGCCCTAAGTTAAAATAAGGTTAGTTGAAAGTAGTTACTTTTGTAAATGTAAAAAAAAAAAAATAAATAAATAAATAAAAATAAAATAAAATAAAATATCGTATATGGATTCCCATTTTTCTTAACGTAAACGAAATAACAATACTATTGTGTTTGATATGAAGATAGATAATTATATTAAGTTTCTTCAGTTACTTGATGTATTTACTTTCAGACTTCAAATGCTCAGATATTGAAGTGTATCTTAGTACAGTCTTAACACATTTATGTAAATTTACGTAAAACATCCATTCACCAGATACACATACACATATGGACAAATTACACATACATAAAAGATCACAGTATTTCAATGTCTTAGGATTTTGAAAAGAATTTGTTTTTTGAATTTAGCACAATTTCCACTAGGAAAGTCAAGAGACTAAACATCGACCCCATAATAAATAAATAGAATGCTGCCGCGTAATGTCGTAATGTTAAAACAATAGAAGCCTTTTCACTATCTTGCCCACAATGGAGATTATTCTTCATACTCTTATCTTCGATAAAATCCATATCTCTAAAACCTGCTTCAACCATACGTTGTAAAATAATATTGACTCGTGAAAGATATGGAGAATTTTTCGGAACGACGTATCCAACGTAGTTAGTAGCAAGCTTCTCCTTCGAAATATGCAATGGAAACTTTCCTTTTATAGAATTCGGAAGGCTCTTTGCTTTGCCAGGACTCAAAGCTGTAAATATAATTCTATCACCATTAGCTGCCAGATACCTCATACTCTGTCTCTCATTGTATGTGTACGAAATTCTAGGTAGTAAGTTCTTCATACTACTGTCGGACAAAACCTTTTTCAGAATTTTAACAAACTGAGGTAGTGCTTTTATTTGGAAATTAGCCTCAACTACATCTTCAAATGTATCAATATCAGGGTAATATGAAGGAATAACCATGTAACTTAGAAACGAGCTCTGATACAAACAACTCAATACAATGAAACCAAACACTGACAACATTAATATGATTTTTGATGGTTTTGACTTGGGTTCTGGAACCGAAATTTGCAAAGAAATAGACAAAACATATAATATTGACTGAAATCTACTTTGAAATTTATCGACATTTTTTGCTATATGCTGAACAAAGCGTTCGGCAATGTAAATATAAGCGCAGAGACCAAAAAATGCAATCCACAGCCCTCGGGAGAATGGGTGGAACAAGCATTGCCATATAGGAAGTGGAACAGCGGACGGAGAAACCCATCGATAACTACTAAATCTAAAAACCAAAGCATAATCAACAACTTGCTTGCGTGCTATTAATACTAAAAATTGGTTTGAGCATATATCAGAATAAGCACTGGCTACTTCAGCTATTGGACCTACCCAGGTTCCATTTGCCAATTTTGAGTTTACGTCCCGATTTTTAAATAACTCTTTCACCACAACAGGAGTAAAATTCATACCTCGAACAATACCATCTAATAACTCGGAAAGTTCATTAACAGTGCCATCCTCATTTTTAATAACATTTTGAAACCCCACTCCATTAAATTCACTTATTAAGAAATGATATTTTTTAACATTTTTAGTTTTGTCAGGGTATAGTGTACTATCACTAGTTGTTTCTCTGACAATTAGAGAATGGTCAAAGGGATTGTATGTTACAATATTAATCCCGGTCCTGTAAGTTTTACTGAATTTACAGTTTACAATTATTTCTATGTTTAAAATTTTTACGTTCCAAAGTACCTGAAAGAGAGTTTCGAATCTTTTCCTTGATGATACCCCCTTATTAATCACAATTAAATATCTTGCTCTTGAATTCCAACTGTAATGTACCTTTGGGAGAAATATTGAGTACAAGGATTCTATATCCTCAGCAACAATTAAGTAAGCAGAACTATTTACAATTAATTGCCAGCTGTCATATTCATTAATTAACATTTCATACTTGATTATCAGTAATACCATATTAAGATTCGCAGAGATTTTACAAATATATGTAGATAGTGCATAGTTTTTGCTGACCAATAGGATAACAGCTAATTCTCGAAATTTGTTAAAGTGTTTAGATAACACTAGATTTAGAAGAACTGCAATTTCTGTGTTTTCACTTTCCATATGCGGAGACTCATTAGATATGATGACATCTTCTTTCTTGATGGTGCGACGTTCAGAAGTTGCGGTGTAAGTTGGAAGTAGCATCAATAGTACACAAACTTTCTTTAGATTCAAACACCGCATTTTAAATACCGCCAACAGGTGACCACATTCTCGGTGATCTGTAATTGAAATTAATATTATTGCACAAGCAAACTTGGCGCATAGAAACTGCAAAATGACTTTAATGTGTTGTACGTGTAAAACGTTTTCTGGAAAACTATATTCTACAAACTTTAATTGCGCTATTCGTTATCGAAGTGGAAAAATAAATTAATAAATATTTCTATTATATTTCTATGGCTGCAGTAATATTATAACAAGTGCTGGATTTACATATAAGCTAAACAAGCTAAACTCAGATCTCCATTCTCTTGAGGGCTCAAAAATTTAAAAGAAAAAAGTGAATGTACATTTCCAGAAAATGGAAAAACCTTATAGAAATATAAGAAGACGAGCTTTAAACTCGTTTTCTACCAAACAAATGGCGGTTAAGTTGAAAAAATTTGCATGAGCACTTATTTTGGTATATACAATGAAATAAAATATTCTTTTTGTCCCATCCGAATGTTTACTTGTCATCTCAATAATTTTCTACTTGATTCTCATATTATCTTCTGAAACAAATTCTACGCAATGAAGTCGTCTCGAGTTACCAGTAAGGAGTACAGACAGGTTCTAGGAACAAACATATTTTTACGTATCTTCAACTCAAACTAAGGACACTTACTCTATAATTAATATATCTACTATCGGAAAACTATCATACGAAACTAAGTTGCGCAGTCTTTGAAGTAATCATTTGTGCTTAAGAAAACACGAAATAACCTTCGATAATATAGACACAACGTCACCCATATACGGACTTTTATTTACCCATTTACGGACATATAAATTACAACTCGTACTCGTGTAAATAAAAGGGTCTATTTCAGATATTGGTGGTATTTTTAAGATAAGAAATCAAATTCTTTTTTTAATCATTTTTTGTGTAGTTATTCTTCTGTAACTAATGATACTCTGCTTGACTAAGTTGTACTGTTGTGACATAACGACTATAGATAATCGTTTCCATGTTATGTGGCCTTCATTTCAGGTTACAGAGTCAACATTTAAATACTAGTAATCAATCATTGTAATGGTTAAGAATATATATATATATATATATATAATCCATTTTCTTCTTCTGTTTCGTGGTCTAAGGACGATATTACATTACTGTACATACAGTATTCCTATTTATTTTTTCTTCTTGATTACAGGCCAAATTCTGAATGATGTTATATTTCCCTAATAATACAAAAATAATACAAAAAATAAATAAAATAAGATAAAGTAAAAAGTATGGGTCATCACACTAAATGTTCTGTCTCCCATTTCTTTAATTATATCATGTTAAGCTACAGTTATTGTTCAAAAGTTTATTTACAAAATAGGAAGATAATAATGAATAATAGGAGTTTCCGAAAAATTTCGTTCAAGTAAAACCCGCTTCCCAAGAGTAAATTTGCCCTTGTGGATATTTTCATGAACAATTCCTTATTCAATATTGTACGGTTGATAATGAAATCTTTATTCATAAAATATGAAATAGAAAACCCTCTAAGGCGTTTTAGAGAATATCATCCGAAAAGAAACTCACTTGCTTGCGTAAATTGTCCCTTATGGACTTCGAGAAATATCTTACGCCACACAGAGAGGAAAAACTATGTGAAATACATAAAAACGTAGGCTACATGCGTAAATCCTGTAGTTTTTGGACTTAATGTACGGCGATAGGTAAACATCCTGTAGCAAACTACAATATTTTGCGTATAAGTATTCCATCTATACGTACTTTCCGTATGAAACAAGGAAATGTATATAGGTGCTCAAGGTCTTACATACAAAGGGACGTATATTGCATACTTATACGTATGTAATATACTGAAGACTGTTAGATGTCAGACATCCTATAGCGGAAT
The DNA here is from genome assembly GCF_964235325.1 of Thermobia domestica. Classification (NCBI taxonomy): domain Eukaryota; kingdom Metazoa; phylum Arthropoda; class Insecta; order Zygentoma; family Lepismatidae; genus Thermobia; species Thermobia domestica. The sequence goes on along the minus strand of NC_137454.1, from coordinate 104,527,465 downwards.
GATTTAGCTTCTAAGCGGGAAAAAGGCAATACATGTGTAGCATATGGATAGCGTATGTTCCGTATAGATTTCAGTAGTAAACTTATGGATTCCGTATATTTATGCAATATACCGCTGTCCGGATAACGGGTTTTTCTCACTACATATTATAAAGTTATTAATGAGATATTTAATTATGAAATATGAGGAAAATTATTTGTAGTCATATTGTAGAAATTTGTCCGAATACCCCGCCCTCAAGAGAATACCTCCCCCCCCTTGCAGACTTTTTAAAGTAAGAAATGAGATACTTCATATTGAAATCATGTTAATGAAATGTTCATTGATGAATTATAAACAAAAACTCCTGGCTTATTTGTTTAATCTTTCGAAAAGAATTCATCCCGAGCACAACCTACCCCTTATGGGATTTTACATGAGAGATAATTTACATGATATTGTAGGGTTACTAATGAAATACTTTTTTATTAAATATTGGGTAAAATCCGCATTCCTTCCAAGAGTAGAATAAGTTTCTGGAAAATATTTTAAATAAAAATATGAACTCCCTTTCTCGCTTATATTGCATATTAGAATCGAAATGGAATAATAAAACTCATCTCGATCCTAGTGCTATGTTAGAAATTTCACATCTAACGGCGCAGACGTTATTCTTTGCGAAAAATTGAAGCTCCCTTTTCTTACGTAAGTTACACATTTCAATCGAACTGTAATTATAAAAACTCAACTTAAGCCAAGTGCAAATTACTATGTTCAAAAATTAATTTTATACAGTTCATAAAGAACGAGAAATTAAAATAATTTAGAAAATGTTCTCTCCCCCTTAAAAAGTGGAATTTCCGATAGCTCTAGAATACGTTTCAACTTATTTCTACGGAGTTTACATACCGAGATTCCACTCCTTAACTTGAAGGACACTTGAGGTATTCTATTTTTTTTTTTTTTTTTTTTGCATAAATTTTTAACCCACAAATCCCTACAGATATTCATTTTAATAAAAGTGATATGATAAACCTGGTTCGCTCCAAGTATGGTTCAATTGTTTTCCCTATTAAATGATGAGACAGACAATATCGATTTGAGTTTAGAGGATAAAAGATTTCCCCTGTATCTCCTATAAATGTAATTTTCGAAACTCCTTGGACACTTGTAGAATTATTTTTAATTATTAGTTTCATTTCTTCATCTTGAAAGACCTCTGAGATACGCTATTTTGGCATAACTTTTGAAAATTCCCTAGGATAAATTTCTTTTTCTCAAAGTGAAATACGGAAAATTGTTCAAAAATTCATTTCGAAGAGTTCAGCCGTTTCCCCATTATAATAAGACAGATACAAATTTTACATGTAGAAAAGATAAAGAAATTGGTCCTCTTCCGTCTCCTCAGAGCGGAATTTTCGAAAACATTGGAGTACGTGTCCAATTGTTTTTATGAATGTATGCAATAAGCTTCATCTCTCCAACATAGGGGACTTATGAGATATTCTAAATTTGGCAAATATTTAAACCCACCTCTCCTTTCAGATAAGTATTTTGACAAAAAGTGACATGATAAAAACCTGACTCTTGCCAAGTGCTAACTATGTTCAGAAATTCATTTCAAACGGTTAAGCCTCTTTTCCCATGATGATGAAACGGAGAATGTCGATTTTATTCTGAATGGATGGATAAAATCGTCCCAGTCAATTTTCATAAAATAGTCCTTAAAAATTAAATCTCAAGGGTAAACTTCTGATTTTTTTCAATATAAGTAACTGGACTGATGTCAAATTGTGTGGTTGTTAATGAAACACTTTTAACGAAACATAAACAAAATTACGATATTCATTCTTGAGAAAAATTTAGTCAAAAAAATTATTCCAAAAGAGTAAACTCCTAATTCTGGATATTTCCGAGAGAAGTGACGTACAGCATACAGCAGGATTGTTAATACATCTCGATTTATCAAAAAACAAAAATTAAAAGAAAAAAATATCTTCGAGCCATTTTCGAGATATTCATAATAATTTTCACCCTTCAACAAGTTACACTTATATCTATGAGTAGGAATAAAATTCTAAAGTCTCTCCTGAAAAATCTTATAAAAGCCTTAAATTCACTATTTGGTCCGGATACGTTCAACGAAATGGCCTCTATGCGAGCGTACACACATAGGGATGAATGGATGAACGTACAAACAAATAAATACCTAGGTACATTCAAAATCAACTTTCCAGGCACGTTAATGTTATGAAACATATAAATTCATTGAAATCTCAAGTTTGATTTAATTTAATTTTTATAATTATCCTACTTCATTCTCTCCGGTTGTCGCTCAAAAGTTTAAAAAAATGTGGATGGTTTGAATTTCATTTAATCATTAACTTCATTAATGACTTTTCTTTATTATTATTATTATTATTATTATTATTATTATTATTATTATTATTATTATTATTATTATTATTACTATTATAAACATTTACTATAACATCGGTACTACTTACCACTATTTTTCACATGTTGAACAGCTATACAATTCTATTCTTCTTAAACTTTAAGAACTATGGACGCTTTTTTTTTCTGCTTTTATCAATCTGTTCATTAAAAATCAATGTAAGGCATTATTTTTTTCACTGCAAATCTCTCATTTTATCGATATACGATGCAAGACATTAATGTTTCAAGGCTTTCTAATGATTAAATACAGTAGACAGCTTCCTCATTTTCGTTTGGAAGATTCATGTTTAATTCCTGTGGGTTCCCGGCCGAAGCTCATGTGATTCAGATCCTACGTAAAGCTGCAGTCAACGTCTCATATAGCCTTGATGCTAATAGAGACACTAAACTCTACTACAACCAACTTAATTAATTTCCATAGAAACAGTGGCTCACGTAGAGAGGAGTTCCGGGAGAGACTATTAAAAAATACGTATTAATCATATTATGATATGTATTCAAAAACCCTGAAACGATATCAACTTAGAGGCTTGGACACCCCTTTCAAATTCTAAGTACGCCACTGCCAAAGAGTTTATGTGATTCGGTTTGCTATTAAATTCCAGATTCACATCAAATATAGCCTATGTGCTGAAAAAAAAACAGTTGTCATAATCGAAAGTAAATTTCAAGTACGAGTAAAAAGAAATGCAAGGGGAGAGTTCTCTGGACCTGGACAACGAATGCATAAGTACGTATATGAGAAAGATCTGCATGCTTCTTAAAAATATAATTATTTTGTACATTTAGTCGATTTATTTTATTTTGAAAGAAAGCATCATACTAGCAAGACGGTGGCAGATACCTGGCGGACTCCAAATGACGAAATGCTGAACCGTCGGCGGCTGCTGTTGGCGAACCTCCAACGAAATTGCACTTACACCTCCAGCGATCCTCCGCTTTGAGTCCGCAATTACCCCACCATTGCTCCCTGTTTCTTTCTACCTGTCTGTGTGTCTGTCTGTCTCTCTTTCTGTGGGTAATATATCTACAAAACTAAATAACTAAATAAATAAATAAACGTATATATCTTTAAAAAGGAAAGAACTTCCTGCGAATGGATTCGAACCACCTACCTCATGATAAGCCTTTACCCACCCAACTACTTCCACGCTGCACCTGCACTGTTATTCAGCGCGGGTATTTCTGTATATAACAATTGGTAATTTCCTATAATGAATATAAATATATATTAAAGTTACTTCCCAAATTTAAAACTCACGTTACTTTTATACAGATATAGATAATGTCACAATCTCTTTACCCAAAACCCGTTTCAACATTTTTTCCCTATCACCTCAACCATAAACAAAAAATTCCACCTGACGAGTCCAAATTCAATATAACACCTTTAAATATACAAATACACAATACGGAACGAAGTTAACACAAACTTGAATGCCACAAAAAATACATAGTATACACGAAGACATACTAATAATAATTGAGAATCGCAAAGCCAACATGGCCAATCGATACTTTAGAAATAATTAGGTAAACCAGGTTGCAGTCCACTGTCATAGTACCGCCTCCTGATTCAAAAAGACTAGTTACACTGTATCCGGCTTTGGTCCGAATACGAAATCAAGCTATACTGGTACAGTCCGCAGAAAAAAAAAACCTGCAACATGAGCATGCAAGTTTATTCTGAAACGACGAAGTCTTTTGCTTCAAACTAAGTGTGCAGAGGAGGACGCCGAGGTTCCTCCTGGTGTGATTCGTGCCACTTAGACGTTATGTTGATTCCCTGCGCTGTTAGTCATAGTTTCACAATAAACTTACTTGTGGACTGTACCATTCGCCGCATAATTGACAGCAGTCCAAATATCGAGACTGATTCGAATCATTCAAGCAATCGTGCCGCCGTTGTACACAGTGTAGGTGGAGTGCTCAAAGCACGTGGCGGCATTTGTTAATGGGGCATTTGCTAAAAAGTATTTAATTGTTTATTTTTCAGCAATAACTAAATTATATTATTATCAAGTATGCTACCTGTCGGTAGGTACTGGTACTGATGAGGATTTTTTTTATGTATTAAGTTGGGGTCTGGAAATGTTTCTTCCATGCTTCTTCATCTTCACCTTTCTCTTTTAACTCTTAATATTTTCTTCTATTCTTCAAATCATCCATCAGCTGTATTCTTCTTCATTTTCAATGTACATTTTACTTCACACATTTATTATTTACATTTTATTTCTTATAGGTCCATCTCAATACAGTCCAAACTAGAAATTACTCTTACTTACACACTCCCACACACACACACACACACACACATATATATATATATATATATATATATATATATATATATATATATATATATATATATATATCACCATTGTATGACCTCGCAAAACGAGCGAAATTAATTAAGATTGTAAGGTTTGAAGACAATGTTTTAAAGGACTGTAAATTAAGGAAAAGCATTAAAAAAGAAAGAAAAAGTGCGGCAAAAAGATCTCCCCTGATTTGGAAGCTAATAGGCTCAAAGCCAAAGAAGATATGAGAATGTATTTATTTACTTATTTTAATTTCAAGAACGTACACAGAATGCAGTTTTAAATCGACGCGGTTCCAACAATATGTCACTCAAGTTTTGGGTACGAAGTTGATCCGAAGCTAATGCAAAATGTACACTATTGCTATCAGCGACCTGTCATTTTTGAAAATTTCTCAATATTAAAAGGCACTATGTTTTCCCGACCAAGCTATGGTGTACACTAAAATGGACACGTGCACCGCTGTTCGACATGCTCTCTACCATTGTACACGCTCCCCACCCGAAACAATATCCCTATCAAATCGGAGAGTATTCTTTTCTGTCGCACCAAAGTACACATCTGAAAAGAGTCGAATACAATTTCTTGGGTATTGAAGCTGGTTTGACCAAATCTGAATGATTGGAAGTGAGAAGTTTACGATAATCCAATGAATTTACAAGTTTGTTAATGACTGACTGAGCCAGTATTTTCCAGATCCTATCTTATCTTGACTCGTGTAAGATATAAATGTTCCAATATGTGCATGTCTCTACATGATTATAATCCTTGTAAGTAAGTTTCATTCTAAATTCCAGATATACCTTTGCCTGCTGACAGTAGCTGTGGTTTGGGGACTGCCAACTGAATCCCAACAGCGAATAGCCCCAGTGAAGAACTTGGAACTAAGGAATTCGCCTCAGGGTCGGAGCAATGTCGCAGGAGACCTTGAGACCGCTAACTCATTTGGCTTCAGACTTCGACCTTCCGCTTACTACGGCAATAATTGGGGATACGGCAATTGGGGAAACAACAATTGGGGAACAGGTAACTTATATGGCTCAGGATACTACGGAAGGTACGGAAATCCCTATTGGTCAGGATCTTGGTGGTGATTACATAAAATGAAGATTGGTATTTGCAAAGTCGTGTTTTGTACGATATCAAATGATTTGCATATTTTGTACTTCACTGAAACAACTGCTAATAAAGTAAAATTATACACATTAAATATTGTACTATTTTGTACACGCTTTTGTAATAAAAGTAATAAGACAATGACTTTGATTTGAATATGTGCTCTGAGAGATTTAAGATGGTTTGTAACACGAAGATGAATATATTATTAAGGAAAATGCATACTAATGTCAGATTTATTTAGGATATATTAGCAAGGCCGAAAATCTTCATACGTAAAGTGGATCAAACAAATGTTAGGGAATAGATTTCTGGGTTTTCGGCATCTATGTTCATGTTACCCCGTCATGTCCCTCGGCGATCACACAATCCGAGGAAAAGAAAGGAAGGAAGCGGCCTGGGCCCTATGTGTTATGTACACCCCGGCATTTAATTGGTGTGAATGAGGAAAACATCATTCAAGATGCCTGGTCCTTTTACACTTTTTCGAACGTGTCCCCACCGTGAATCGAACCCAGGACCGCTCACACCAAAAGACAAGAGCGTTTGAGAATACGCTACGCGGGACCACTACAAAATAAATGCAAATCGTTTATTGCTGTTGTGAGTCATTATTTTAAGCCAAATCAAAATTATTGTTTTTACAGTTATGAAGATACCGATATTTAGAGAGATCTGTCTTTTTTTTTTTAAGAGTACAACGTCCTTTGACACACATTTGCGTGCATTACCATGCGACATGAGGACACCTGGTTTTCGAACATAAATGCTTGTGGGCAAAGTTACGGTGCATTTCATGGAGCTCAGCACTGTGAGAACCAGGAGTGATGGTTTCGCCTCGACGAAAAAAGACATGATGGATCAGAAACACCATAGATGACCATTCTAACACCATCTTCTGCGGGTTTCGAAGACTATTCCAGGCTTTGATCAAGATGCAACTAGTGTCCTGATCGTTTACAATTGTCGCAGTAGATTCATTTCTTATCGAAAGCGTCAATCGGATGCAGAAAACTTTCCTGGTTATTCCTTCCAGTAGGAGAACTGTAAACCTCTAGACGGCAATTCTTGTTGGCAGGGGTAGAAGTGAATCTAAAAAGGTAAGGGGACGCATGAAGTCTCCCTTGCTTATCTTTGCCCATTGTATTTTTAGGATGTGCAGGGACGCCATAGATACTTACTGATGTCAACTCATGTGGGATCCATGAGTCCAAGTTTCTCACGTTCCGATTACGGAGTTGTCGAATGACAATTGTATGGCGTATACTTAACTCGTCTCCAATGACTCTGACACTTTACAGAAGTCTTCTTCAACGGTGTTCCGCAGGAGGTCATCCGAACAGGGTGTGGTCAGTGTTCACACAATTTTGGATTGCTGTATCACCAGAACTAAATTTGACAAACAAAAGGCGAATGATGTATTCACTAGCTATCTCGTTGCTCAAAAACACTGTTAATGTCTTTTTTCGGTTTTCTATGCAAAAATGTTCGAGTTAAACTCGTAAAGAAAAATTAATCGCAATTGTGTGTTCTCCATAGTACACTTTGATACGATCTTGTTCAACTAACTGTCTACGGAATGTCTGGGTACTTCATCCTGTTTATTGGACGTCTACAAAGTTGGCGCATAACTTTAATTCATTCCTGTGCCATGTTGCTGAGGTAAGTTTTCTTCCCGACGTCAATGTGGAGATTTCATTCTCACCAACATAATAACTGAGGCTAAAGTTTGTGTAATTAAAATTGGCAAGAGTAGGACCAGCAGGGGCTAGATAAACTTTAGAAGAACAAATGGAAAACTTATCTAATAGAATGGAGTAGTTCATGCTCGAACAGAGAACCGTCTATGTAAAACAGCAGGGAGCCGTTATAACGTCAAACTGTAACTGGGAGAAGTTATCTACGTAGTAGAGTATTTACGTCGTGAAAGTGACAATAGACTAGTACGACAAATAGGTAGTATCAAAGAATGCCCAGGAAAGTTTACAAAGAATCAACAGGTAAACTCAAATGAGAGACCAGCGGCACTGAAGGAAGGTCACCGCCTGAAAATATATCAGTAGATATATTGGTGCATAGACGTAATAAAATCACTAATCTCTAGGTTGATTTTTATTTTATTTATTTATTTATTTATTGCAATTCTTTTTTCTTTGCTTTGCATTAGATTTTCGTGCCACGTTTCTACATCTTTCACACATATATAAACTCTTTATTCATATTTTTTATCTTTCACTCGCCCAGGATAGGCTCCTAATGCGAGTTTATTTTACTCGTGTATTGATTCTCACACTACAATTGAGAGCTTAATCAAAACGTACCGTCTCATATTGTATCGAAACTGAAAAGGGACTTTAAACTCATCACTGAAATTATCAATCAATTATTGAAACACGCCAAGGTGAACCGAACTCAAAAGCTCCTTGGGTGCGAAACTGATGAACACAGCATCTATTGTCAAGCCGAGCCTGTCCTTGGTCAAACCTGGCCACCAAGTACGAATACAGCGCTCTTTAGCTCCTAGGCGTTGTGCTACTTGCCCATCGAGTTTCGTTCAGATCCGACCAGTACTTATCGAGAAATAAAGTGCCACATACAAGACAAGCCTGACCGAGCCCGGCCACAAAATATAGCAATTTTATTCCCTTAACCATGGGTTATTTTCCGACTAAATTTGGTTTAAAGTCGGCCAATAGTTACAGAGAAATAAAGTACCACACACACATACACACACAAACACACACAATCGCCTAAAGTGAAATTATAAGCTTCCGTATGCTTAACCCGGAAGATAACAAACAATCATCGAAGTATTAAACATAAATCAAGACATTCTGTATGTTAATGTGTTGTATTGTAGTAACACCCTGTGCGTGGGTTTCCTCGGGGTTCTCCCGTTTCCTCCCACTTTCTTCATTCCACCATTTCATTCATTTCTCATCATCATTGTCTGCTTTAGCCCCGCCGGTATAACCGTGGGACGTAAAACTTAACAAAACAAATTTCATTTCATTTCATTTTCATTGGCGTTCCCAGGCTTCCTCTTGGGGAGGCTTAAGTCTCCCAAATAGTATTAAGTCCTTCAACCAGTAGCAAAATACTACATATTGATTAATCAGATCTTTATGTACACAAAACCCACCGTAAAGCAAAACACAAGATTTTGCTTTAATTATAATATTTAAGTGTATTGCAAGAGTAAGAATGATTCTAATTTACATCAGGAGAGTTTTTGCGCACTATGTCTGTAAGCAGGGCCGGATTTAGGGGGGGGTGCAAAGGTGCACGTGCACCCCCCTTCATTGTAAATATACACTACCTAAAGTGAGAAGTTAGCAGTGAGTTTTGCAAAATCAATAGTTTAAAATCAATTTTCTGAAGATTGAAGGAAAAGAATTAATCGAGAGCAGACACTTAACATTTCGATAGGAATTCCTCATTCACATCACAGAGGCCTAAAGGCATTTAAAAAACTCAAATTTAATTCAAATGTACAGGTAGTTATTGGTGCACCCCCTCCCCCTTCAGAGAATCCTGAATCCGGCCCTGTCTGAAGGCACGTTTATGTGTACTACGCCCGCTATTTTTCAATGTTTTGTTCTTCAATTCAACATGACTAATACGAGAAATGGATTACTAATACTAATCTCTTGGATAAAGAGAGAAATATTTTTTAGAAAGTGCTAATAAATGATAAGAATAAAATCCCACTACCCAGAAATACTTCCCAACTGTAAAATGGGTTCCTCATAATCAGAAAACAGATTTAGGTAATTTCTCTACACATATAATATATTCCAAAGTTTCAGATGCTTATGGGTTAAAATAATGAAGTTATGGTACAATAAAGATTTAGGAGAAATGAATTCAGATAATAGTAAAAGTTTGAGATAAATTCCAAGTACTTCGAATGAATTTAGGCACTATATAAGAAATTTTAGTAACATTATACGCTATCCAAAGATATTATCATCAATGCTGCAACTAACGCAGTGTTTCTTAGTCGGTATTTTTTTTTTTCCAAATGGCAATAGTCATATTATTGAACTTCGAAACTATGCTATGCATAAGTGTTGAAAGTGTTATAGAACGACTTTGTCCATCTGCTCGTCTGTCTATCTATCCACAGGTATCAGATCAAAAACAGTAAAATATGTTGAGAACTGTTTTTAAAACCTTCGGTGTCTAAAACTAACATATCATGCACATCCACAGTACTCTACCAAAACCATAAGTGGTTCAAATTTACCATTACTTCCGGTTTCAATATGGATTTTCACAGAGCAAAAATTGTAGCAAATATCGAGATGAGTCTTTTTGCAATTGATTCAGCGTCCCAAGAATAGATTCCATCTCCTACGGTAACTCTATATTCAAACTGAAAGTTGTTTAAATCGAAATTTCCGGTATCAACATTTATCGCCATAGGACGAAAATGATAAAAAGACGGGACAAGGGGTTTTCTGTAGTCGATTCAGAGTCTCAAGAAAAATATCATTACAGCCACAACACACTATCAAAACCGAAGTTCTTAAAATTTACAACTACTTCCGGTTTCAATACTAATTTCCATATAGCATAAATGGTAAGAGATATTAAAAAGCGTTTTTTTTAAAAAAAAAAATCGATTTAGCATTCGAATAATAGATTCCATCTCCTCCACTAACACTTTATTCCAACCGGAAGTGATTCAAATTAACAATTTTCCGTTTCGGCATTTACCACCAGAGAACAGAAAAGGTAACAGATAACAATGAACTGTTTTCAGCGTCTCAAGGGAATATACTATCACAACAACCTGCATCTGTCTACCAAAGATGGAAGTGGTTAAAATTTACTACTAATTCTGGTTTCAATATGGACTTTCATACAACAAGAAACAATAAGAGATATCGAGATGCGATTTTTTTCAATCGATTCAGCTTACCAAGAACAGATTCCATCCGCTCCGTTAACCCTTTATGCAAACGAGAAATGGCTCAAATTAAACATTTCCTATTTCAACATTTACCACCATAGAACAGAAACGGTAACACATTACGACAAAGAGTTTTCTGCAACCGACACAATGTCTCAAAAGTATGTCATCGCAACCTTGAACGCTCTACCGAAATCGGAATTGGCCGAAATTTACTAGTACTTTCTATCTCAAATATCACTTCCGTATAGCGAAAAAAAACCTAAGATATGATTTTTTTTTTTTTTTTTTTTTTGCTATCGATTCAGCTTCCCAAGAATAAATTTTATCTCCTCCTTTAACCCTTTATTCATACTGCAAGGGGTTCAAATTATCCACTTCCGGATTCAACATTTATGGCATTGGAACGAAAACAGTAAGGAATAGCGAGTAGACCTATGACTTTTTGATATGGATTCTGTGTCCGAGAAAGAGATTCTATTTTTGATCTTATTACTCTATTGCAACCAATAGTTAAACATGTGTAGATGTACTACTTCAAGTTTGAGTATTGAATTTGTATAGTCTGGAAGTATACCGTAGTTTTGCACTGTGAAACCAAACTCACTTCTAAGGTATATAAGATGACTGCATAATATTAAACAAAAATGTATATCTAATACGTACCAATGTTGCAAACATTAAGAATTTTTTGAAAAGATAGATTGCTACAGCTTTAATCTATAGATTGTAAAAGCCACGACAACAAGTATTGGTTTCTGATTAAACCAATTCTAAAAAGAACTATCCTACTTCAAGTGCAAAATTATGTACACTCTCAATAGTGTTGTCAGAATTTCATATAACAAATAGTTTTGCATATCAATAGTTTTGAAAAGAATGTCTGAATGTATTAGTTTCCAAACTAATAGGACATATTTCTCATATCAAAATATTTCAAGCATAAAACCCGTGAATATCAGAGTAAATTAAGCAAAATAATTATCAAAGAATCTGGCCAGGAAGAGAGAATAACGTGCAAATCACTAAAATGAACAGTTCTCGGTGTGGTCTTGTGGTTAACATTTTACAATTGGGAAACATTCCTGGTAAGCTTAAAGTCCTGAAGATGTGATGTTTCCTCCACTTGGCTACGGTCACGGCTGTAAGTGCATCCCTCATAGTTCATTTAACACTCCCTTTATATTTTGGAAATTCTGAAGAAGAAAAAACGAGCAGAGTTATTATCAAAAAGAGAAATGAATGGAGATAAAAGAGGAGACTATCGAGACACCAAAGGGAAAGATGTTTTGCCTCTGAGAAGTGAAACTGGCCAACCAAGTCACAAAGATTCACTAAGCACTACTAACAAAAAAAAAAAAAAAAAAAAAAGGCAAGAGAGAGAGAGAGACCAATTGATTATTGATTAGGCAAGAAAAATATTCAAAGTTAAACATGGCATTCAATAACCAAACATGGCATTCAATAAGAAAACAACCAGCTGCCAAGAAATAAAATCAGAGTCCAAGTTGATATTCGCGCTTCAAAAGAGAAAATACGGAAGAGAAGACCACAAAGACCACCAACAGAAATGGTAAAACTATCTGCTAGGGAAATTCACAAAACAGGTGCTGGGTATGGTATGTACGTTAATGTGTAATATTCAATATGAAAGGCGATTTAAAATTAATGTATTTAATTCCAATTACTGTAATTAGCATTAGTTAATATTAAGTTCATAACTGCACTAATTACCTTGGTTACACTTTCTAGAAGTTAAAATTGGTTTCCCCTCTATACCATAGATTCTCATTCGGTCAGTCAAAAATTGCCTCTCAATACCTTCCTTCGTCAGATTCATTTTCTTCAAAATTTTCATAAATGCCATTTCGTTATTGAAGGTCATTCACATTTTCATTTTGTTTATTTGATGTATTGCATTTATTATGCATAAAATGTCGATCAATCGAACAGGAATCCTGGATAGTACGTTGTTATAATGTCGTGACTGAGAGATTTACTGCTTTACATTATGAGTTTCGAGGTAGGCGAGGTCTTCAAAATTCCTCTCTTTCCTTGCATATTAATCTTTTGTTTTTTTTTTTTTATTTTATTGTATCATTTGTGTTCATCCAACTATAATATTTTTGTTATTATAAATATTTAGATTGACGTAGGTCTTAAAGTTGTCATCTCTCTTATGCTCTTGCGTTGTGATTTATTTGTATGTTTCTCAAATATTTGCTTAGCTTATTTCATTTTATTCCGTAACTTCCAGCAATTTAGTGTCATTTTGTTTCTTTGTGTATTTTATTGACAACTTGTTATCTCCTCAACTGGATGAAGAAATTCACTCTACAGTAAGAAAAAATGGCTTGCCCTTGTGTTACACAAGTTGTGCTAAACTTTGATACATCTGGCGCTATTTCAACTCTAACCAATTCTTAGAGTAAATGGTACTCGTTAAATCAACTATTTGACAGTGACTTGCAGTACAGACAGGCCGATAGCCAGCCCAAAAATGTAGGGGTGTCCTGGTAGAGGTTAGGGGGGCCGATCCAATCATATTATAGTTCATCACCATATTACAGTTCATTTGCAAGCCTATCGTGAAACTTTTATTGGGACCCAGTAAAAATCTAGGGAGGGCCTGGTCCCCTAGACCCCCGTGGTTACGGACCTGAGTACAGAATAATTTTAATAACACATCACTAGTGTTCTTTTGTGTACAGTTAATAAACAATTACGTTTAAGAAAAATAGTCTTCCTACTTAAACGAAAGTTACTATTATAAGGAAAAAATATTATATGTGGTATAACTGGTTAATGAGTGGTTATGAAGAACGAAAGTTTGTCCACGAAGAAGAGGAAAATGACTAATGTAATTTTACAACCACGCTTCATCAATGAAAGAACATCGGTGAATGGCCAACAAAGTAATCAAAAAACGATGGCAAATGTTCTTAGTTTAACGCCATTTTTAAGAATCTCTATAGATAGAAATATACAAGATAGCAAGTGTACAACATTCAAAATGGTTGGCAGCATTTCTGCTGATATAAATTTTGTTAGAAAATTCATGCGCTCATAAAACTAGTTTCGTGAAAGATTGCATATAATATGATGCGTTTCTTCACTACTTGCTATGAGTGTCAAATATACCGCAAGAGCTTTATTCATAGTTCAAAATAAAAACTAATGGACATTCTCAATACCATTTACTTAGATATTTCTAATTCCCTGTAAACCAATGTGCACACTAGAAATTATAGTATTAATGTATCTGTCTGATAAGCATGATTTTGAAAGTGTTAAGATACCTTTGCTAAATCATTATTGGCAAACAAAAGATTTGGCTTATCAATGACAAATGGTACAATTATCAGTATTAGTGTCTAAATTGCTTGTATTCACTAAGCGAGCTCGAGTGGTCCTAACAGCATAGTGTACATATTGAAAGAAGAGCATGACGCTGTTCCTATTTCCGTTTTCATTCGTTCATCCACCTACTTCTTTAACAAGGCAACGATGTTATTTTCACACTGCAAAATCACCGTCGTTAAATCTAACACCATTCAATACCGGCTTTGTGTCAAATTGGTAAAACTAGGCATGTGTTAACCGCAACATCGCACCGGTCTCGTAGTATTGAAATAACACACTAGAGTGATAATGATGCTCGGATCACTGCCATGTGTTACAATTAAGTTGTATTAACAGCATCATCTTTTGTTGCTGTGTATGTCATAATTGATTATTCAATGTGAAGTTTAGATATAGATAAATGTCGCATTTAAGTTACTAGAAGCATAATTTCTTGACATTGTAGTTACATATAATATCTTAGAAGAGGTTTTCTTTAAAATAATTAAGCTTCACTTGCTCAAAAAGCGTCAAAAACACACGCGAAGTAATGGATTTTAAGTAAATACCGTGACAAGAGAACCGAGAACTTACCAACTCAAAGGTATGCATCAAAATATTTGTTTTATTCGACGATAAACACGTATTTGCTCATAACAAAATAATGGTTTTAAAGACAGGATTTGCATTTCTTGTAAAGACAGGATGGAATTGTACGTAGATTTAACACAAAGCGATAAGACATTTTTTAATTGTCAACTCCCACATCCCCGAGTTATCCATATATTCAAAAACTTTTCTAAATGATATATTACCTTTATTTGTCACAGATATTACATCAGTTGTAAGTTCTTTCCAGACAAGATAAAGGACAAGAATGATTAAAAGGTTTGTTGTTTCTAGGTCTTCGGCTACTGCTGGGTATGTACGATTGTTTCATATCCCTTACAGTCCAATACAGTCACAAAAGCAAAGGCAGAGAGATTGTTTTCTTAATTGAAAAAAAGAAAACATATTTACATAATAGCATGAGTCAGGAACGCTGTCAATTTTAACGAAGTAGTTGATGTTTTTTGCGTACAAACAAGAACGCATATACCATTTAGCATTGTAATTAATATTCATTAATCTTAATTTGTCTCTGACTAACGAATGTATTGGTTTTATGGTGTCCATTTAAATTGTTATGTATTAGATCGATGCGAATGAAATGTCCACTTTCAAGTCTGGTGGGAAACTCACCTCAGCAACATAACACAGGAAGGACGCGTCTGACGCTATAAACTCTGTACATTTCCAGCAATGCTTAACTTAACAACTTTGTATGAAACTACATAATGGAAAACACACAATTGGAAATGATTTTTCTTTACGAGTTCAAACTGAGACATTCTGCAAAAAACAAAATTATAGCATTGCATTTGGATCAGAAATTGCGAAAGATTGTACTATCCGCGATTAGATTGTCACATTTTGTTCCGCCGACTCAGGACTCCGATCCGTAAGCACCGACCATCATCATTTTCGAACGAACTTCTCAGAAACACCGTGGCAGCGAGTCCAACAAGAATACCGTCTAGGAGTGTGAAGTTCTCTAAATTTAAACAATATCCGGAAAAATTTTCTTGCACCAGATTGTCACTTTTGATGAAAAATTAATCTGCTAGGACAACGTAAATGGTCAACATGTAACGTATCCCTGTGTTCGTTGCCAAGGATACTTACAAAGTGTTAATAATAATTCAGGCAAGTATATGCAGGCATGGAGAGTTCACTTCAACAATGAACGCACATATTAGTTATTGCCAATCTTTAATTTTATTAGCATATACCCCAATGCGCACAGATTCAAACAGCAGTACGACCGTAACTAGCCCTGAACATGTATCCATTGGTACACGCCTAACTTCAGTGAGAGGAAAAGAGGAAATTTTAATCTCGGATAAACCATTCTTAATCCACTTCAGGAAAAAAAAATTACAACGATACGTTGTATATTTTTATATTATTTTGGGCAATAAGCATTTTTTATATATGTACTAACCCAGGTAGTTTCGAAGAAGAAGTTAGTTAAGAATAATATAATTGTCGATAAAAAGATATTCATATGTTAAAAAAATAATGAAATTGACAATATCAAGTTGGCAGGCAACCAGATAAACAAATCATCTAAAAAGAAATAAAGATGGAATCAATACAAATAGGAATGAAGTGTGTGTTATTTTAACGTGGCTCAATTTTAATTATAAAAAGGAACCAGTTGTTTACATCGTTATAAATGGTACAAGAAACCCGGGAGTTGAGAAAGAACTGAAAAACAGTTTTTGAAGAATAGTAAAAAACGAGCAAGATTGAGCCAGACATTAATTATATTTGTCTGAGAAGTGGCCGAATTATATATCGGAACAAAATGAATGACACAGATAGTGAAACAATAGACAACCAAACAGTAAATTCATCCAATAATATGTTGGAAATTTTAAAGGAAATGGCTCGGGATCAAGCTGAACAGTTTGCTAGGGTGAACCAGCAATTAGAAAAGCTAGATCAAAAGGCGAATCACCAAGCCCAACATGTTGATGAGCGCCTGGAACAATTACAACAACGGAATGACGGTTTGCAACAGCAGTTGCAACAAATTAATCAACAGATCAAAGCTAAATTTAAACGTCATGAGGATGAAATGGGCAAAATAGTTCAAAGGTGTACTGACATTCAAGATTCGGTGAATGTTGTCGAGGCGGTTGTAGAAGAACATGACAACCGGATTAAGCAACTGCAGGAGGAATTAAATTTTATAAAAGAAAATCGTATGTCAGAAGGCGCAGTGCAAGATGGTGGGCACATGA
Organism: Thermobia domestica; assembly: GCF_964235325.1. NCBI lineage: Eukaryota > Metazoa > Arthropoda > Insecta > Zygentoma > Lepismatidae > Thermobia > Thermobia domestica. The sequence goes on along the minus strand of NC_137454.1, from coordinate 104,510,480 downwards.
ATCCTTCGCATCCCACTTCCAATGATCGGGTATCTGCACGACATCACCGAACAACGCTTGAAGATAACCAATTTCGTATGTCAGAAGGCGCAGTGCAAGATGGTGGGCACATGAATCCTGCAAATTCCACTTCCAATGATTGGACATCTGCACGCCATCACCGAACAACGCCTGAAGATAATCAATCTTCGGACAATGAAGATAGTTCAGAAGGAGAAAGAAGAGCGAGGCGATCATCACAACAGAAGCGGGCACATCACAGGTATTTAAGGGTTAAAACAAATAAATCTTTACGTGTTAGTGAAGTGAAGTCAATTACAAAATTTAGTGGTGTACCAGAAGATATAACTGCGAGGGGATTTCTCGAAAAGTTCGAAGATGAATGTGAATTGATGGATATAGATGAATCTCAATATTTGAAATTACTGCCTCATGTATTGTTGCCACCATGTTTAACGTGGTTTAAGGCCATTAGAAATAATCTCCATACGTATGCTGACTTTAAGAATGCATTACTTTCTAATTATGAAAACGACTTCATAATAGCAAATAGAGACGCGTTGTTAAGATCGAAACCCTTCAATCCAAAGCTGCATAAGAATATTACAGAATTTGTAATTTCTACATTTAATGAGTTGAGAGCGTTAAATCCGGGTCATCCAGAATCAAGAATTATCGCCTCTATCCGTATACTACTGCCCTTTAGATTACAACAGCTTTTAATGTCCGCGCAATGTGTTAACTTTAGTCATTTAATAATGCTTGTACAGGGGTATGAAAGTCAATTTGTAGCACAAAATTGTTATAGAGGACAGGACAAAGGTCAAAGCAATTCTAGCCGGGGTCATGTACAATATGCCCTAGTGCGTAATTTAAGTATACATTCCGAAAACACATTTGATGGCAGAACAAACAATGCTACCGGTAACCCGGTGCAAGCCAACCGTGGAAACGTAAACAGGAATTATAGAAATAACTACCGTAACAACCGTAATTTTAACAGTAACAACAACTGCCGCTCTTTTGTGCAAAATAGAAGTTCAAATGGTAGAAATTACTTTGATAGAAGATATACAGATGGCTGTAATTACTCACGTAGGAATCCGAGTGTTGTAACCATGCATAATCGTCAAGAAAATACCCAGGATTGTGGAATACAGTGTAACTTAACCGAAGTTATGATTCATCGTGATTTGGGTTAGGTTGTGTTGATGTAAAATGGATTGAATCTGCGTTGAGGAAAAACGAACATACTTTAAGGATATGTGAATCGGTTTAATTTATTTTATTTTATGTTGTTTAATCTTGAACTTCATGTCTATGATCGTAATTATTCAATTTTTATCAACATATGTGTTAATATAAGGAATTTGTTGGATATGTAACTTAGACTGGAATTACGGCGTCTGAGGGGACCGTACTCAATTGATTTTGCTTCAAACGTCATTATGATTTCATGTGTTGTTCGTATCTTGAGTTCATGTATATGATTGCAATTACTCAAATTATGTCTACAAATATCGTAATGTTCCATACTATTTATGTGTTTTTCTTATGATTGCCAACATATAACATCAATTTCATTATTCATGTCATGATGTTAATAAGACGTTAATTAATATGTTATGTCTTGATTATTATCGATAATTCAATCTCAATTTATATTTTGTTTAATTATATGTTATATTTGATCATTTTGGTGTTCAAAGAACAACTACATAAATATCACATGCATCTTTCTCGAAATATTCTTCATGAAGCCTAAGTAATGAATTAATAGCTTGTAGCCAGCATTTAAAGGCCCCGAAAAGGAATCAAATAGCTTATAACCAGCATTTTTATGGACCCGAAAAAGAACTTAAAAATCAAATAACTTGTAAATGTAATTTCGAATGTGCCTCATCGTCGATGAAACGTATAAATATATGAAGAGGATAATAAAGTTTAAAATAAATATGATAAATAAATATGATAATGATATTGTTATAGAATTAAATATGATTTATGTATGTATAATTATATGAATTGTAATATTTAAATATACGAGGTCCATTCGAAAACTCGAATAATTTCCATATGTATATAAACGGTCCAGAATTCTTTTCCCTTTTTATGATAGTTAATGAATAAAAAGGGAAATTCCGTTCGGGCGTCATAATATACAACGATACGTTGTATATTTTTATATTATTTTGGGCAATAAGCATTTTTTATATATGTACTAACCCAGGTAGTTTCGAAGAAGAAGTTAGTTAAGAATAATATAATTGTCGATAAAAAGATATTCATATGTTAAAAAAATAATGAAATTGACAATATCAAGTTGGCAGGCAACCAGATAAACAAATCATCTAAAAAGAAATAAAGATGGAATCAATACAAATAGGAATGAAGTGTGTGTTATTTTAACGTGGCTCAATTTTAATTATAAATAGAACCAGTCGTTTTTTTGTTATAAAATCATCTACCTAAATTTTGAATTTAGAAATAAGAATTATTCCTTCATTAACTTATATAACCTCTATCCCCGTGAAAGTGCATTGCGTACCCATCCAGAAACATCGTATCCATCAACCGAAACAACTCTTTCTCTTTCTCATATATCTGATTGGTTTTACCTGTCCTTCACTTTTTACTCTGATGTTTGTAAAACTACCTGCATTTCCACATTCAACATGCATAGACTACCTACCATACATAGTACTACGAGTTAATTGCATTAAATAGACCTGCACCATTATTTTTAATATTTATTAGGAGACAAATTTACATTAACAAATTACCAAACATATAATTTGGAACATCTTTCTTAAATTGTTTATAGGATAAACTATAACATTACATCGATCTAGTCACATACCAACGTCAAACGTATCCAGCTCGAACAAACTACGATACATTACTCAGGAACCATTACAGCTACATCCAAAACATATATTAGATTCCGCAAGTGTGTACGTATTTTTTATTTCCAATTACACAGTTAAGTGCACAAATTGAATACACATGAGGAGATCAGTCATTTCAGATAAATCGCATTCTCGACATGCATCATTATAATTAAGCCTACATTTCAAAATAGGTATTTTATATTACACTACATTTCCTACACGATTCACTACTGCACACACGCTGCGCCCATATGTTACACTGAATCCATAGACTAGTATAAAGACTTTCACTGACTATTAGCTAGGTTGTACAACTAAACTTTGGAAAAAAACTAACTAACTAACCCTATGGTCTATAGAACCCGGAGGTCCAATGCCGCGTTCACAAAAGCTCTCCACCGACTTCTATCCTTAGCCAACTGGATCCAGTTTCTATTTTGTATTCCTATTTCTGCGCGATCCATCTTAATATTGTCCTCTCATCTGCGTCTAGGTCTTCCTAATGGTCGTTTTCCGATTGGTCTTCCAGTCAAGACTTTGAAAGCGTTTCTACTTTCTTCCATCCTAGCTACATGATCTGCCCACCTAAGCCTCCTAGACTTGATGACCCTAACAATGTTTGGTAAACCATATAAATTATGTAGTTCTTCGTTATGAAGTTTCCGCCACTTCCCATTCCCGTTCCTCTTGGGTCCAAATATTCGTCTCAGGATCTTATTCTCAAATATTTTCAGTCTACGTTCTTCCCCCAGAGTAAGTGACCATCTTTCGCAACCATACAGAACAACAGGCATATGATTATCGTTTTATGTATTTTAAGCTTCAAATCCCTCGATAGAATTCGCGACACCAAGAGATTTTGAACTGAATAATAACACGAATTCCCTGCTTTTACTCGACATTTAATTTCTTTGTGAATATGACTTTCATCTGTTAATATTGATCCTAGATATTTGAAAGTATTCACTTTATCAAAAGTATTATTTGATATTTTAACGTATCCATAAGGTATCGTATTACGATCGCGACATACTTCCATGTATTTAGTTTTCTTTGCATTTACTTCTAAACTCATGTCCGTGCAAGCGTTCAATAATACCTCTGCATTTCTTTCTATTGTTCTTCTATCATCTTCTATTAAATTTAAATCATCAGCATAACCTGGTGAATACCATTCAACTCTAGACCCTGGTTGCCATCTTTGATTTTCCTTATAGCGTATTCCAGGACAAAGTTGAATAATAATGGCGACATCCCATCTCCTTGTTACAGGCCATTCTCGATGTAAAAGCTCGTGGACAAAAGTTTTCCTGTCCGGACCTTATTTAAACATATCTTAATTAATTTGGGATTCATTTAAACATATCTTAATTAATTTAATTAGCTTTTTTCGGTATTTCAACTTCTGTAAGAATGTTGTACAATGTTTCTCAGCTAACCGAGTCGTAAGCCTTTCTAAAATCAATAAGTAGTTGATGGTATTCCTACTTCTTTCCGAAATGAAATCTTTGAGTTTTACGTCCCACGTTTATGTCGGTTAGGCTAAAGGAGACGGTGATGATGAGAGAGATGAGTGAAATGGTGGAATGAAGAAAGTGGGAGGAAACGGGAGAACCCCGAGAAAACCCACGAGCACGAAAGTTCACTTGGCGGGGGCTGGGATCGAACCCGGGACCCCAAGCACCAGAGGTGAACGCTCTACCAGTGAGCCACCGCGCCCCCTACTTCTTCATGAGTATTTGTCGAATGGTAAATATTTGGTCGATAGTTGACCGATTTCGTCTAAATCCGCACTGATAGTCTCCAATAATTTCATCTGCGTATGGGGTCAATCTTGCTAATAGAATGTTTGAAAGGATTTTATAGGATGTTGACAGAAGAGACATACCTCGATAATTATTACAGTCAGTTTTGTCGCCTTCCTTGTGAATTGAAACAATGATTGATTCTTTCCACTCTTTTGGCAATCCTTCCTTGTTCCAGATAAGGAGAATGAGTTCGTATATCTTGTTCCACAATTTTTCGCCTCCTGAATCATTTCAGGTTTTGTGGGAGGAGGGGAAGATGACAAGACTCTACGATAAATAGTAGATAAAGTTTCACGTTTTTCATTAGTATCATACTATTCATTTAAAGTATGTATATATAATATATAAAACAGTAGATATAATAAGTATATAATTCAGTATATACAGTATAATTCAGTATATAATCAAATATATAAAACAAACTCAGGGGCTAATTTCGCACACCTTTCTTGATATGAGGATGGAGAAGAATAGCAGCAAGTAGAGAAGAATGGAGGCAAAAACTCAGGAAAACCAGAGAGAACCTGCAGTAGTTAGGACTATAGCGCCTTGTAGGTAGATTAGATAGATAGCGTGATAGATAGATAGATAAGTGACGTACGGAATAATCACCCTCCTTTCTAGTGACTGATGTATAGAAATCAGGAGGAATTTGATATTCTGGTAGAAACAACCTCTTTCGAGGTCAAACACATCACCTTCAGGACTAGAAGATCTTTCTAAAAAGATGACGAGCTTTCATTCCCCCTCAAAATTGAATGAATTTCGGAAAATTATACTTTCTTTGAGTTAGTCTTATTCAGGTATTAGAAGATTTTATAAGGATTTTTGAATGGGTAAATTAATAGGATTTTTGTATTAGGCAAGTTTAGAGAGGTTTTATGGAAAAATAAGCGAGTGAAAATTTCTAGAGTTAAGAATTTCTCTACGAACTTCTGACAATATTGCTTCACTAGAGCATACCTACTTGTATACCTTCTATACTTTGAGTCAAAGTAAGATTTTCCAACTTCTAAACAAATTTAATCTGAAATTATTACTGCAATCATGTTTCCAGTAAACACAATGTACTCTAAACTTTATGACCAAGTTTTAAAATGTTTAGTTTATTTATTTAAAAATATTGATTAAAAACTTACACGCACCTTTCGCTCAACTTTCAAATGAAGTTAATCATTACGTGTATCTGCCTTCTGTAAGGTACAACTAGTGTCATCTGACGTCTAGAACTAAAAGCAAAAGTTGAAAATAATATACATTTACTCAGAGAAGTGTACCATCTAGCGTCTTTCTTTGGAACGTCGTATTCAGAGCTCTGAATCTTCGAATGGTCAATATGCGAAGTTCTATGCAACGAGCCTTTGCCTGTTTGCAGGTCGTTACTAATGAGATTTTCTTCTCTCTCTCTCTCTCTTTCTTCCGTAGGGTCGGGCCTGAAAATGTTTCTTCCAAGTTTCTCGATCTTGAGCTTCCTCTTTTAACTCTCAATATTTTCTTCTATTTTTCAAATCATCGATCACTTGTGTTCTTCTTCTTCCTATTCTTCGCTTTCTTTCCATCTTTCTTTCTATAGTGGTATGTAGAAGTCAATTTCTTTGCAAGATGTGTCCAATCTAAGGCCTTCTTACGAAGGATGTTAGCTAAAGGCGTTCTCTTCTCTCCTATCTGTTTAAAAACATCTTCGTTTGCTCCTCTTTGTGTCCATTTAATTTTCTCCATCTTCCTCCAATACCACATTTCTAAGCTCTCTAAATATTTCTTCTCTAACTTCCGTAATATCCAAGTTTATGAACCACACAATCTAATTCTTCATTTATAGCACCTGTCCAGCTTCTTCCTTCGTCCAATATTAAGCCTGCTAGCTAAAAATTGATTTTCTTATTGAACACCTCTTTGACTACGGCAATTCTTGACCTGATCTCTTTGATGCAGTAAGCGCCTCTCCTCAAAATACTTTTGAGATATTTAAAATGATCGACTTTTTCAAGTTCTATTTGCTCTACTCTGACCCGCAAGGGCGCGTTTCCACATATATTTCCATGACTTTCGATTTTTCGACGTTGATTTTTATTCCATGTTATTTCCCAATATCAACTATTTTTTTTTTTCATCATCTTCTGTAGTCCTTCTTCGATTTTAGCTATAATAACCGTATTACCTGCATACGTGACCTTTTTGATGATCTCTCATCCAATCTTGAAATCTTATATTCCCATTAATGCTTCCTTCATTAAACATTCACTGTAATGTGAGAAGTTCAAAATGACCAATATTAGTATCGAATCCATAGTTTACAAAATCACCAAGCTGATTTGTGACAGTCCCAATGAGAATCGAGCCCAAGTTTAGGCAAGAAAGAGCATGACAGTCGGTTTCGGAGCTGACTTGTCGGTTGTTTATATATTTCAGTCATATTGCCAGAAGCAACGCCTCAGGCGTTGTCCTTCCTTATTTATTTATTTCACTGATTTTTATAACTTCAAATACGATATATTGCATATTCGGTATGCATTTTGTTCCGAACACAGATATAGGAAAGAAGGCACAAAATGGTATGTTTTATGTGGAGTTGTGGATAAGAGAAGCAGTATCAGGTCCCAGAGTTTTGGGAAAAATTTTACAAAGATGTCTCATATAACTTACAATGAGCAGAGACAATAATATTCATTTTTATTTAGTAATGAAATTTTAAAAATTTAATTCACAACGCTATTTCCCAGAAAAATCACTCAGCACATATCATATATAGGAATCAAATAAGTAGCAATGTTAAGTGTATATCATTTTAAGATTTGTATGGTGCGGCATTTTCTGAACATTGAAACCGGTATTGGTAGTAGATTTCTACCATTTACGCTCTTAGTAGAGAGTTTAGAGTGTAAATGGAATATATTCTTGAGGCGCTTAAGGTTGGTTTAAAGGGACAAGTTTTGCCGATAGATGGTACTACAGTCTTCGTATATCTCCCATATATTTTTACCTTTCACAAAAATTCACGATTTCTCTTACAAATTTCAACCTAGAGACTTCAAATTTTTAGAAAAGGAACTTCATAACCTATCGAAGGCAATAATCCGTGCCGATTTTTTATTTAGAATTTTGTTCATTGTTGAAATTGCTTGATTGTTGAAATGGTTATCTAAATCTTTAACAATGGAACTGTTTCAACAATAAAGAAAATTCTAAATAAAAAATCGCCACGGATTGTTCCCTTTGATAGGTTATGAAGATCCTTCTCTAAAAATTTGAACTCTCTAGGTTGAAATTTGTAAAAGAACTTATAAAATTTTCGTGAAAGGTAAAAAATACATGGGAGAGATACGAAGATTGTAGTGACATCTATCGGCAAAACTTGTCCCTTTACACTAACCTTAATTCATTGCAGAAAACTGTTTCTCGCAAGTGACGATGCCAACATTAATTTCTTGGTAAGTTAAGCGGAGAGTCGGATAATATTTTAGGGAGGAGATTTCTTTTCTTTTTTTCTTTTTCTTTCTTTTCTTTTTGTATACTGCGAATAATAGCTTTGTAGTAATGAATCTACATTACTTTTATAACATGTCTGGGAGAGTCGTGAGGCAAGTGTTGCAACTGAGGGAGGTTCACCCACCTTAGTTCTCCAGCGTCGCCACTCCTCGCTAGCTATTACTGTTTTTACTCTATTATATAGCGATCAGTGTTAAAACTGGAAGTGGCTGATTTCTGTCAGCTCTGTTTCGAAATGAAATCTTTAAGTTTAACGTCCCACGGTTATGCCGGTTAGGCTAAAGGAGACGATGATAATGAGAATGAGTGAAATGGTGGAATGAAGAAAGTGGGAGGAAACGGGAGAACCCCGAGAAAACCCACGAGCACGGTGTTTGTCCACCACAAAGTCCACACGGAGCGAGCTGGGATCGAACCAGGGACCCCAAGCACCGGAAGTGAACGCTCTACCACTGAGCCCGCGCCCCCCAGCTCTGTTTCGAGTATATGGTTAAAAGGGAAGGTGGTATATATTCTTGGAACGTTAAATCGACTTAAAAAAATCGCTTCTCGCTGTCTCTTTTCGTTTTGGCTTTATTTTAATCAATGTTGAAACTAGAAATTTCAATGGGTTTCTATCACTTCCGGTCTTAGTAGAAAGTTAAGGATGGAGATGAAATTTATTATTGGAACGCTTAATGGATTACAGGAAACCACTTTTCGCTATTAATCCGTGCTTTCGTTTTATAGTAATCAACGTTAAAATCGGAAGTGGGTTGTTTCCGCCACTTTCGATTTGAATATCATCTTCATCAACGAACTCCATTCGTGACTTTTGACTTTTACACTTTTGATCAAAGTTGATGATGATCCAGTAAGTTATTATTGAGGTTTTTGTCTCCCGCACGGACGGACATACGGACAGACAGGGTAAATATCAATATATATTATAAAGGAGTTTTAGTAAAGCAAAGTCCTTAAAAACTAAACGGCGTTGACAAACATCTTGGCATTTGAAAGCGGCGCTCCAAGTTCCCTTTAAATGCTGCTAGCAAATGAGAGGCCAGCGGTATTGCCACGTTTATTTTGTACACATTTACGTCTATCTCCTGTCACCTGATCACGCTGTAGTTTGTCAGCTTAGCTATAGAAACACCCCTTTATCACTTGGCAACGTCGTGCCATAGCTTGCGTTTTATTCGTTTAGCTGAAATGCCAAGATGTTTGTCACAGGCTTTAAGTCAAAGTAGAATTGAAGTAGCAGGGAGAGTTCGATGTGGGTGTTGTTGTCTTTCACCAGCTTTTTTCATTGATAGAAATCGTAAACAAGGATTCGAAATATTAAGTGCATTCACTTTTACTGGAACTCTGAATTAAATGTTAATATCATGTTAGAAACTTGCAGGAGAAGCTTTGAAGAATATAGAAGATGAAGTTAAATGCTAAAACGACTGACGTATTGTATCATTTTATCACGTTTATGTTATCACTACTGAAGAATTCCTTCTCCGTCTTGTAAAGGAGGGTGTGGCCAGTGTGATGTAATCGAGCATTCTAAAGCGTTAGACTGATTATCGTGAGGCGAAAGTTGTCGGGAGTTAGCGTCCACCTACAGAACGTAGGCGTTTTTATCTGACCTTGAAGTTTTTGTGTTCATCTCCTTGTCAGATTTGATGACGAGTACATAGAATTTAGACTCGAGATGAACTAATAGACAAGTAAGTGTGTAAAGAAGTTCCGATTGAGGCAAATTTAGGAAAAGCTGTAGAGCTTTCACCAGTGGAGCAAGATGGACAACATCATGGTCGTGGGGTTTTCGCGGTTCGACTGTTTTCCTCTACATTTTCATTTCATTTATTATCTTATAATCGTTCATTTTTTCATTAATTCCGACTTCTTTAACTTAAAGGGCATAACGTTAAATTAAAGTTTTTTTTTCTTTTTATAACAAGTAAGTTATGCTAAAGAACATCGTTTATGGCACTCCGAGTTTCTTTTAAACGCTGTTAGCAAATGAGACGGATGCGGTGTTGCCATATCTTGTTAAAAGAGAGGACAAAATGTATCTGTCACCTGCTCGCGCTGCACTGCGTCTACTTAGCTACACACTTTTACCCCACGGCAACATGAATCATAGTCTTCGTCTCATTTGCTCAGCCTAGCCCACACTCATTCGATTCTATTTCATGCTTTTTCTCTTTTACACCAGCAGACTCGTTCACGTATGTTCGAATTCACTAGTCATAGAAATTGCTACTTCTTCTCCTGAAAGTCGCTCTAAATGACGTTTTCCAAACTTAATAGTTTCCTAAATTGATTTGTTATACACAAAAAAAAACTTTAAATTCACCTCGATTAATGTGTAATGTTATGGAGTCTAAAGAGCTGTGCCTTTATTCGAGCTATCTAGAAATGAATAAAATAGGTCATGTTACAAATCCAGTTTTCAATTACTATCATAGTACTGGAAATTTAGATCATGATGCTAACTAGATTTAGTCATAAAATAATAACAAGCTTCCGTTTCAAACTAATTGAATATAACTTTTAATGTTGGTTCAAAGCACTGGTTTGTAGATACAGTATGTATGTGTGTATGTAAACGACTGTAGTTTGTTGATTAGCTACTAAAGTATAAAATATACAGTAACTTGAAGAATATACGAGTAACGTATAATACATAGTTAAATGTAGGAAACAGAGAGACGTACAAATTGTCGTGGTTTTATTTTACTCCACACGCAGAACAATTTAATCTTAAATAATGGAGCTGTGCATTAGAGACGAAGTTATTCTATAAACAATGAAGTTTCTTTAGAAGTGCATTGTGAATTTTTAAAATTAAAAACAATTTATACTATACTGTAAGCTTTTTAATCGAACATGAATATACGAAATAAGAACAAAACTCCCTGAGTAGTTTTTGAGAAAATTACCCAGAAAAAACTTCTCCCTAGTGAACTCTTTAATGAAAAATTATTTATATCATATTGTAAATTTCCTAAAGGAATGTTTATTTATGAAATATGAATAAAATTGTCTCGAGAAAATTATCCGGGAAATACTTATCCCAAGAGTAAAGTACCCCTTTTTAATGAAAAATTATTTACATTATATTGTAGGTTTCTTAACGGATCATTTATACATGAAATATGAACAGAATTCTCTGAGTCGTTTTTGAGAAAACCGCCTGGGAACAAATACCTCTTGTGAATTTTTAATGAAAAAGTATTTAAACCTTATTATAAGCTTAATAGAACATACTACTCTTCCTACTTTTTTTTTTTTTTTTTTTTTTTTTTTTTTTTTTTACAGAGGAACGAATTATGCAATAATCTAGGGTTCTTTATAAAATGTCGATTTATAGAAAATGAACAAAATCGTTTGAGTCGCTTTTGAGAAAATCACGTTTTCTATTTTCACCCTCCAGTAAACTACTCTTATTTTTGGATGCAGAAAGAAAATTTAAACAAACTCGAGAATCGTATTAAAACCTTAACTATTTGTAGAACTAACAAACTCTGTGGCCTATGGAACCCGAAGGTTCAATACCGTGTTCACAAAAACTCTCCACTGACTTACATCCTTAGCCAACTGGATCTAGTTTCTACTTTGTATTCCTATTTCTGCGAGATCCATCTTAATATTGTTCTCCCATTTGTGCGTAGGTCTTCCTAATGGCCGTTTTCCGATTGAATTTCCAGTTAAGCTTTTGAGAACATTCCTACTTTCCTCCATTCTGGCATGATTAGATAAGAGGGAAGATTTAACGCGGCTCTACATTGTTTGAAAAAATAAAAAAAACTAAATCGAGAACTTCAATGGATCGTTTGCTTTCTTCATGCAAATAAATTACCGCTTCGTTACTTAATCTAACATCTTGACGGGGGAACATGAGTCCAAAAGCACTTTAATTTCAAGGCCCATCGGAAGAAAGCTCGACAAGTGCGAGGACGTGCCCTTGGTAAAATACCAAGCAATAAATCTTGACTGGTTGGATGAACTCGGAAAAGTTGAAGACCTCAGTGCGGACCAACAGTATTTACTAGCAATGTGCAGAGCAATTCACTCAGGATACTGTTCTTCAAACTTAGGGAACAACAAACCCGGCTCAGAGGTCCAGTCACGTTGACTCACCACGGCGTGTCGCATTCATCGTTTGTACTTAGTACAGCGTGACTTTGCTAGGCATTGGTGTGTCTTGTATATACAATACATCGTCATGGTGTACGGGTCTGGTTTGCCATCCAGCAAAAGCTATCGTGCTGTGAAGGACCGCGGCATTTATGGAATTTGGGACGACTAGTCCAATTTCTACCCACGGAACCTAAGCAGATAGTATTCTCTGTATTTTCCTAGAATTCAAAATTCCTAAAATAAATTTTGATGCGGACGATTACTACGACATGATTGAGTGGATGACCTTGTACTTAACAGAACCTCCACTCACAAAGATGCTCTCCGACGATGAAAAATTCTGGAAAAAAAAATTGGCGCACTTTGCCCAACAAAAGACATTCTTTAACTGGTTGACTGCCATGAGACACGAAATCTGGTCTCACATACATATCTTGTGTAGGCCACGAGACCTGTTTTGAGGTTTCACTACAACAACTGCTTCAGGCCTTGAGGTCTTTATCAATACCTCACCTCGTACTGGATAATATGGATTGAAATATTCGTTTGGCCTCAGAAAGTTGCAAAGTGATCGTAGCCCGTGGATTTTTTAATAGTATGTGTTTAGAATATAGAAGTAAACAAAAATCACAGAAATAATGGTAATTTTAAAATTTCGCGGCGTGGCCCCAAGCTAAGGAAACTACTTTACCCCCGTGGCAGTCAACCGCTTCGCGAAACCGATCTTCGAAAAAATTTGAAATTCGGCCCACCCTAGTCTACATAACATCGAACGGACGAACAAACATCGAAAATTCACCTTTTCGGTATGTAGGAGTTATAAAACGCATAAATACGTTAACATTTCGAATTCGATTTTCATTAACGATTACCATATTTTCTTCCTTCCTATCGTCACTAGGAAATAACAATAAAGAATTAAATTAATAAATGAAAGACAATCTTTACCTGAGAATTATCGTAAGTTTACAGAATTAAAGCAAAAGGAAGTGGTTATTACGGTACAGGTAAAACTCTCCTGAAGTCTGAGTGTGCTTATAGGTAGACTGTGACCATTATGAGATTCCAAAATTATAAGACTAACTGGTTAGTTCAAGGAATCGATCCGTAGTTTTTTCCACTTCATAAAGCAAACATCCGTTGATGATGCCTAAACCATAAATTGGAGTTATAGAACGTATATATTGAATTCTAATGAACGTCACTTCAAGATAGATAATCAATATGGAGAGTAAATTAGGAATTATACGCCACATAAAAAAATAGTACAATAAATACACGATAATGTTCAATTATACACTTTAGTAATACTAATTTTGAGCCATATACGTATATCACATAGATATTACGAAGACTATACGATCTCTTGGACACAATACAATAATTATTATCCCACTCCTTTAGGAAATACTGTGTGTCTCCAACGGGTGGGGTTGATCATTATCTTCAGGGCCGCCAAGAATTGTTATTCTTAAAGAAAGTAATGGGGCGTATACATCGGATATGAAAGAAAAGGAAGATAATGCAGTAAATTGAACTTGAACTGTGAATTATGGATTCGAGAATTGCATTGCAAACATATTGGTTTATTTGCATCAGAATAGTTCTGCCGTACTTTCTAATTTGAGCACTTATCAAAAGGTATGATGCATATACTGAATAGACAACACTACTTTGAAGAAAATTGGAGTAGAAACATTCATTTTTAAGATAAAACTGAACCACTTTCCACTGCAGCAATCCTCAATATTAGGTCTATTAGCGGTTAACGAAATAAAATAATGGCCAAAGATGAGACATTTATCAATTAATAAATCTCAGTGAGCTGTACATAATGATATAGGTGAATATAAATTAGGGGTGTTCGGAATTGAGATTTCAATTCCGGAATTCGGAATGTCGATAATTCCGGAATTTTTCGGAATTCCGTTTTTCGGAATCTCGGAATTTCGGAATTTTCGGAATCTCGGAATTCCGGAATTTTCGGAATCTCGGAATTCCGGAATTTTCGGAATCTCGGAATTCCGGAATTTTCGGAATCTCGGAATTCCGGAATTTCGAAATTCCGATATCCCGGAATTCCGAAAATTCCGGAATTCCGATCTTCAGAAATTTCCGATGGAGTTTAAAAATTCCGGAATTCCGACCTTCCGAAATTTAGTATCGTGTTCTGAATTCCGGAATTCCGAAATTTCAGATCTTGTTTCGAGATTCCGGAATTCCGATCTTCCGAAATTTCGGATCGTGTTCCAAGATTCCGGAATTCCGAACTTCCGATATTTGCGATGAAGTTCCGGAATTCCGATTTTCCGAAATCTAATCTATTAGAGGCTTTATATTTTAGTATAGATATGTCGGAAATACCAACTGAAAATGTTCGTTGTGTAACAACAGTAGTGCCAATATTGTAAAGGCCATTGTTGACTTGAGTGATTTCCAACATTTGAGCTGTTTCGGTCATACTTTAGATATTGGAGTGAACAAAGCCCTTGAGCTACATCCAGTCAATGAAGTTATTAGGTAACTTCGTAAACTTAGACAAATTACGAGTCGCAGCAGCAAAATGAGACGTGCGCTGCAAGAAGAGCAAGATGCATTAGGCCTCCCGCTCAAAGTACTTCCGTCATGCACGCCAACAAGGTGGTGGTCTACTCTTCCTTTGATACAGGTAGCTTTAACAAATCAAGAAGCAATAGCAAAATTTCTGTCCCGAACAAAACATAAAAACCTTATCCTTCAGAACAAAGAAATAGAATTATTAAATATGATCATGACCCTATTATCGCCCTTACAAATGCTTTGTGACAGTATGTCAGCTGAAACATCGGTTACAGCGTCGGGCATATGGCCATTATATGAACAAATCTTAAAAGATTTTCAAATCGAAGAATCTCAACAGATAGAAGATACATCACAACAAGACGAAGCAAGTACACAGGAAACACATTTTTCGCTGTATGACTCTTTGACTGAAAAAGAAGATAGTGAACAGATGTTAGAAGCAGCACTCAAAGAAATTGAAAGAAGCATGAAAATGGAAATTTTATCTCCGTTGCAATCCCGATACGAGGAGGATGAAGAAAGCAGAATACTGTTGAAAATGTGTACATTCTTAGATCCCAGGTTTAAAGATCATTTGGGTGAAGATACTGAGATAATAAAAGGTAGAGTACTGAATGAGTTGAGATTTATTCCAGCAGGAAGTCCTAAAAAACATGATCGAGGGAATGTTGGTACTAAAGGATTTGACAGTTACCTAAAACGAAGGAAATTTGGTGACAGGAACGATAAAGAAGACAGTCAAATAGAAGAATTAAACCGATACCTAAGTCTTGGGGATGCAGATTTGGAGGAAGAGAAACTTGTTTGGTGGAATAGCCATTCCCACCATCTTCCAAGATTAACAAAATTAGCGAGAAAATATTTGTGTATTCCTGCTACGAGCGTGCCAAGTGAGAGAGTTTTCAACTGTGGTGGCAATATAGTGACAGATTATAGAGCATCTCTTACCGCTGAGCATGCTGAACAGTTAATATTTCTGTCCATGAACAAAGCTATTGTCCCAAAATCATTTTAAAATGTTATTTAATATAAGCTGAATGTTCTCATTGTTTCACATTATTGACTTAGTATAATAGGGGATTCATAAACCAACACCTGACTTTTAAAGGTGCGATAAATTTAACTCTTTTAGGATTTCCCCTTTCTCAGGTAAATTTTATACTTTATACTTTATTTTATACTTTTACAGCTACTGCTTCCTTACTATTTATCGTAGGATCATGGTTCATACCTCGTTTTCTGTTTTAGGATAAAGCATACTTTCCAACGGTACCACTCGATTGTGCGTATTATACACCGGAAACGGAAAAAGCGGGAGACTTTTCGAAAAACAATCGAAATTTTTGCGCCCCTCTGGCCCAAGCCTGGGTTCACGTAGGGATCTGAATTATTATTTTATAAAATACGTTTTTGTGTTCATAATACGTGTGCAAAATTTCAATCTTGTATCTTGAAAACTAAGGTCAGGAGAAATTTTTGAAAGTCTGAAGGTAATCCATTCTTTTCGTGTGTATATATATATATATATATATATATATATATATATATATATATATATATATATATATATATACATATATATATATATATATATATATACTGTACTTCAAAAATATACTGTTTATTACTACTTGACCAAGAGTCATGGTTCAAACGCCATTTTCTTCAGTATAATGAGCCCTTTCCAACGGTACCACTCACATGTTCGTATCATACACCTGAACCGTAAAATTCGGGAAAACCCCGCAATTTTTTTTTTGAAAAATCCAGCCAAAACACTTTGCCCCTCGGATCCGGGCCTGCGTTTATGTAGAGATCTGAAGCTTTTTTCTTATGTATATACATAATACGTGTGCAAAAGTTCAATCTTGTATCTTGAAAACAAAGGGCGGAAAAAATTGTTGAAAGTCTGAATTTAGGCCCTATATAGGCCTATATTTACACACACACACACACACACACACATATATATATATATATATATATATATATATATATATATATACAGGGTGAGTCAAAATAAGTGTTACAAGCCAATATCTCGCGAACTATACATCATATAAGAAAAATATTAAGAGAGAATGTACAATATAGAGGGGCCTAAGAAATGAGTCAAACATTAGGTTTCCCCCGCCCCCCATTTTGGGGGGAGGGGGGTGAACGTGAAATTTTTAAATGGGAGCATAGGTCGAGTGATACCTCGTTCGAAAGAGCTTGAAAAATTGAACAATTTTTGTAGGAAACAATTTTTGATATGGGGTACCGTTTTCAAGATGGGCCCCAAAAATGGTCTTGTATCCGATAAAATTTCCAGTACTTATAAATAAGTGTTACAATCCAATATCTTGCGAACTATACATCATATAAGAAAAATACTAAGAGACAATGTACAATACAGAGGGGCCTAAGAAATGAGTCAAACATTAGGTTTCCCCCGCCCCCCATTTTGGGGGGAGGGGGGTGAACGTGAAATTTTTAAATGGGAACATAGGTCGAGTGATACCTCGTTCGAAAGAGCTTGAAAAATTGAACAATTTTTGTAGGAAACAATTTTTGATATGGGGCACCGTTTTCAAGATGGGCCCCAAAAATGGTCCGGTATCCGATAAAATTTCCAGTACTTATAAATAAGTGTTACAATCCAATATCTCGCGAACTATACATCATATAAGAAAAATACTAAGAGACAATGTACAATACAGAGGGGCCTAAGAAATGAGTCAAACATTAGGTTTCCCCCGCCCCCCATTTTGGGGGGAGGGGGGTGAATGTGAAATTTTTAAATGGGAACATAGGTCGAGTGATACCTCGTTCGAAAGAGCTTGAAAAATTGAACAATTTTTGTAGGAAACAATTTTTGATATGGGGCACCGTTTTCAAGATGGGCCCCAAAAATGGTCCGGTATCCGATAAAATTTCCAGTACTTATAAATAAGTGTTACAATCCAATATCTTGCGAACTATACATCATATAAGAAAAATACTAAGAGACAATGTACAATACAGAGGGGCCTAAGAAATGAGTCAAACATTAGGTTTCTCCCGCCCCCCATTTTGGGGGGAGGGAGGTAAACGTGAAATTTTCAAATGAGAACATAGGTCGAGTGATACCTCGTTCGAAAGAGCTTGAAAAATTGAACATTTTTTGTAGGAAACAATTTTTGATATGGGGCACCGTTTTCAAGATGGGCCCCAAAAATGGTCCGGTATCCGATAAAATTTCCAGTACTTATAAATCGGAAACGTATGAGTAGGAAACGATTAAACAAAAAATGAAAAACGGAAACATCATAGGCAATGTGGAATGATGTTGTCGTGGTGTCCGCAGGGCCCTAATAACCCGAGAAAGGTAAACTACGTAAATTTTACGTGTATCAGTTGGAAACACTGATGTGACGTAGCAGGAACTGAGTGTAGAAATACAAACTTCAAAATATGCTATCGCTGGTTAGTTGGCTTGATGTTCCGACGTTAATTACTTCTGTAGATGCTATGTTCTCTGTACCAAACGATTGAGTGTAGAACCTTATACGTAAATTTGGCGTATGTTTACCTTTGAACGTAAAATCTTACACGTAAGTTTGGCGTGTGTTTGCCTTTAGCGTTAGTTTTCTTGCATTCATTTTTTACGTATGTTTACCATTAATGGGCAATTATCATTCGTAAAGAATTGATTATTACTACAAAAATGAAGGGGTTTGGTTCAATAAATAGCGAGAAAGCTATTTTAGGAATATTAGAGATCTCAGATTCAGAAATTGAGGAAGATAACGTAGAATTTGATGTGAGATCAGAAGAAGAAGGAGACGACTCTGACAAAGATCCAGATTACTATCCCAGTAAAAATGATATTGAACAACATTTTGTGTCAGTAATTTGAACTGTTGAATGTGAAACCACAAATCCAACCAAAGAAGCCGAAAGTTTCCAAATGTAGTAAAAACAAAAATAGCAGTCTCGCCATGCATTCAAGAGAAGAATCTGGATAACATTAGACAGAGAGGGCAGTATATTTTAGAGATGAGAAAGCAAATGAAATTCCATTTGACGAAAGGCAAGTGAAAGTTAATTGTGTTACTGAATTGCTAGGAAAGAAGGGTTTTCCTGGAAGACAAATCCAATGACAAATTCAAGTGGGAAGATCCCAAGAAGGAACATTGCCGTGACTGTAATAAGCCAGTATGTGGTGAACATCAGATCAAAATGTGAGATAACTGTGTGTGATTTTACGAATCAATATCACATGTAATGTGAAAGGACTATTCAATATGAATTCAATATTTCCTAGTAACAAAAGAAAAAAAAATCATTGATATACCTATATCTAGACTTTCTCAAACGTTTGTTCTTAAGTTATATTTATTTTGCTCTTCTTCTATGTACTTCTAAAAGATTTAAGATAATAGCAGCACCGTAACTTAGATTTTTTTCTGGGGGGAGCATTCATACGCGTATTGGGCCCCCTCGAAAAAGTTGTTTTGTAATTCTTGGGCACCTTCTCTTTCCTTTTTCTCTTACTCTTTATAGGCCCCCAAAAGCCTGTGGGCGCTCCCACACGGCAAGTTCTGCAAGGCGGTTATTGACGGCCCTGGGCCTGTTCCATACTTGACAAATTAATTAAGGGAACAATTATGACAAATCTCAAAGCCATACGAATAAATATTTTTTCTAGGGCCCCTAATAGTAGATTTTTTTTTACGGAAATGGGCCCACGACTCATCTTTGTTTTATTTACCTTTTGTATAGTGTTTCGTTTATGTAATGTAGGGAACCTGTTTGATGCTTCATTTATAGTTTTATGTTCCTATCGTATATGGAGTAGGAACATTTTTGTTAAAATGGGACCCCTCGAACAGCGGGGAGCTTCTCTAGTTTGCAGTTGTTCCCCTGCCCCCACAAATTACGGCCCTGGGTAATAGTTGTGCTGTAATACTATCTAGACAATAAAACTTCAATTTTGCAACCTTCAACAAAGCAACACTAATAGTTTGTATATGAATCGTATATTTATAGATCATTATTTACTGTGTACGTAAATATTACGTATGTTTACCTTTAATGGGTTGATAGTGAAGTTTGCCTTTCTAGGGATAATGGGGCTCCGGGACCAATTTCAAAATTATTAATGGGAATATACCTGTAGGTTGAGTGATACCTTGTTTGATAGATCGTGGAAAGCGAAACAGCTTCGTACGAAATTTGTTTTCATTTTGGGCAAGCCTGTTTCAAAATGGCCGCCAAAAATTGTTTCACATTCAGATAGAAAGTGCAGTGTTCAATTTGAGTATTACACGCCAATATCAACGCAACGAACTACGCATCAAATAAGAAAAGTGTTAAGAGTCAATGTACAATACAGAAAGCCTGAAATTTGTGTTAAAGAAGTTCCCTCGTCCCGCTTTTGTATGGAGGGGTGTACATGGAATTTTCAAATCGCAACATAGGGCGAGTGATACCTCTTTGATAGATCGTGAAATACCAAACAGCTTACTACAAAAGTTGTTTTGATTTCAGACAAGCCTGTCACAACAGCATTACCACAACCTAATATCCTGTAAAGTAGTAGGATAACGTTTAGTAATTCTACGGGTATGTGCGATGTTAAAAATTGTAATTTCAATCACTGTAAAGCAAATAATTTCAACACTTACCATGTTACAAATGATGCTCGATATGTCCTCCATCTTGCTCCACACACCTCCGTAAGCGGCGGCATAGGGATGTTCGTACATCATGTAGCATCTCTGGAGTGACAGATGCACACACACCTTGGATACGCGCCTTCATATCATCAGTAGTTGTTGGTACGTTGGACATTACCCGATCCTTAACATAACCCCAGAGGAAAAAATCAAGTGGGGTTAGGTCAGGAGATCGTGGAGGCCAGTGAATAGGACCTCGACGCCCAATCCACTTATTCGCCATACGGTGGTCCAATAAGGCTCTGACCTGACGTGCGTTGTGTGCTGGAGCACCATCATGTTGATACCACATTCTTATACGTTCAGCGAAAGGAATATTCTCTAACAACTCCGGGTATAGTACATCACTGATAAATGCGGCATAGGTATCACCAGTAAGACGTCCATCAAAAAAATATGGCCCAATGATATGGTTACCAAGGATGCCACACCATACATTAAGAGACCACCGATGCTGATGAGCAACTTCTCTCTGCCATAGTGGATTTTCCCTAGCCCAATAATGCATATTATGTCGATTTACGTGTCCTGTGTTTGTAAATGTAGCTTCATCGCTAAACAAGATGGTGGATATGAAGTTGCGCTGTCTGTTTTCCATACCTTCCAACCATAGACAAAATTGCAATCTGGCATGAAAATCATTGCCAGATAGTTCCTGATGTAAGATGATATGATACGGATGAAACATGTACTCGTGCAAAATACGCACTACAGATCTTTGGCTAACTCCACTGGCCTGAGCGAGATATCTCGTGGTAACATGTGGGTCTACATGCACTGCTGCCAATATTCCTGTTGCACGTTCTTCATTGGTTGCAGAGCGGTAACGACCCCTACCTCGTCCCCGGACAAGACTACCATGTTGCCGCAAACGTCTCTCCAATCGCAGAAATGCCATGTGAGATGTTTGTTGGCGTTGGGGATAGCGCATTGCATACATTCGTGCCGCGCTACGATAGTTTCTTCTACATTCCCCCAACACCAGCAACATATCTACACAATGATCAAACACCGCCATTGCTCTATTCAAACGCTACCCAAACTAATAATATCAATACGATAGTGTTCGTTTACTTATACGGAAAACTTATCACCAAAGTTTATATCCCGTTCTTTCTACGTCTGCACACTTACACTTACATTTATTACGTTTCCATAGCGATTACATTAATAGTTGACGATCAAAAATAATCTAAAGATATTTCTTTGCAATTTTCTTTTCTTTGTATAAAACGGCTCAAATAATTCGCCTCTGATCCTTTTTTTTTATAAGATGGTACAGATTGTTAATGCAATATACAACGTTATCGTTGTACTATGTTCCGAAGGCCATCGGTTCCATTCCCCAGGCAATGACATTGACGGGCTTTCCTTACTCTAACTGGGCACATGCTGAGATGTTGCCTACAAGTAGGGCCTAATAGGTACCTTCCTATCCCTTTCTCATAGGATTGTAGTGATTGAGGAACGACGTCTTTTTGCGCATACGTATTAGTATTATTCATTGTCTTATTATTTTCATTCATATTATTATTATTATTACTAGTTTTATTATTATTTTTCGTATTCTTCTTCTTCTTCTTCTTCTTATTCTTATTCTTCTTATTCTTATTCTTCTTCTTATTATTATTATTATTATTACGTTATAGGTCGATTTCGCCTCCGAAAATTTTACTTGTTATTCACTTACAGTATGATGATGGAACCTCGTGTTCGACATATTTTTAGGCCTGTTTGTATTGTACATGGACTCTTAACACTTTTTATTTGATGCAATAATTCGCCTGATATTGGCTTGTAACACTCAGTTTGAACACTGCACTTTCTATCTGAATGTGGAATCATTTCCGGCGGCCATTTTGTAACAGGCTTGCCCGAAATCAAAACAATTTTTTTTCTAAGCTGTTTGGTTTTCCATAATCTATCAAACAAGGTATCACTCGACCTATATTCAGATTTGAAATTTTAAAATTGTTCCCGGGGCCCCATGATGGGGTCCTGGGGCACCACGACAACACCACTCCACGTTGCCTATGGCGTTTACCTTTTTCATTTTTTGTTTCATGTTTTTCTACTTAGCCGTTTCCGATTTATAAGTACTGGAAATTGTATCTCTTACAGGACCAATTTTGGGGTCTATCTTGAAAACGGTGCCCATTTTCAAAAATTGTTTCCTACAAAAATTGTTCAATTTTTCAAGCTCTTTAGAACGAGGTATCACTCGACCTACAATATGTTCCCATTTGAAAATTTCACGTTCACCCCCCTCCCCCCCAAAATGGGGGGCGAGGGAAACCTAATGTTTGACTCATTTCTTAGGCCCCTCTGTATTGTACATTGTCTCTTAATATTTTTCGTACATGATGTATAGTTCGCGAAATATTGGCTTGTAACACTTATTTATAAGTACTGGAAATTTTATCGGATACAAGACCATTTTTGGGGCCCATCTTGAAAACGGTGCCCCATATCAAAAATTGTTTCCTACAAAAATTGTTCAATTTTTCAAGCTCTTTCGAACGAGGTATCACTCGACCTATGTTCCCATTTGAAAATTTCACGTTCACCCCCTCCTCCCAAAATGGGGGGCGGGGGAAACCTAGTGTTTGACTCATTTCTTAGGCCCCTCTATATTGTACATTGTCTCTTAATATTTTTCGTATATGATGTATAGTTCGCGAGATATTGGCTTGTAACACTTCTTTATAAGTACTGGAAATTTTATCGGATACCGGACCATTTTTGGGGCCCATCTTGAAAACGGTGCCCCATATCAAAAATTGTTTCCTACAAAAATTGTTCAATTTTTCAAGCTCTTTTGAACGAGGTATCACTCGACCTATGTTCCCATTTGAAAATTTCACGTTCACCCCCCTCCCCCCCAAAATGGGGGCGGGGGAAATCTAATGTTTGACTCATTTCTTAGGCCCCTCTGTATTGTACATTGTCTCTTAATATTTTTCTTATATGATGTATAGTTCGCGAGATATTGGCTTGTAACACTTATTTTGACTCACCCTGTATATATATATATATATATTGTGCAAAACAGTCATGGCTCATTTTCTTTGGTATATCGAGCCCTTTCCAACGGTACGATTTACATGTCCGTATCATACACCTGAACCGGAAAAATCGGGGAAAACCGGAAATTTTTCATTAAAAAATCGCCCTCTCGGAACACTTGCTTCCCTGGGCCCCAGGCCCGGTTTCACGTAGGGATCTCAAAAAATATATATATTCAGAAGAAATTTGCAGAGGTACACATAATTCATATGTAAAGTTTCAAACTGATATCTTGAAAAATAAAGACGTGATTTTTTTTAACTTGCCTTAAGAAAAAAGGAAAAACGCCCCTTCGCCCCCACTTGGCGCCGCCAAGTTGATCATCCGGTTCCAAAACGCATCTGGGGTGTTCTTAGGGCCATCATTGACTTGACCAATAAGAAAACGGCTTAAATACTTATTATAGAACCTAAATAAACGGTCAAAGGCGATACTACGCCATAGTAACAGAAGTCGCTATAAATCTTAAAAGAGTTAAGCTACTGAGAAAGGTATAGTTACTAGTGTCATAACTGTATAGATGTATCTACATATTGTTAAAATAACATTTTCTTAGGTTTCATAACGTTAATAATACAAAAATGTTTCAACTAATACATTATTTGAACAAATGTTTCAATTGATATAGTTCATAAGATTCATAATATTTCGTATTTAAAATGTCGTTTGTACAATATAACATTCCCTTAGTTTTCTAATGTTACATGTTAAATATGTGTAATGTATATTATTATTATTATGTTATTTGTAAAAAAATTCCTTATGTTTAATAGTGATAAGTAGTTTTTATTTTAATTTGTAGTTAACGTGCATTTTCATTCTATCTTTTATGTATATCCAAGTAAAATAACCAGACTGAAAAATGCTATTTGAATTTATTTTTATTTTCAAAAGTAGAATTTTGTAGTAGAACTAATTTACACATAAAATCAGATTTAATGGCAACCATCAAATATATACGATATTATTTCGTTCTATAACTGACTACCGTGTTCCGAAAAGCATTAAACAAGGTGTACAATGATAGTATTGGATTTGAGGTAATGCATATTTTTTTTACCTTTTTGTAAATGAATTGTAATAATGTATATTTGAATCAATAATGATAGTATTGGATTTGAGGTAATGCATATTTTTTAGTTTTTGTAAATTAATTGTAATAATGTATATTCTAATCAATGGAAATTTATACGAAATTTAAGTAGCATTGACCAATATCTTTAAACAGAATAAGGTTTTTTTTTGTTTGTTTATTTGTTTTATTGATCATATGAACAGGTAGATTATAAGGGTAGCAGTCCGCTACTATGTAAAGCTGTACGATTATGATAGTTTTTTTTTTTTAATGTAGAAACTAAAATTAAAGGTTTCTTTAAATTAAATTAAAGGAACATGAGAGGATTAAAATTCTATTGATATGGCATTTCATTATTACTTTGTGTTGAAACCTAGATTGTCTATTTCTCCACTGTTTTTACAAATATTAATTACAATTATTATAAATATATGAATGTTTCTTATATTCTATTTTCAATTCTCCATTAATTTAGATCTATTATATTTTTATTTCTTCTTTATAGTAATACAAAATACATTTAACACTAAGGAAAGTTTATTTTTTATGTATTAAAAAAAGATAGCATGGCATAACAGTTAATATTTGTGTGTAATAGCATTATGCAAGGCTTACGTTATGAAAAACTATTTACTATCAGCTAGTTACGGAATCAACTATGTATCTGAGCTCCGAACCACGTTTTTATTGAAAAGTTTCCATTTTCCAAATACAAGAAATTAAAAACTAAGAAAGTTATGAGGGAGAAGAACTACATGCTTTATCTTATAAAAATGTATGTATGTATGTTTGTTCCAACATAACTCTGGAACGCCCGAAGCAATTTCAATTAAACTTCGCAATTTCAATTATTAAATTAAACATATAACTTTACAACCTGGAAGCAAATTGTGTGTGAGAGACCCCCTAGCTTCCCAAGGAGGCGAGTTGAAAGAGCGTTAAATGCAAAAATAATGAGAAACGACCGGTATTACTGTCGAATTCATAGTTATTTTAGGTCGCTGAGTTGAACATTGACACTCGATGTCGTTTAAATTTCAGTTAAGCCCTCAAGACCCCCTAACACCCCTATGGTTGGAGTGGCAAGAGGTGACATGTAAAAATAACCGGAAACTACCGATATTAGTGTCGAATCCATAGTTTTCGTGGTAAACCGTGTAAACAATCGTTGAAATGTGTATCGTAAGGGGAATTGGGGGTTCAATTATTTTTCATAAACTTACTCTGACCGTGCGAAGAACGAGCATTTCAGCTACGTTTTGAGAACCTGGCTTCTAAACATCAAGGAGTACGAGGGTGGAATAATAGCAGAGGAATGTCAGTTTAAGTGTGCAAGTAAATGTGTGGGTAACGAACATGAAACTCGCAACTTATGTCTTCACCGTGGTTCTAAATTTTCCATTTTCTATATGTAATTTTGAAGCCAGACAGGGAAGGAACTAGTTGATACTCTTTCCGTATTGCACTGGTGGCCCAGCTAGCAACCATGTATAAATGTCATAGAACCTGCCTTTGGGGAACATTAAAAAGACAAGAACCAATAAATGAAGTGTTTAAATTTTGTTCAATGAGTACCATGGCTAAGAACTTTCCGCTCCGCAGAAGGACGGAGTATAGCCACCACTGACAACGTGTGAAAGGAAGTAAGTTTATAAGTTTCATCATTATATCTGTCTGAGTTGATGTCTATCTCATAGTCATGTTATTTGGAGATTCCAGTTTCTGAACTTTTGTAATTATGAAATCAAGGAACTCTAAAATTTCAAAATCCAGTTACTTGGTTCTACAATTTCGATTGCCATGACTCAGAAATTTCAACATTCCGAGATTCTGATATGCTGGAACAACGTACAGTCGTTCGGCATTCTGAATTTCAGATTCGGAAGTGCTAAGCCAAAGTTCTCATTTAGAAATTCCGAAATTTCTAGATGAAATTTCGAGATTCCGGAATTACGAGTTTTCGAAATTCCGAAATTTCGGACTGAAGTTCCGGAATTCCGAGATTCATGCATTCCGAAATTTCGGGATGAAGTTCCGGAATTCCGAAATTCCGAGATTCCGCAATTCCGAGATTTCGAATTTTTCGGAGTGAACTTACAGAATTCCGGAATTCCAAAATTCCGAGATTCCGGAATTCCAAAATTTCGAGATTCCGGAATTCCGGAATTCCGTAATCTCGGAATTCCGGAATGAGAAAATTTTTAATTCCGATTCCGGAATTAAGATTTTCATTCCGAAATATTCCGGAATTCCGGAATCCGGAACACCCCTAATATAAATCCTCTTGCGTACTCTTCGAGAAAATCCAGAAAAAAACATTTTCTGTAAACGTTACGAGTAGCAGTGTACACTACGTGAAGGAGTTGGTTGCTATGGCGTCATATTTTCTCAAGTAATTCTGAAACCGGAAGTGGTGGTAGATTTCTACCACTTTCAGTTTTAATAAAAAAGATTAAAGTTCATATAGAATATAAACTTGGGAGGCTTAATTGATTGCGAAAAACCGTTTCTCACTATCTATAACAGTTTTTATTCTATAACGAACATCATTAAAACTGGAAGGAGTTGATTTCAGTGGCACCACCTTGTGCAGTTCGCAAGAGCACGTGAACCACCAAATATCGTGCGTATACTGTCTTTTCGTTTCTGTTTCTACTCTTCGCTTGTTTTACCCCATTCGTATATGCATTCCATCATCACACCACGTTCACAACAGAACAGCGAGCGTGATAGGCTGTTCTGTGTGTAGTACAGAAGGAAAACGCGGGCAGCTGAGAAGAGAAAATGCGGTCTCCTGATGTTCAAATCAAGATTTGAACGAGCAGCGTTGACAGCTGTTGTTGACTTATTTCCCGCAATGTGACACTTTAAACAAAATCAAAAAATGAACTTTACGTTGACAGCTCTTGTTCACTAATTTCCAGTAATGTGACGCTTTAAACAGAATCAAAGAATGAACTTTACGTTGACAGCTCTTGTTCACTAATTTCCAGTAATGTGACGCTTTAAACAGAATCAAAGAATAAACTGTAATTTAAGATATAAAAATATAGTACCTAGGTAACATATAGCTCATTCTCTCAATCAGTTATCTTCATTTCTTTTTATCTCAATTTCTTGTAATGAAAAATAAACTAATGGGACAAACAAAATTACGGCTTTCCGAGGTCGTACCGAGGGGAGTGGGAGATTTAGAACCCTTCTCCAGAGATTCTTAAGTTAACGCAGAACAAAATTAAATTTTAATTTATTTTCAAGACTTTTTGAAATACGTATAATCTCTGATTATTCTTTAGGTTACGGTTTTCCTGCCTAAATAAACTAAATGTTTGTAAGAAAAGCGAATAGCTTATCAAAATATACTGTACTTAGTAAATAATTACTTTGTAATGTAAATGTAACGTAAATGTAAGTAATTCCTTTTATCAGCTACTTAATAAGTCTTCATAAAGGTCATTAATATTCATGGGGTACCTAGAGTCTCTTACTATAACCAAACACGAAGACAAAATTTTAGGCGACGTGAAGGTATACAGTGGAGGACCTTAGGTCCCCCAACACTTATAACAAATAAACCAGGAGCTTCGTGGGAATGACCATCACATTATTTCGAAAATATTAACATAGCTAAAGAAACAATGCTCTAAGAAAATAACACACAAAGGGATTTCAAAAAATAATAATCTGGGGGACCTTAGGTACCCTACTTGGCCGTGCGAGGGTTAAAGGAGTATCGTAGCTCAGAATAGTCTCAGTGCATTAGCTATTGTATCAACAGACTAAAAATTGAGGAAACTAAACTTCAGAAGAATTCTTGACAAGTTGATTGCCCAAAAGAACATCAGAACTAATTTCATATACGAACGAAATGGAGCATTTGTTTATGAATAAGTACTTCTTATGTATATATAGTTATTTTCATTGATTTTTATAGTTTTTCTTATTTAGAATACTGAAAGAATTCTAGAATAAAATTTTCTAAACTGTGAACTACCGAAAAATTATATCACGAGACGCCACTGGTTGATTTTCTGTCATTGCTATATTCTTCTTAGAATGCTGAATCGATTGATAAAAACGTTTCTTGCTTCCTCTGATCGCTTTTGCTTCATGTAGATCAGTGATCGCCACCGGTAGATCGCGTTAACGCTTCGTTTGGCTAACCTTGATCAGTGTTGCCAATTTGGGGTGAAAGTTTCTAAATCTAGAGGATTTGATTTCCAGAGAAAAATTGTTGATGTTAAAAAGGAGTTCTATCCCTCTCATTAAAGTTAATAAGTTTGATAAGAAACATCTATTATTACATTTGTTATTTGTTACTAACTACACTTCAACTTCTTTCCCTTATGTACAATTCAGTTTCTGTCTCTCTTCGTTATATACAGTTTAATTAAAATTGATTCATGTTTACTAGAAATGTAAGTTTATAGGCAATACACAAATGATTTTTTTAAAGTTAGTAGTTCTATGGTTGGTAGCTCACAGCAGGATTTAAAAACGGCGCGGTAGTGCGGAAGCTTCGTAAGTTTAGTAACCACTGATGTAGATCAATGTTGAAACCGGCAATAATTAGTTTCTGCTACTTCTAGTTTTGCTAAAGGAAGTAAACCAGAGATGGAATATAATCTTGGAACAATTAATTTATTACAGAAAACCAACTGTCCCAATCTATTACAATTTTTATTGTATGGCAATCATCGTTAAAACCAGAAATAGTTTTTTTTTTTTTTTTTTTTTTTGGTCCATGGCCAGTTTTAATAGAGAGATTAGACTCGAGATGGAATGCTGAATTGATTGTAGGAAACCACATCTCGCTATGTGTTAACTTTCCCCTATTCTATAATATTCAACCTTAAAACCAGAAGTTGTTGATTTCTACAACTTCCAGTCATGGGCGGAGCTGTGGGGGAGTATAGGGGGACATTGCCCCCCAACTTTTTGACAACAAATAAAAATGTCATTTATAAAATCCTAAAATTCTCATTTGTGTTAACCGTGCCCCCCCAGCAGAAAAAAGATCTGCCCACCCCTCAGCAACCAATTCCTATCTCCGCCCATGCTTCTAGTTTTGTAGAGAGATTAGAGTAGAGATCCAATATAATCTTGAGACGCGTAATTGATTACAAAAAAAAACGCTTCTTGCTATCTATTACCGTTTTTGCTCTATAGTAATCAACGTAAAAACAGGAAATACTTGGTTTCTACCAGTTTTGCTTTGAATATTGCTTCCTTCAACGAACTTTATTCAGATCTTTTAACTCTTCTACACCTTGACCAAATTTTTGAACGACGGATAGATGGACACACGTACAGGATAGATATATAAAAGTGTTTTGGTAAACCAAACTCCCTAAAAATTAGTTCTGTATGCTAATCACCCCACCCATTAAGAAGAAACTGACAGTTCGGTATACCTTCATCCAAAGACACTCGCAGATTTTTTTTTCCAAGGGAGGGCGGGCGTAGTCCGACACAAGCGCGTTGAGAAATATCCGTTATCCAGACAGTGGTCGTATACAGGACCTATAAATTTACTACGGAAATCTGTACGGAACATGTACGTTATCCATATGCCATATATGTACTGAATTTTTCTCTCTCAAATGTTACATCATGTCCCTGCAAGATGTCTGACAGCTAACAGTCTTCCATATATTACACACACATACTTATGTTACATACTTCAGCTATATGTTACGTTCGTCCATCTGTATGTGGAATCCTTGCCGTCTATATAAATTTCCTTCCTTCATATGGTACGTACAGATGGAACACTTATACGAAAAGTACGTATAAAACATACGTTTTCAGTTATACGTTTGCTACAGGTTGTTACGTAAAGTCGTATGTTAAGCCCAAAAACTACATGATTTACTCATGTAACATGCGTTTGTACGTTCGCTACATACGTTTTTTTTCTGTGTGCGAAGTCGCTAATATACACACCTTGATGATTAATGCTTTGCATAATTTTGTTAATTATAGTAAATAGATTAAATACTATAGTCAGTGAGTAAGCAAATGTAATATGTTTTGGCATTACTATAAAGAATATGTTATGTTAGGAGATAGGTGAGAGGAAATGAATAATGAAATAAAATTTAATATAGAACAAGATGTGAAATGAATGGGCCGATATATCGAAACAAATTAGAAGAAAATAAAATAAGACAAAATAAATATACTGCTTAGAAGAAAAGAATACTTATTTTTTAAAGAAAAATATGGTTTACAGTATATATCGATATGCATATCAAACTGTCGTATATATTTGTACAATAAAAAGTCCGACGATTGGTTTGCTTAGCGAATAGTAGTTAGACGCCATCAGGAGGACACTTAGCCAAGAATTAATGAGGGTAGAATTCCTTTTCGCTTGGGGCAATACAGAGAATGTAGAGTTAGTGGGAAAAGGATAATGATAAACGTAGGTAGCTAGGCAACCAATACTGCGTTACTTAATACAAATTCTATTTTAAATTATTAGAGAAAAAATGTATCTCCGGCGTTCGTCTACTGTTCTTCTTGGAGAAGATATAAATAAGAATTCTGTTTATCGTGAGCAAGGAGGAAATCCAGAATTAAAACATAAAAATCATACTCACTGAAATACTCATTTTGGGTAAATATCCAAGTATTTGCTCAGGGTATTTATTTTCTTAAATAAATACCCAGTTTTATACATCACAATAAAGCATTATGAGTAATTTGAATATTAAGAAGAAGCAAACTTCGCATCAGGAAGTCAGGAAGCTAGATAGCATCGGAATAGGATATTTGACCACATATTACTCTTAACTAAATGCCTTCTATCTGACCATGGTAACTCGTGGGCTATAAAGCTAGATAGTAAACCGTAACTGATAATATAATGGACATAAATGTAAAATGCATCAAGAGATCCGAGTTAAGTTACTGTAAAATTTTGAGAACTACTTTGATTAACTTGTTGAGTGCTCTCAGTAAAACGAAAAAGTACAATATTTTAATTCTAGCACCCAATAATGGGCGTAACAATATGGTACGCATATGTATACCTTAGGTTTTAGCGTTAAAAATAGAACACCCATTGATACAGTTTCTAAATATATATTTAATTTTAAGATTTAGAAAAATATTTTGAGCAAATTGACGTAAGTTTTTACGGCTAAGAGAAATCTAAATACTTATACATTCTGACTCACGTAAGGGCTTGTGTTGCATGGACATTAATTTCATTAAGAAAGAAGGTCAAGAAAATGTATTTATTTCATATGATATTTGAGAAAGTTATCTTTAAGAATGTAAAGATACATGATGAATTTCACGTACTTTACTCTTTGATTTGCAATTTTCATATTTACACTTGTTTGCAAATTTTTCATCTATGTATTTAGGAAAATGATCAATATTGTCATAGCAAATTTCTAGTCTGAGTGGTTCACCACTTTTCTATTCTTCTTTCGCGGGGGCTGTATTTATTAATCGTCTTTCTTATGATGCGCCACAGTCGTTTGCATTTTCATTAGTTAAACTTCCAGAAATATTTGCTTCTTCTTCAAATTTTGCAAGAGCATTCCCCAAATACATACCATTCCGAAGAAGGGATATTTAGTCTTTCCTAAGAACTTCAAAAACCTAGCATGTATTACCTAGAGTACATAACTAGCAATTTACTATTGTTAAGTAAACAGAATAATTAATCTGACATGATTTCTATATCATCAATAATGTCTGTAAATATTAAACAAACATATTGATAAATATGTAAGTAAAACTTACATAACTTATGTTAACTTACATAAGTAAAACTTACATAAGAATGACATTTTCTAGGACCTAACCTTGCCCTATCTTAACGTATCATTGATAGATCATCATTTTTATTAGACAAAAGATAGTTTCATCATCAGTCATTGTTTGAAAATTTCTGTCTTGATTTCAGTTAAATAAATTTGTTATGATTTCTTGAAGTGAATGTGCACATTTTGTTCTGATCAGTGTATATTGCATTAATATATTTATTATACTAACAAGGGACCTTGTTCTGGTGTCACACGAAATGTGTAACGAGACTATGCTCAATCGATTTGGGTTAGTGAACAAGAGAGTCCATAGGCGGGAAAAACCCCCGATCCCAACCGTTCCGTACTTATGGGGGAAGTAGATACACTGGCAACACAACACGTTGTGGATAATAAGACGAAATATGGAGCGAGTTCGATGAAAATGTGCATAGAAGCACAGTTAAACATATACTACAATGTAACAATACATTCGACAATACTCTGACAAGTGAAGGCAGAAGCGTAGAACGTAACGACAGAGGAGGAGGGCGGGTAAGCGTGGAGTATAGCGTAGGGGAAAAGTTCCATAGACGGTATGAACACATACAAGAAGGACTTCAGATAAATAGCATAGTAATATATCATGGACATGGTCAGGTACATGGGTGGAGAATAGAAAGGCAAGGGGCAACGGCCCCTCCTTCCTGAACTGATCTTTTAATGTATAGTGGTTTATTGAACTTTCTTTGCATTGCCCCCTTCCCCCGCCGTCAACATTCAAATCCAGTCCGTCGTCCTTGCCACTGTAACATCAAACCGCTAACGCTAATCAATTAAGATTTACAAATATAATAAATCACAAACGATAGTCAGCCTAAAGACAATACTTCAGACGATACTATCTTATTAGACGTTATCACAGCTATGTATCCTCGTCGCCATAAGTGCCTTTACATCGCAGTGACGGGTATGTGACCGCGCAGTACTCCAAGGAAGGGATGGTTGTATAAGAATTTTTGATTAATTTTGAAGAGTTTTTATTTTGACTAGGGAATTAACATAGGTATAGGGAGTAAAGACACAGATTTGAAGCATCAGTGCACGAAAAGATTCGTATTCTCAGTTTTTCTATTTATTGTTTTATATGTTAAGTTAAACACCACAATATGTATCACTGATATCGCAGATCGTATTATTTTGTAAAATCGTGTCTGTAACCTATTGTCAAAACATTCATCTCAAGACATGATGTAGAGAAAAGAGAAAGAGATAAGACATCTGTAATATATGTATAATTACTCAATAAGTAATTATAAGTAAATTAGACTCAATAAGTAATTGTAGAAATTAGTTAAAGGACACGTAAGAGAGCGAAAAGGAGGTCTAGAAGTCTGAACTTTTTAGAAACGTCCTAGATAGGTGAAAATATAGTTAAAAATTTCAAAAGGTATCATGTAATTTATCTTTCTTTTCTTATATCCTAGTATACTTTTTTCTTTCACATCCAAACATCTCTATTCAGAATTACGAGATGTTTGTGAAGAGAGGTGAAGAGAGAAACATTTCCATCTCAAGAATTATATCAGAAAAAAAATCTTTTGACTTAGGCGAGATTCGAACTCGTAACCCTTGAATCCAGAAGTCTGCGCTCTACCGATTGAGCTAACAATTGCTGTTGCAAAAGCCTGATTTCTACAACTATCGGTTGCTAAATGGTGTGTATTAACGATATTGGCCGAGATAATTGCTTCATATAGCTATTGCAATAATAATAATAATAATAATAATAATAATAATAATAATAATAAAGAAAATGAACAGAATTTAAAAAGTCGCATTGTTAAAAGTTTGGTGTGCGAAGTTAGTCCTAATATGAGATTTTATTAATTATATATAATAAATGTAAGCGTTGTTTATTCGTGCGTGCTACTCAAACTGCGCAACTCATAAGGGTTGTACGCGTATGGTACAGTAGTCTTGCGTCTTCCAACCGTGAAGAAAGATTCGGTTTTGAACCTATGCGTGTCCTAAGAGGAAGGAGAAGATTCAAAGAAAGAAAAGTGGTTTAGAAATTATGCAAAAATAGAATATCTCACGAGGTGAGGTGATATAGAGTTCAGCGTGTCTTTCAGCTGTGACTCTATACAAGATGTGCATCTACGACTTAACGTGGAACCCGAACCACACGACTCCTGCCGGGAATCGAAACCCATATTATCTCTAGCTCTATCATGAGAGACACACAAGGGTGCCCATATTGTGGTTTTCAAAGGGGGCAAGTATAAGCGACATTTCAAATATAGTTCCAAATTTTGGGGTAAATATTCAAACAATTTTTGGGTTTTCGATCTTGCAAAGTATAATTTCCTCTAGAGGGGGCAATCGCTCCGTCTTACTCCCTTAATGGGCGCCCCTGGAGACACAGGGACATGCAAAAATAATCGAAAATAAAGGATATTAATGTTAAATCCATAGCTTTTGAGTACATGAATTATGAAACCTTCTATATCGTTCACATCAAAGTTTAGCATTATCGGCATGGAGGTTTAATGGGAGGGGTGAAAATTTAATAATTCTTAATTGAAAGATATGAGTGTCTATTCAATAGTTTTCGGGGTTGCTGAAATTAATAATTACACTCCAGATACCATTAAAGCCCAAAGCTTTACTCTTTCGTTAGCAGGAAGGTTATTCATTTACTTAACTCAGGAGACCTTAAAGTTAAGGATATGAAACTCGATGCATATTTTTCTAATTCAAAATTATTAGATACGTATTTTAGCTTAGACTTCTAAGGAGGGGAAGGGCCAATTTATGCAATGATTTCCTTCACATTCGAATAAAATACTGTTCCATTATATTGCGAAAACTCATTTCGAGTAGTGTCATTGCTAATAGTTTTCCGTATTTGTTTAGACCCCTACTCATTTATAACAGAATCTCACTTTTCCTGTAACACCTAAGCAAGCACTTAGTAAAGTAAATGCCATTAAAATCTATATTCATAGGACAGTGGTGCAAATGCAGTTGCGCTCTTCGGCAATCTTTAGCATGGAAAGAGTAAAAAGCCACCACATTGATATTGGAAAAGTAGCTAATGAATTCCTCCCCGAAAAAGGTCACCCGCACATTTATTTTACAGATGGTGGTTTATAGCTATACGTAAGATTGTTGAAATTGCTCCATAGTTGTGGGGGCGAGACACTGAAGCCATCCGTAATAAGGGGGCAAGTGGCATGTAAAAGTACTCAATATGAACAATATTAATATCGAAATCGTTATGGTATTAGATTTCGTGATCGCAGATGAATAGTGACGCTGTCGATGTTGCTTAAGTTCAAGTTAAGCCTTGGTTGGCATGGAGGTCAGAGTGGGAGGGTGACAGGCAAATAAATAAATAAATAAAATAAAATAAAATCGAAAACATCCTTTAT
The DNA here is from genome assembly GCF_964235325.1 of Thermobia domestica. Taxonomy (NCBI): domain Eukaryota; kingdom Metazoa; phylum Arthropoda; class Insecta; order Zygentoma; family Lepismatidae; genus Thermobia; species Thermobia domestica. The sequence goes on along the minus strand of NC_137454.1, from coordinate 104,474,574 downwards.
TTTTGTCGAATATATATTTTTCGGAATATATAGTTTTCTTTGTTACTGTAAAGTTCATGTTATAAAGACACTTTTCTGGCTTTCAATTTGGCAAAATCTCTTATTACTGCATCAATATCACTTTCATTCAGAATGTAATTTTCAATGGCCATCAAAGCTAGTCCATTTAATCGTTCTTGAGATATACTTGATTTCAAATAATTCTTTATTAATTTTAGTTAAACTAGTTCAATACACAACAAATGACAAAAGTGCGTGTCTTAATTGATATTTAATTTGTCCTCGATCCAGTGGCAGCACTTTAAAATAAGGTTCCTTCGCAAAAATTCTTTTCAGGGCCCTTTAGGCATATAGAACAATTCAATTCTTTCATGTTTCTTTCCAACATAAACGTACGAAATCAGGCAGTAACACAATGTAAACACAAGCAAAGATGCACCCAAGATTTTTCTTTCGGGTTCGAAGATTTTTCGGAATAGCCTACAAATGCAAATAATTTTGTGTATCTGCCCCTGAAATTGTGCTAATTGAAGGATCCAGACTCTCAGACTACCTGTGCAGTGTTTCGTCCACACATATTTTTAGGGGGCCACTTTCCCCCGGGAGGAGATCAAAATAATACGTCTGTAATATCATAACAAATAAAAGAGTAGCAGCAGTGGCCCTCTGAATACTAAGTGTACCCCCCCGGAAGATTTTTTTCTGAAAGGAACACTGCACCTATTAGGGATGCCCACGAGACAAGATGTGTAGCTGTCTCGTCTCGAAAATGTGTTGTAAAAGTGATGTCTCGACTCGAAAAATGTATATTTCTCTATTGGAAGAACCGTGTCTCAACTCGAATTTTGTCTGAAAAATCCTGTCTCGATTCGTCTCGTGCGCATCCCTAGCACCTATGTCGGTGCATCCCTGAACACAAGTAACTAATAATCAAAACTCTACTTTGCATTAGAATTATTACTAATTTAAAATATCGCTCCATCTAAATTTAATAACAGAGAATGGATTAATAATTATTGTTATACTGTTATAATAAAACAAGCATCTGTATATGCTGCTGTGATTGAAAGTGAGAGTACTGAAAAAAAAACTACTTGTCATCCAAATGACCTTTCATCGCTTTCGATTATATCCTTTCAAGTTATATACTTATATGCCGCGTGAAAACTAATTGTATTCAAACATATTTTGAAATACATGAAATTTAATTCAGACCCGTAACAGAAATGACCGTATCGTCCCATTTTAATTCAACAATTAAACTACTGCAATCAGGTAAAATAACCTTACAGTTTCAAAAGAATGTCGACCTGCAAATGCTTCGTTAACAGTGACTGGTATTGACAACTCCCCACCTCAACATTTGTATGATTTTGTCCAGAACGCGAAAGAAACCTTTTAGAGCCTTCGGTTGCCTCTTATCTTCTTTCATGTTTTGTAGCTTTTTTTTTTTCGATAAAATGCTCACTTGGTTTTATATCGTTGCTCATTATTATTATATGAAAAACAAAGTACTATTAAAAAGTGAAAGCACACATCATTATAAATTTAAAAAATAAAACAAAAACGAAATGACTTAGGATAGAAATGAAAATCTTGACGAACGACAAATGAACTAATAGATATTAAACCAAGTGAGCATTAAGCAGTGGACAGCGATTTGAGCCATTAGGAACTTAAGTTAAAATTTCCCTCAGAAATGATTTTTAAAAATTCCATTTGTACCGCCCGTGTTTTCTTAGTATTCGCTCCACTCCCTGGGCGAATGGACAAGAAAAGCCTACTTGCTTCCATGGGGGCCCGAAGAATTTTTTAGAGGGGTCATCTTCCTGGTTGGTATATTACGTTTGGTATTTTTATTTGTATTAAGAAAATCTTAATCCCTCGTCCCCTTTTGGGCGCCCATGCTTGCTTCAACTTTTATAATGTTAATTTCATTTACGGTGATCTTTCTCAACCCTTAACTGAGGTCATTGAACCAAAGTACTATGCGAAGACACTGTTTAAGACAAGATGGAGGAGCACCCTTGGAGACATTTCTTTCTACTGTGATAATGCCACCCAATCCATAAACAATACTTGCGTTGAATTCCTTAGGTTTGTTGATCCATTCGGATTTTAAAGACATATTTGGCAATGATATTCTCTTGCAAGGTGTCGGAAGGATTGTTGAGGAAGGAATGAAGAGTCTGTTATATTTGTATTTTGTGCATATGGTGGGATTGTGGAAACTATACCACTGTCTTTAGCTCTACGGTAATAGTGCTTAATACAACATCTATTGGAAAGCTAAATTTACCTTCATTTTATCTCATATTCGTAAAATATCCCTTTTCCCTCTTTTAAAAAGTCTATCCTGTGCCGTGGAAATTTTCCTCAAACTGGCATCACTTGTGCGTGTGGTATTGGCATCAATTGATGTACGAGTCCATTTCATTTGTAAAGGGTGTTTTACAGCCAACCACGCAAAGATTCGACTTTATTGTCCTTTTGATGTATTTTGTCTGTATCTCAGTCTGTACAATATTTATTTGAAGCTATATGAGGAAAATTTTTCATCATAACATTTATTTAAATAAATATTTACATTTAAAACAAAATTCATTTTTCTAATTTGGCTCCCTGTTCACCTGGCGCCTCCGGCGAACGCGTAGTTCGCAGGCTTCAAGATCCGGCCCTGCAGTAACAATGAAATTCTGTATTACCGCCCGACTATCGTTGTTGTGAAAGCATTCATCATGATATGACGTAGGGAAATGAGTTACATTAGGGTTCTAAGATCTAATATCAAAGTTGAAACATCGCAAGTAAAACAAAAACATGTAATAGCAAATAGTTTTGAAAATAATTTCAGTTTAAACTAGCTGCGACTACATTTAATTCAAAATTGAACTTCTGGAGTGCAACATATGAGCGTAGCTAAAAGAAAAAATCAATAAGAACAGTCGGGATTTGAACCTAAGACATACAAGTAGGAGTTCCTTGCACTAACCATTCATCTACTATATTTTGTTTACTAAAAATATTTTCCATGCAGCAAAATGCCATTTCACACTGAAACATTAACAACATAAGAACAAAGATTTCAAGAAAATTTGCCAAAGCTTATGTATTAAAGGTACCCTGGTATTCGCCCAGTGGTACTGCAAAATCACTAGTCAGGATGCCTCGTATCGAAATTTGAACCGGGAGACTCTCAATTACGAAGCGTCAACACTAACCAGTAACCTTCGTTCGCTCAGTAAATGTCTTCAAATTACTTTTCTGTAATTATTTTTCAAAAATGTTTATTATTTTCATGAAGCAAAGAGTGCATCTTCTACTTGGGTTGAGAACTATATCTACTATACTTCTAACAGTCAACTAATAGTTGATGTTCATTATTTCTATCGATTTTCTACGTCTACTAAGTTATTTCAATTTTTTATAAGTTTTCCCTTCCGTTTATGACAATGATTAGAAATGAAGGCTCCTCTTCTTATACAAATCTTGATCATTGTAACATTTTTTAGTCAAAATTCTGAATTATTGAAAATATTTAAATTAGTTAGAATGAAGAGGATAATACTAAGAAACATGGTTAGAAAAAAAGAAACATTGTTGTTTAACGAATTGATAAAATCAAGCTTTTTCAAAACATAAAAAATACTGTATGGTATGGGATGATCATGGAAAAAGTAAAAATAGCCATCGAGGACACACTAACCAACTACTGTACGCGGATAAGTCAAGGTTCGTTAACTTGGTAGACGTATATGAAGAAACCACTAACAGAAAATAGCTGATAGCTTTACGCCTAATCATCTCAGCGACCTCGACTCCCTTCCTGTCCCAAGGTATGTCTTACCCCTTATCTCAATGCATGAAAAGCAAATAATATTTTCGCAAACACCGCGAGGGGCAGGGAGGGAGTAACAGAACGCACACAGCTCGTTGTATGGCTTTAGGACAAATACCTAAAGGCATAAGCAATAGGCCACTTGACCAAGAGCAATGTTGCCAAACGTAAGACGAGGTAAGCCCACGCGCAGCCTGTCTCTTCGCGTAACATTTCCTTCGACACAAAATCACTGACCCTTCGAACAAGATAACATTGTTGCGCTCTCAGAGTCAGGTTTTAATTGCATTTGTGTTGAAGAAATGAAATGAAATCTTTAAGTTTTACGTCCCACGGTTGTGCCGGTTAGGCTAAAGGAGACGGTGATGATGAGTAATGAATGAAATGAAGAGAGTGGGAGGTAATAGGAGAACCCCGAGGAAACCGACGCACACGGTGTTCGTCCGCCACAAAGTTCAATTGGCGGGGGCTGGGATCGAACCCGAGGCCCCAAGCACTAGAGGTGAAAGCTCTGCCACTGAGCCACCGCGGCCCTAAACGAAAAGAAAATAAAAGCGCACCCAAGACAATACCTCTAGAGTTGTGGGGAAACTTGTCCAAATAGACTTTTCTTTTTATTTACATTTAAAAAGAAATAAAATATATTTCCATGATGGAATAAAATTCCACTAATATAATAGACATCAAAATTAGAAATAGCAAAAACAGCTGAAAGTAAGGAGAAAGCAGTAATTTCACATCAGGTTCCAAAGAGAATAAACAGCACCGAGTAAGCAAACAACAGCGTTACTCCTGCTGTGGTCCTGTCCCGAGCATGTGTCAAAGGTGACGTCATTGCACGATATGACGGAAACGCGTTCAGTGATGAACTTACCAAGCCAATAACTACTGTATTTACACCACGGAGTTCGACACTCTATAAAGTGCCTTTTATCTATACAGGATTATGCGCGATCAACATTATAACTGTTACATTTTTCATTCTCTGTTTCAAGAAAATAATTGACATAAGGATAGGACCTGTACTTAAACGCAAAATTACATAAACGGTCTGGTAGTTTTAGTTAGAACGATCCGTCAAGTGGAGGTGGGGTAAGTTCTCAAACATTTAAATATACGACGTCTTATATACTGTAGGTGCACTACGCAACCAGTTACTAGAGAACAAACCCCAAAGTAGGACTGGTATCAAAACGAGACAATACGAGACTATTTACAGTATTAGTCTCCTTTCAACCGACAAATAGCGGTCTCAGTCTCGTCTCGATAGTTTCGAAATAAATTATTTGAAATTATTCCACACTAAATTCGACAGTAGATAAATAAAATACACCTCCAATAGTTCTCCCTATTGCTTCAGAATATATAATGGATGCATCATTTTCTACTAGATAAAGTATGAATTAGCAATTCATATACAACATTCAAAAATACATATGTCTGTTTCCATTAAATATATTCATTGTTTCTTCTTACTAATTGAAATACCCGGCGTTGCACGGGAAGAATAGGTTTATATTTCAAAGATATATTTGAGATTAGTTTTCCCAGTAGAATACATATTTGAATCGGAATGAAATAGTACGGATCCATTTCCAGCAGGAGCAAATGAATTAACTTGCCGCTAACGAAGAATAAAAACTTGGGCTTTTATGGTATCGGGAGTGTCATTATTCACTTCAGCGACCCCGAAAACTATTGAATAGACACTCATATCTTTCAATTAGGAATTTTTAGGACCTCGAAAACTATGGATTTAACATTAATATCGTTTATTTTCGATTATTTTTACATGTCCCTGTGTCTCCCATGATAGAGCTAGAGGTGATATGTGTTTCGATTCCCGGCAGGAGTCATGTGGTTCGGGTTCCACGTTACGTCATAGATGCATATCTTGTATAGAGTCACAGCTGAAAGACACGCTGAACTCTATATCACCTCACCTCGTGAGATATTCTATTTTTGCATAATTTCTAAACCACTTCTCTTTCTTTGAATCTCCTCCTTCCTCTTAGGACACGCATAGGTTCAAAACCGAATCTTTCTTCACGGTTGGAGGACGCAAGACTACTGTACCATACGCGTACAACCCTTATGAATTGCGCAGTTTGAGTAGCACGCACGAATAAACCACGCTTACATTTATTATATATAATTAATAAAATCTCATATTAGGACTAACTTCGCACACCAAACTTTTAACAATGCGACTTTTTAAATTTTGTTCATCTTCTTTATTATTATTATTATTATTATTATTATTATTGCAATAGCTATATGAAGCAATTATCTCGGCCAATATCGTTAATACACTCCATTCAGCACCGGTAGTTGTAGAAATCAGGCTTTTGCAACAGCAATTGTTAGCTCAATCGGTAGAGCGCAGACTTCTGGATTCAAGGGTTACGAGTTCGAATCTCGCCTAAGTCAAAAGATTTTTTTCTGATATAATTCTTGAGATGGAAATGTTTCTCTCTTCACCTCTCTTCACAAACATCTCGTAATTCTGAATAGAGATGTTTGGATGTGAAAGAAAAAAGTATACTAGGATATAAGAAAAGAAAGATAAATTACATGATACCTTTTGAAATTTTTAACTATATTTTCACCTATCTAGGACGTTTCTAAAAAGTTCAGACTTCTAGACCTCCTTTTCGCTCTCTTACGTGTCCTTTAACTAATTTCTACAATTACTTATTGAGTCTAATTTACTTATAATTACTTATTGAGTAATTATACATATATTACAGATGTCTTATCTCTTTCTCTTTTCTCTACATCATGTCTTGAGATGAATGTTTTGACAATAGGTTACAGACACGATTTTACAAAATAATACGATCTGCGATATCAGTGATACATATTGTGGTGTTTAACTTAACATATAAAACAATAAATAGAAAAACTGAGAATACGAATCTTTTCGTGCACTGATGCTTCAAATCTGTGTCTTTACTCCCTATACCTATGTTAATTCCCTAGTCAAAATAAAAACTCTTCAAAATTAATCAAAAATTCTTATACAACCATCCCTTCCTTGGAGTACTGCGCGGTCACATACCCGTCACTGCGATGTAAAGGCACTTATGGCGACGAGGATACATGTGTATAGTTTCGTCGTTTATCTGCAGTATATTGTGCTTATTTTGTGCTTTCCAGTGCATTCATACAAGGGCGTATATTGTCTTACTTTTATGTCAACATCATAATCATCAATAGGGATGCACGCGAGACGAGACGAGACGAGAAATGGAAAAGTCTCGCCTCGTCTCGCAGCCTCAAATGTTGGTCTCGTCTCGCAAATGTAAAGTCTCGTCTCGCGTCTCGCATAAAAGTTTGAGTCTCATCTCGCGTCTCACGCGAGACTTTCTCTCATGGTCTCGCAGTCTCGCATATATTCTGGGTCAAAATTTTGCAATGTGTTATTCTATGGCTGTTAATGAATGATGGTGTGATATTCTGTCCGAAGGCAGGTATTTGACCTAAAAGTCCCTTGGCAAGGTGAATCCATGGTGGTCTGCCATTACTTTCCATGGGATGAATGTTCATAACATCGTAAGGAGACGGAACCTAGAGTTCAACATGGTATCCGAACTTGTGTCACCTCCGCTCCAAATTAAAAGAAAAGTTGTGCTGGAATTTGATTGCTGGACCATTAATTTTCGTCAAATTAATAGCATAATTTACAGCAAAACCAGCATAAATTGTTGCTGGATCCAACATTGTTTTCCAGCTTAGAGGTCTCCAGCAATATTTAACTCTTCTAAAATATCGTCGCCACTATCAACATTTACACGTTTTGGTCGTTTCCTTGACGGGTGATTTTCCATTATAAAGATGTTTTTATACCATCAAATGCACTTGTAGACAAAAAAAAGAACTCACAACACAATACGACCCAATTCTTTTGGTTCGTTTGCGCTTGTAGCAATGTTGCATTATCGCATTTTATCAACTTTCGCTTTTAATTTATATAGTGTTGCCAGATCTAGAAAATAAAATTACTGACAGATATAGGGCCATTCCTATCATCTCCCACCAAACCTATGGGGTCATCCTACCAAACCAGTGATTGAATTAAACTTCCGAACTAGAGGGGGATGTTTTTGATAAATATATAGAAAGAAAATACTTATTCCATGTAAAAATATCATGTTATTTCTGCGAGCCGGGCCGGGCATAAACTTTGACGAGAGGGGATTTCCCTGCCATCCCCAACATTAATCGCTAGTAATAATGTGAAAAAGACAGAAACAACAGAAATATCACATTTCGCAGCAATAGGGGGTCTTATTCGCTTTCCAGACCAAAAACAAAAGTTCATGTATTCGTGCGCGTCCGCGTGTATGTGTTTGTGTCGCAAAATAAAGTCCTAAATCGATGCTGTAATAATTTTCCAATTTACAAAGCTTTTCTTTTCTAACGATGTTTAGAAACTAAAGAAGGCAATTCTGAAAATCAACCTTCAATAATAATAAATCTCATAAAATGTCTATTGCCCCAATCACTTTTTTGTTCCTGGAGACATTAACGCTCAACATAGAAAACTCAATAAATGTAAAATCACTAAATATACAATTAAATGTAATTCATAAATGTCGCGAGACTTAACCGAGTCTCGTCTCGCATGGTTTAGTCTCGTCTCGCGCCTCGCATAAAATTTTCACTCGCGTCTCACGTCTCGTGTGCATCCCTAATCATCAACCCATGTCGATCTACCGTTGGGTGAAGGTCTCTCCAATACTTCTCCACAACCATCTATTGTGGGTAGTCCATTATGTTGCACTACTTTTCTTTGCACATTATATTTTTAGTCATACTTCTCGATCATTCTTATTCATGTTCAACGTATTCTTCCAACCAGGCACGTAGCAAGTCCTGACTTTAGAAGGGGGAAGGATCCTAGCAATGTTAAAGGGATACACAGTCAATATCACGTGTGACAAACATATGAAAATGAATGGCTACACATATATAACAGTTTATGCACATCTGAAGTTGCGAGGGGAGGGGGTCCGGAGCCTATGGACAACCTCCTCCATAGCTCTCTTTCTTCCCTTTCTGCTGCACGGTGTCGTCCACAGGCTGCCTATAGTTTGTGATTGATTACTTGACCATGTATTATTACTGTGTCATTCCCCTGACGTCTTGATTCTCCGTTTTTCTCAATTATATGACCATTTTTACTTGCGCTTACCCATTCCCTCTGTCGTTACGTGCTACGCCTCTTCTCTCCCTTATCAGAGTATTGTCGAATGTAATGTCACATTGTAGTATATGTTTAACTGCGCTTCTATGCGTATTTTAATCGAACTCGCTATCCACAACGTGTTGTGTTGCCAGTGCCCCTACCCCCTTCCCCATAAGTACAGAATGGTTGGGATCGAGGGTTTTTCCCGCCTATGGATTTTCTTGTTCACTAACACAAATCAATTGAGCACAGTCTCGTTCCACATTTCGTGTGACACCCAGAACAAGGTCCCTTGTAAGATCTCAGCGTTACCTAAGGCCTCTGATACGAAAGTTTTAGTCTTCTCGACTCTCCTCCCATGGGAAGAATGAACCTTGAAGTTTTGATGACTGGATATTGATAAGTTCGAGCATTTTTCAACCCTACCCGAATTGTCTCTTTCCCACTTCATGAATGGTCCTGTTTGCGCAAGGTCATTAGACAACACATACATACAAATATTGTTTACGTACGTATTATTACCTGTATTAAGTGATCACTTTAGTAAACTGTGAAGTTATAAACTGTATGATCGCTTGCCAGAAATTCCTTTTTATAATGTTACTCACATACACGAGTAGTAGAGTATCAAGGTACACATCTGTGTACCTGTACTTCTATCACCATATCCCTGCAGTTGTTTGTGAAATTTTCATTTGTTACTAGTGTATGTTCATTCTCTCATCATTGTCTAATGCTTAATGAAAGATCTTTGCGACAAATACCAAAAAATGAGCGTCCAACAAGAGTAACCATTTGTCATTAAGCATGGATTTGCTGTGCGCGAAACGAAACGTTTTAGCATTCTCTCTATATTAATCGGGTAAAATATCAAGACTGAGATGCACTTTTGTGCAATGCAAGTCGGAACAACAAAATAGCCACATAGGATGCTAGGAGCTAAATGGTAGAGGTATGTATGTGTACTAAGTAACCACTGTAATCCTGAGACGACGAGGTGTAAATTAGAATGAATTTGAATATTAGATGAATATTAAATAGAGTTTGAATATTAATGAGTTAATTTTGAGTACTATGCAAAATATCTAGCAAAGTCGGTAGAGCAAAATATGAATTAAAATGATAAAGTGATCAAGCTAAACAAAATTAAGAGAAAAGATGAGACTCTACTTTACAAGGTAATTAACGTGGTTTTACTTCAGGTATTATGAAACAATACTGTCACTCACTTACACAACATATGAGTGTTCCGTTCAACCATGTTTTCAAGGATTAGCATAACTCCAGGGCAGATGAAAGAAAGATATGACACAGAAAAAATTCCACATACCTTGACTGACATCCTGGGGTAGAAATTATGCACTTCAAGTTCACGAAGAAAAAGAAAAAATAATTATGATTAAAATTTTGATAGTTTCGCCGAAAATTGATATATTAAATTTTTAGGCCTTTTCTACCACATTGAGAGTTCGTGCAACTTATTTTACGAAGATGGATGCTAATTCCTGGATTCTCCTGCTGGATTCCTATCCTTGATTCCCGCGGTGGTCTCATTATCTTCCCATTTAATGAGACGTATGTCCAACGCTGGCCTCGTTTCTCTTCCCATTAAAGCGAGACTTTCTGGAACTCTGGAGCTTCTCCCGTCGCTGTGACAAGTCCTTCTTACTTACTGCTGTGACAAGTCCTTCTTGCAGTAAGAGCTATGCAATAGGGAACGATTTGATTTTTCCCTAAACACGCAAGGTAATAATATAATACTGAGATAATTCTCATCTCGAAGTATGAATAACGAATTGTCTATACTAGTACAACCCCAAGGGCTTAGCTTCTCTCTACTTCAACAGCGCGAAGAGCGATCCTTCTTCTCCACGAACAAGCAACGAATCATCCCGTCTCTTCCCTGCTATTTGCTTTAATGACCCACATGTTCTAGAAGTTTTGGCTCGCTTCTTACCTACCCAAGATTCTTATGGCGGGGGTGTTTCGGTGAGACTGGGTTGTCACCACAGGTCATTGTCCTTCCTGACCCGATTACCACACCTTGCCTGCTTTTTTTGTTAAGTGTTCAAAATTGACAATCGATATTTAAATTTTAACACTTGTACAGTATTCTACAAGGTTCAGGCTTTCAGACGATATGCAATAGACATTATTATTCTCACAAGTAAACACACTAATTAATTATGAACATTAACCACACACTTCGGGGTTGAGTTTTGCACATTTTCCGCACTGTTTATGTTATGCTGCCACCTGTCGGAGTTCCTCATAGTTATCTCCCCTGCATGAGAAGGATTTGTAAACTGGTGTAGCCACCAAAGTTTTATTGTTTTTAAGTAACCACTTTCTCACAAGTAACACATTAAAACAAACAACTAAATATATATTCTCTGAGCATATGACATTATGGGATTGCTGAGTATTAACCGATTTTGTTGAGGTCGGTGCTGTTTTTCCACTCAGGATGTCATCTGCTTCAACACGAGCATTGCTGTTCTTCCAAGCACCACGTCTCTCCCCCAGTTTAGACTGATGGACTTATCATCCCGAATCAAAACAAGCCATTCTTTTAATAATACATAATATATATAAGAACACGGCTAATCTATACTATATACTACTATAACGAAAACTTCAAGAAAATTTCTACATGAATGAAGAATTATTTGTGGAAGCATTTTTGTAAACAGGGGTGAAGGTTTCTACCAGGAATGCTCTCTCTTTGGTTTTTCTTCTCCAAGCAGCCGAGAAGTTAAATATCCTAGACCCGTCCTGAGCAGGCGGAAAAGTTCGTTGCAGACCAAGCCATCGAGGAAATAGGTGTGAGAAATGGTCAGCATCTCATTTTCTTACACTTCTTTGTATTCCGAATTTTCGCACGTACATATGAACTCCAGAGAAAGTTTCCAACAATAGCCGTTCTCGACATCTTGTCTCCTGGTACCAGCGTCTCCTACTGCAGTGCTATTATCGACTATATCTTTTCTATTACTATAGGTACATGAAATTCACCTATTTGTACCTGTACTTTGGATTATGTGGTTAGCAACGATATAGCATGTGCTTCTAACCAAGCGTATACTTTTCCTTCAGACAAAGACTCTCGTCTTTAAATTCCTTTTCTCTCTCTCTCTCTCTCTCTCTCTCTCTATGCTGCGCTAACCAAGAGAGTTGAGTTCTATGACTTGGTATATGTTCTCATATAAGATTTACTAGGAAAAGTTTACATTGAAATTAAATATACATCGACGTTATGATTAATAAAATATATCTCGATTCAATCCTTCACATTAATAAAAATCATACACAATAATAATACTAATAATAATACACAAACAAATCAACTTAAACCTATATTCTTGCTCCCACAACTAATCCTTTATTTAATTACCTAAATCTATATATTCAAAATATTGATATGCAAAATAGACATTACTCCGTATGCAAATAAACAAAATAATCATATGCATGAATTAATTATCCCAAAATATACCAAATTTACATATACAATTGTATGACATACACCACGAGGTTAAAGAGAGTTGCAAGGTGACAGGAAAGTAGTTTATGAAGTTCGGTCATCCTATTCTTTTTCCTGCAAGATAAGGAAAATGAATTATTTAATTTACATCCCACAATTATGCCTTATAGGCAGAAGGAGGCGGAGTAGATTTAAATGACTATGAAAGAATTGACGGAATGAGAATGTGGGAAAACAATGAGAACATTCAGAAACCCTATGAACAGGATGTCTACTATAAACTCTCATGGCCTGGAATCGAATCAATGATTCTTCGCTCCTGAGTTGAGCGCTCTATACTGAGTCATCATGGCTTCCAGTAAGGTAGAGAAGTTATTATGAACCTTTGAAGTTTGTACCTGGCTAACGTCCTAAAATGTTCAGGTCGTTTTCACTCCTAAAGTGATTTCCTTATGATTGTAAATTACTGTAAATGCGAAGAAAGTATTAAGACAAACCCCTACTTCAAGTGAATTTCTACCAACTTTCTCTTTAGCCTATATGTCGGTATCTTTACCCGTCAAGTCTTGTGCAGTTACGTATATTTACACTTTGCGTGCAAAACATGCCCTCTCCCCCCCCCCCCAAAAAAAGAAAGTTTGTAATAAAGTATGCTATTTCCTAACATTTTAAAAATCACTAGCTGAACCTGCGCTCTCTACACAGGACATCATTCACATATGAGCATGGATCTGCTTGTCATTCCACACAACATGTGTACATGTCCCTTTACAGACACATGTGAAGGACGTGTTGGTAAAAATCGGCAAGGAGTATCATAAAGGGGAGATTTTTGAGATTATTTTTTGTTCAATCTCGCACCGTTTGCAAGATTTGAGCCTGCTTCCGGTAGTAGTTTCTAATTCATGTATGATCAGTGTGTTCTTTTTTCTTGCATGCAGTATGTAATAAGCAAATACATTGCACACGCAATTAATTATAATATTAATGATATATGGTGTTCCTTGGGCAAAACACTCCGAACAATACAGATTCATCTTAGACTGGAGAAGTGGTTATCCTTCGTTTTTCATTATCATTTGGCCATGAAACAAACGCCTGAGAGGTATGCATCCCTTGTACAAACATGTGGTGGTGGAAATATAACTCGTAGGATATGCTGCTTTACTTCTTTAAAATTTCAATACTTCCAGTCACCGCTAAAAATATAATAAAGAAATAACGCCCATTTTAAAATATATATTCAGTTAGAACTGAACAATCTTCACAAAATTTGCAATCGATCGGTGAAAGCGGCATCTTTCTAGAGCTTGTGGTTTCCGAGATCTCATTGTTAAAAGAATTGGTCACAAATATATAAAGTTTTCTTGACCACAAACACATAAAACTATTATTTTAATATACTGGGGGTCCATAAAGTCCTTTGCCACCCCTAAAACTCGGAAACGATGAAATATATAATATGTCAAAACGAGAAAACAAGTATTTCATCATTTCAAAAGTACCACGTATTGAGGGAAACAAAGTTACCCCAGGGTCTCTCGGAGGGTCTCAGATGGGGTCCAACTCAAAATTTTCAAATGGCAACGGAAGAAAAGTAGTATATCGTTTGAAACCTATTTTCAAAAGAAAGACGATGGAATAAGTTTCGATGCTCTATAGTAAATCTGTACAAAATGGCGGTAGGTCAAAAAGTTAATACGGTTTGCATTGAAAAGTCTTTGGCGACCCCTATAAATCTGAAATGGCTCAACAGATATCAAAACTGACACACAATCATAGTCATACGTCTTGCAAATAAAATCAGAAAAATAAACACACTGCTGAACAAAACTGCACTTATTTAATATAAAAACACAATTACACGTGACGTTTCGATCTTCTAGCCAAGATCCTCATCAGACGTACACTGAGCGGGATCTTGGCTAGAAGATCGAAACATCATGTGTAAATGTGTTTTTATATTAAATAAGTGCAGTCTAGTTCAGCAGTGTGTTTATTTTTCAGATATCAAAACTAAAAAGAAATGTATTTCATCATTTCAAAAGTATGCCTAACATGTATTGAGGAAAATGAAGTTGCCCCAGGGTGCCTTATAGGGTAACGGGAGCAAATAAACACAAAAGTTGTAAATGGCCGTTTGAAAGGAATTGTTAAAAGGAGGAAGTTGGAACAAGTCTTGTGGGTATACTAACCCTGTGTGAAATGGCGGGGGACTGAAAATGTTAATACAGCCTTGTAAAGCAATTGTAGTAATACTAATAATAGTACTACCACTTGTAATAGGAATATTTGTAATAACGTCAGAAGTAGTAGTAAACAAACTTCTACTTGAAATAGTATCGTTTCAATTAGTAATGCAGACATGATACCCAGTTAATTAAGCCTTTCAATAAATATGACTGTTAACGTATCTCTCAGTTCACCCAATCCCTGTTCTTTCGGACACGGTTTTCATAGCCATTCCGAACTTGTATCATCTCATTCTTTTATCAATAACGTTCAAACAATATGGTACTTGACCTTTTCCCTATTCGCAAATTTTAAGTTGGACCCCACTTGGGAATCTGCAGGGATTCTGGGACAAATATTTGTACATCGAAAAGCTATACTTTACAAATAAGGAAACAACCCGTTTAGCGTTTTGACATCTTATGTTTTACCGTTTCGGATCATTGGAAGTGGCATGGACTTTTCGATGAAGGCCGCGTTAACATTTTAATCCCCCCGCCATTGCGCGCAGGGTTGGTATTAAAACATAAAACCTGTTTCATCTTCCTTCTGTTAACAATAGCTTTCAAACGATACTTGATCCCCCTTGCCATTTGAAAATTTTGAGTTGGACCTCGTCTGGGATCCTGCGAGGGACCCTGGGGAACCTTTGTTTTCCTCAATACGTGATACTTTTGAAATGATGAAATACGTGTATCCTTCGTTTTGACATATATTTCACCGTTTCAGAGTTTTAGGGGTGGCAAAAGATTTTATGGACACCCTGTATAGATTTAATTACTCGTTTTGCTGCTACAAATAGGATTTTACAATTAAAAAATCTACCATAAGGCAAACAGTTGCTATTTTCTACTCCATTCAAAGACAAGACATTTTGATCTTGAATATCCAAGGGAAGTTCAAATAAACTAATAATGAAACTTCATTCTAGTAATGAAATTTAGTTCAAGGACATATTATAATATAAAATCAAATCAAATTTGCATTACGTTCAGTATGATTAAATTCTCAGAAATCGTAATGTCATAAGAATTTATTTCAAACATGGTTCGGTTTCTTATCACATAAAAAAAGAACAATTACGTATACTTGTAACTTGCATAAAATTGTAATGGTGTGTATGTTAACAACTTTTGAAGTTCTAATGCTGGCTGACTGTCTTTTTCTGTTTTTGTCCATTAACAACCTCCCTCAAGAAATAATTTCTACTTGCCGTCTTTAATACATAAAGTAATAAATATTGGCATAATTACTACTCGAGGAGATAATAAAACGCAACCAAACAAGTCTTCACGTTGTCTTAAGAGGTCTGATAATAACTGCGTCACGAGACGGTTTTCACACATGTCACGCTTCATCCCCTGCATTTATATTTTTTTAAATTATCTTTTTTTTATTTTCGCAAACTGCAAGTAAAGTCAAGATATCGAAAGTGATTGCCGAGGGAGGGAGACGAAAGAAAATGAACTGAATCCGGTTTATGTACGTACGTATGTGATCTTCTTTCTCTCCCACATACGATGATCAAGATTCTGTGTGACCACACCCTGGGCCAAGGTCAAAAAGCGAATCTCGGTGAAGGTTGTTCGTGGTCGGGGGAAGCGTATATAAACAAAGGCATCTCAAGATCAAGGTAGCGCATCCTGACAAAAGCAGCTATTCGTCTTCAGAAAGGCGTCCACGTCCATTCGCACTAAATTTTCAACAATGAAGCTCGTAAGTATTACCATTTATTATTATTATTAAGCAAGTTCTTAGTTTGATTCCCGTCTCGAGCACAGGATATTCCACACTGAGAGACAAGTAGGAGCTACTTGCATTAGCTCGTAAGGATAACGGTTAGCGCACATGACTTTTAGTGCTTGAGGTCTAAGGTTCGATTCCCGGTGGAAAGTATCGAACGCACTATAGTGATTCTCAGATCACACTTTAAATTGCAGGCATCATCTTCTATAGCCTCGGTGCTGATAAAGGACGTAAATACAAATTAATCAAATTAACCTTTGTAAGGATAATTTTTTTGTTGTAATTGTATGCATAGAGTAGCGAAACAATATTGAATACTTGAAAATACAAATTATTGCTAGGTCGACATCAAATGAGAGATATTAATCAGTCTTCCATAAGTACTTTTTATTTTATTTTATTTCTAAATGAGGACTAAACTTCCCTTTATAGCACCGAGACTATATGAAACGGGTATCTAAAGCTTAACGTCGTATTTAAAATACATATATTCGTACAGTATCTCGGGATCACTACACAGGGAGCGGAATCATAAGCATTTTATTCTTGAGGAAACTTCTAATAGATGCTTTTCCGGAGGTGATAGCATATATATAAGAAGCATTTAGCCAAACAAAGAACTACGGCTCGATATTTGTTTGTATTTCAACTTTGAGACTATTTTTCTCACCTCTTTATAGACGAATATGGTTTGAAATAGTCCAATGACTTCAGCGTCCTCAGATTAGGATTAAAGGTACAATTACCGGTAGTGAAGCCAGAATATATATTCACTAAAAACCCGAAAATAGGTACGCGCTAACAATTTAGAAAATATGCACTATAAATAAAATAATATGCACTTCACAAATGACTCATTTTTTAAGATTCACTTGTTTACGATGTTTACTGTGCATAGAATGAATTTTTAAAGTTCACTACTAGGAGGTTTTCAGTTTTTCTGATGCCAAACTCAGTGTTCGTAATTTGAGGAAAATTTCCCTTATCTAGCGAAATTTTGTAAGTAAATTTAGCAAAAATAGAAAAACGGAATTTTTCGATAAAACGTGGAAATCCAGGGAAATTCTCGCGCTGACTGATTGGCTAATATAAATGCTTATTTCTTTGTTTTAGGAATAAACCAATACAATAGCAATTTTGTGTGAGTGTGTGTGTGTTTTCAAAGCAGCGTAATTTCCACCCCTTTAGGCTGGGTGTATTTGTATTTTTAATTTAGAAAAATTGACGGAAAAAATAGAAGCAAAAAACAAATGTGGTTAACATTGCCTTATCGCCTTCTTATATAATTTCTGTCTTAAGAATTGGGCACTCAACAAACTAGGGAAAATTTGATAAGTAAAGGGAAAGTTTTGTGTCAATCCAGGGAAATTTTCTGAAAAAAAAAAAAAAAACACGAACACTGGTCAAGCTTTGTGTATTTTCTGTTAAAATATAGAATTATATTGACATTTCAACATGAACTGATGTGACTGAACAGTATTTGTATAATGACACAGAAAGATCGTTAACAATCATCTGGCATAAAGTTGCTAGTCTCACATGCGTTGTTAATTGATTCAATAATTCTTAATCCTCGATTTAAGGTAAGCACCTTATCCAACTTCTCTTTATAATCTTTTTACCAGTTTCACCTGGAATAGAACTTAAAGATTTTTTTTTCTTAACAAGTTTGATTTTTTCAACAATTGTCAAAAAATGTGCATGAATGAAATCAATATCTTAATAGACAGCTATAATTTTCTAAAGCTAGAAAAAGAGTATCCCTAAGAGTAGAATACTTTCTTAAGGGATGTCTAATACATGCGAAACTACTGATTTAAGATGTTGAAAGTATTAAAATAATTTGTAACCTCAAATATGTGCAGAAATATACGAATACCCATAGAATAGGAACTACACTGAGGAAAAAGAAATGTAGGTGGCGTACTTAAAAAGATAGGTTACATGCGTAATTCCTGTAGTTTTTGGACAACGTACGACAGACATATAACTGAAAACGCATGTTTTATAATACTTTCTGTATAAGTGTTCCATCTATGCGTACTTTTCGTATGAAACAGTGTAGGCGGCCAGGATCTCACATACAAATGGACGTATATAACATATAGGTGACGAAGGTAACATAAGTATATGCATGTGATATACGAAAAATGTTAGATGTCAGACATCCTGCAACGGCATGATGTAACATCTAAGGGCAGTGCCTATGTAGCATACGGATAACGTATGCTCCGTACTGATTTCTATAGTAAACAAGAGGATACCGTATATTTGTACAATATACCACTGTCCGGAGAACGGATTTTTCTCTGTGTAACCTTCAAAAAATATGCATTTGCATATGTGAATATCCATTATTTTTTAAAATCTGAGCCCTAGCAATCAAAAGTTTGTCAAAGCGCAAGCACTTTTCATAATTGACATGAACGCTCGAGAGGTGGTTCTTTGTACTCATATACAGTGATGATTTCAGAAGCTGGCCTGGAGGGAAAATTCTCCCCGGACTATATCACCGATTCGGCCGAATGTGTGTTTCCAGTAGAATTCCGTGTATGGAAAGTAAGCTTCTGAAATCACCATTTCTCATATATTCACATTATCGGGAGTTGAACATAGGTCTTCCGCACAAAAGATGCAAACGCTAACCATAGAGATACTAGGATGTTATTAAGTGCATATGGATATAATTAAAATTAAATACAACATTTTAAAAAATCGAACACATGTTCGTTTGTTTGTGCAGTACGTTTATTATATTTACCTAGGTATTCATTTAGTTTAAATATTATGTAATTAAGGTAATTTTTACACTAGACATAATAGAATGATAATAAAAGTAATAATCGATCAAAGTATCAATAAAGAACTAAGCCACGAGATAGATTCGCTTGCAAAACAACTATATTTAGTGATTAATTGGTATGTGATACCAGTAGTTACGTATTCAATTTCCATCTTGAGGCACTTGGAGAGCAATTGCCATTAAAAGATAATGAACTCTGGCTACAAAGTCAGAAATAATGACATTGGGATGCACGGACCATTCATTACACAATTGAATATGCGCCATCCAAGTGGTAATATAGAAATTAAAGTTATTTCCTGTATCATTAGCTATATTTTAAAAGTTATCTTAATTATTACTATTACGATGGTATTTGCAACACGGTTTTGTACCTGGTTAATTTGGAGTTTAGCGTACCTTTTAGCACTGTATGAGACGTGGACCTACAACTTAACGCGGAATCCGAATTACATACGTTCCAACCACGCCCGTATTTATATATTGTGCGCCCCTGGCTCTAAATAATCTTCCGCTCCTCGCACAAAATTGCCTGTCCCTCGAAAACGATCAATATTAGAGTTGAATTCATAGTTTTTGGGGTCGCTGAGATGAATAGTCACAGTTTGAATCCAATTTAATTTCAAGGTCATACTACACTCCCCAGGGAGGGGGCGAGATTTTAAAAATAATCGAAAATGACAGATATCCGTGTTGAGTTCATAGTTTTCGAGGTCGCTAAGTTTAACGGTATCAGTTTTCATGATGTTTAAGTTCATCCTCATCCCTTGGGATGGGGGAGGATGACTTTATAAAAATAATCCGATAAGCTAGCTAATTAGTAACTACAGTAATTAGACTGAATTAAACACATTAACATATATTTTCGTGCTTGCTCCGGACTCTGTAGGTTGCTAGTATTAATTATTACTTTATTGTGAATCTCTAAAAAATCCAAAATTTTTCCGCCCCCTAAATTCTGCCGCCCTATGCTCGAGCACAGAATAGCATTTACCTAAATACGGGCCTAGCTCCAACTGAGAATAAAACCCGGGTCTGCTGTGCCGAAGGCGAGTGTGTTAACAATATACAGGTGCGATGGATTTCTAAAGTTTATTTCCAGTAGATGCACAACACTAAAAATAATCTCTTGATCTTTCTTAAAAAAATAAATAAAAAGTGATTAATGATTAATGATTTCTGTTAAGGCAGTTGAATATCTACCCTATTTAGTTTCTTAGTTCATTGAATTCTATGGGAGAGTATTCTTAATTTTACTTTGAAATAATGTAATTTTAAGAATTAGTGATTTCTACTTTAAGACTAGTTAAATGGCTCTCGCTTTTCTTGTCAAAATAAAATTCCATGATACAGGGATTCCCGGAAGGAAGTGAGAATACTTTGGGAAATAGTTGTATGGGTGCCTCAAAGTAAAAAAAAAAAAAAATCCCCTGTGGCTCAGTGATAGACCGTTCACCTCTGAAGTTTGGGGTCCCGGGTTCGATCCCAGCCCCCGCCAAGTGAACTTTGTGGTGGACAAACACCGTGTGTGGGGGTTTCCTCTGGGTTCTTCCGTTTCCTTCCACTTTCTTCACTCCACCATTTCATTCATTACTCATCATCACCGTCTCCTTTAGCCTAACCGGCAAAATCGAGGGACGTAAAACTCAAAGATTTCATTTCATTTTACAAAGCAAAAAAAAAAAAAAATCATATGAACATAAAACTTATTTTCAACCGTTTGAGACCTACAGTTTGAGAACTAATTTTTTAATCTTATGTTGCTTACTGCTTACCCTGTAGTTAATTTACAGAGGTGAAACATAGCGCATTTGAAATGTGAGTGAATGGCCTTACCAATGGTAAGCAATATATGGCACTGGTTTCTTTGGAAGGAAAGTTATTGAGAAGGGTTTGACAATCAATGTTGTTATCCAATTCCCTTAAACAATCTTAACTTCCCCAAATTTTCCTCGATAACTTCCCTGTATTTCCTGAGAACGATATCTTTTAGTTTTACAAATGCTTATGTCGTGATGATGAGAATGACTGAAACCAGACTGTGATGATGAGAATGAATGAAAAATGTGGAACAAGCAACTCGAGAAAATCCATGCCCATGATGTTTGGCCACCACAATATTTACTAGGCGCAAGTTTGATGGAACCAGGAACCACATGCAGTAAAGATGAACGGTTTACCTCTGAAATACTGTAACCCCATTAGTTGATTATGTTCCCATTAAAATTTACTAGTTGTTTCCTCAAAGCCTTCGGTTACAGTACACCATAGGTTAAATTGTGGTTAATTGAAAGCTATAATTTGTTATTTTTAATCTTTTTATACGTTGCTATTCATTTAATATTACATACATTACGGAGAATTTTAAAGTTGTTATATTAATTTTATATTTTATCATGTTTTTTGTATTCATTTCTTTCACTCGTATGTTTATTATACACTATATTCTATTTATTTACTTTTACTTATTTACCCGATTTAATTTTGTTTACTTATTTCTTTATATAATTGTTTGTTTGTTTGTTTTATTTTCAGGCAATCCTTCTTTTGGGACTTTTCTTGGTGGCCGTGTCTGCAGGCGTTGCCCCCGCACCCGCTAAAGAAAGTCTTAAGAGTTCGGAGGCTGTCTTCTATTCACCTTACGCTTACTCTGCTTACGCAGCTTATCCTGCTTATTATGCAGCTTATCCAGGAGCGTATGCCTATTATGTCAGGTGAAGAGTGTAGTCTGTTTCTCTGCCTGGATGCCTCACCGTTGACGACCTGGACCGTTTCGGACAATGAGTTGGACTTGCCACACGACACAATACTTCCACAAACACAATTGTCTTTAAAATTATTCTCTTTGTGACGTTTGTTAAAACAAAATAAACGGTCTCGCATTTTTTTAAACGTTATTTTTTCTATCCAATCTCCTAGGCATGTTTTGCACATATGAGTTCCTAATATAGTAGGTTCAGAATCAAGAGCTCATTGTTTTGTCGCAGCCAGCAAGAAGTGTTCAAAGAAGCAATAGAAAGTTCTGACGGACATCCGTTTTTTTTTTGGGGGGGGAGCACAGTGGCTAAGTGACAGAGTGCTTATCTCTGGTATTAGAGGTTCTGCGTTCGATCCCAGACCATGTAAATTTCTGGTGGACAAAATGTATTTGTAAGTTATCTTGGGATTCTTCCGTTTCCTCCAAAATTTATCATATCACCAATTCTTTCATAAAAAAATCATTTTCATAAAATGATCAGTTTCCCTTAACTTAAAGGTCGTAAAACTATGACCCATTATACGTCTAACTTCTAAAGGAAGAAAAAAATTTTTTCCCTCATATAAA
Source organism: Thermobia domestica (assembly GCF_964235325.1). Taxonomy (NCBI): domain Eukaryota; kingdom Metazoa; phylum Arthropoda; class Insecta; order Zygentoma; family Lepismatidae; genus Thermobia; species Thermobia domestica. The sequence continues at coordinate 104,451,955 of NC_137454.1, read as the reverse complement.
TATAGTAGATCTTCTGTAAGTTAATCACCCAACAACCTGGGCAAAATATGGAATATTGTACTAATCGTACGTGTACACTGTTGTTCAAGAAACCTGTCCTTTCACCTCCCTTTCAAATGCTATTTTCACAAAACCGTATGTGTTACAATTTAGAGTATTTTATCTTGAAATAAATCCCTTAAGCAGTCGAAGATTTTGCCCACATAATTTTCACGTATATAATTTATCGCTGATTTGAGGTTCATCATAAGTCAGCCATACGCCAAAAATGAGTTTACATGCTGCTTTGATTCTTGAAGCAAAGCTACACCGTTGAGTTGTTATATGTTTGAAGTCACGCTAATAGTTTATGCAGAATCGAGCAGTAGCATGTGTCCCTGAGTTGAGAAACGTCATAAATCATTGGTCTACGGCATTATTGACATTATTCACTTATGACCTTTCTCAAATCAGCGATTCATATGACAGTGAGCGATGACGTGGTTCTGTAATCTAATTTTCTTGGAAGCAAGATAATATGGTGGAGAACGACTTTTGTTGATCTTGCAAGATGATCTGTGCACCCGCCAACTTTAGGAATTCAAGTCCAGGTCAGGTTCAGACCACGTTAATAGTAGTAAGCACCGTTCTTCATAATATATACATAAAGACGTGTTATTTAGAGATCAAAACAAAGAACTTAAGAGAATACAGTAAATATGATTTTAGTGCAATGATTTTCGTTTCATGTCTCGAACTCGTAGCTATATTCAGCCTGATTTAGAACTATTTGAGAATAACTGATTTTCGTTTAATGTTATTCTGGTCCTTAAAAGAGTTTCCAATGAAAGAGAGTTAGTTGAAGGTCACACGAAAGAAGAAAAAAGCAAACCTATAAAAAATTGAAAGAAAGTAAAAGCTATTCCTCTTATTTTCGTTTTTCCCTTCCTTCTACCTGCTGGTATAGAATAGACTCAATTGGTTAAGTTATATGATCTAGATACAACAGTGATGGCCAAATGGCGACCCACGAATATTTTTCAACCGGGTCGTGATTAAAAATTGTTCTTGACCTAAAGTATATGATTTTGTTTTCTTTGTTTAATTACATTTGTGATAGTAAGTCTATCTGGCATTTGTGACAGTATATCTGCATGTAATATATCTACTTACCTTTTAACTCTGAAAATATTTACCTTAAGCTTTTGGTTTCCAACCCCCTTCCCCCCGTCCTCTTGTGCAAGGTAAGGTCGTTTGTACCAGCTCGATTTCTAGACAAAAATATGCAGATTTCATAGTAACTTTCAAATGTTCATAGCTCAGGCCCCAACAGACCTAGGTACATGAAACATGATATAGGATACGCAAAGTGGAACAGATTCAGAAAATGAAAAGTAAGAAGAAAAATGACAAATCATGACCTCCGAGTATGAGCCTGATTTTGCCCTGGCTCGCAGTGAGTTATAAATTTGCTATCAATTATCTAGAAGGTAAGTTATCATAGAATGTTACATTACAAATGATAGAGATACAGAGGTTGTCACTATAGAGAGGTTGGTCTCCCTATGTGTGCATGGGTACCCTCTCTGTGGTACCGTGTTTAATCGACAGTAGGTTTACTAGTCTCGGGTAAAATCTCGAAAGTGGTTTGATTTTACTTTAAGCAAGAGGTCACGTCGCACATAGCCTCAGTGCTGCATTTCAATCAATACAAAGCAATCTCTACTCACTTCTGCAGGTTGCTCCAGACCTCATTTGACAGAGTCTGTGTTGAGCTCATGAAATGAATTTGTCAATAAGGATAGAGCAATAATAAATTCCACCCGCACGAGAGATCAAAACGTTTGATAGGTAGGTAAACGTATTTACTTCGCCAATGCAGCTCCAATATATTTGTTAAGTGGTACAATGTATCTAGAACTGTTGCTCTGTTACTAATATATTGTAGAACAGATACTGAAATTTAGGACTTCTCTCTTGCGCAGAACTCTCCTCTGTCCTTCGCAATATCTAATATACAACATTTTTAAAATCACTTTCAAAGCATGACTGAGGTAGGTGCTAATGGTGTTTTGTTATTTGAAGACGGTCATATGGCGTAGAATGGTGGCCACCCCACATTTCTGCCCTGACGATACCATCTAAATTTCTCACAATGAGAAAGCCTATGTATTTTCAATAATAAACTTCATTTTGCTTTCTAACCTCTAAGAGGAATGATTTTACATTCAAAGATATGCAAAGCTGTTTTCTATTGCAAGTTAATCATACTTTTCTAAAACCATAAACGTATGAAGACATATGATTAATACTTCATTAGTCCACCTCTTGTATATATTGACAACGGGAGGAATTAACAAAATGACTCAAATACGAAACGGTACTACCGGTATAGCCTAGAGTCAAGTCTATATCGGTTGCCCTCATTGGTTGTTCCAAATACTAAGTATGTTTTATGTTTTAAGAAAGAAATCCATCTTTCAAGTACAAGTATATAGTAATTACGTAATTTTATATCTCAATGTTTCCAATGACTACATTGACTAAGAAGTCGAATCAAAAAGACAGGAGGACGATTAAACAATTAGTCTTACATAGCATATACCAAACCGTATTATATGGCTGGACAAGTTGGGAAATTAAGAAGAATATGTACTATATTGAATTAAGAACACACAAAAATATTTAGAAATAAAGGTAACATATTGAGAGTAATTAGTGAAAAGTTTTTATCGAAAAAGAGTGAAGTGTATATTGAGTTTGTTGCTTTAGAAAGAACTTCCAGTGAATACACTGGAAATTTTTGATGGGAGTTCTATTCAAGTTTTATTCAGAATGGGTGGATTGAAATAAAATAAATAAAACTAGTGTTGAACCTACGAATAGCAGAATATGAGAACATATGACAGGGAAAAGTGTAATTGGTGAAGATATTTGACAAAAGTGTTAAATGATTATATGCAGCAAGTGCGAGAGAGTAACAAAAGTTTAGAAACTAGAAAAGGGAGAACAGCACGTGGAGACACTTATAACTGCAGAGAGGAACGTCACATCTGAATGAATATGACGAGTAACACTGCTGTTGTTAACTTGGTAATTATCTTACATGGTCACTTCTGTAATCGCAGTATGGACTGGAATTAGAACAAAGAGCTAAGTTTAAATTTTGCTTCAAGTTATAATAATAATAATCTGGAGCGGAAATAATTCGAATGATTCGACAGGTTTAAGGTCATAAAGCATTATGTCGTCTGATGTGCTTTGATTGGAACTTCTGTTCCAAGAGTGGTAGGACATCAATGGGAGACGAAGAAGAACCAAACCTTCAAAATAGTAGAAATCGTTAGGGTAAGACCACGTCTTCGTGGGCAAGTGGTGAAATGTCCTACGTGTTTCTGTGAATATTATCTTAGATTTAATACTTGGTAAGGATATTTGCCACATGTACAAATTTCATGTGAGTAGTAGTTTAGACCCTGCTTTGAGAACTAGGTGCCGTAGAATGTAATCTGCCCTCGACGCAGAAAAGCGTCACTTATGTCAATCAATCGATTCTGACAAGAAGCTATGACTACAGTATAACTACAGTTGTAAATTTTTTTCTTTTGTAAAAATAAAGGAGACTTTGTTACAACATTACGGCTATTACAGAGTAAAAAATGGCTGTATCAATTTGACATAACGGCTCTCCATTATTGGAGTTGTGTTAAATTTTCATACAAGCCTGGTGTTAATTCAACTCCATTGCATTTTGGAATAGAGTGTTATAATAGGAATCGTTAAATCAACTACTTGATATGACGCGGAGTCATTTTCATAACACCCCATTGGTGTTGTTTTATATACAGTTGCCAAAAAAAATACTTTTTACAAAAATAAGAGGAACATAGTGAACCTAGGAACAACAGGTTAAAGCACTTCTACTAATGTAAATGTTTTTAGGAAATTTACACACTGAAAGATATTATATATTGTCGAAGTTAAAAAGTGTCAAATATAGCGTATAAAGTTTTGCTTATGGCTAAAGATATAAACTAATCTAAATTCTCATTGTCAGTTACTAGATATTAACTCTATCCTTGCAAGTCAATGTGCATACTTAAAATTATTTAGGTAAAGTATACTTGTATACACCCGATCAAAAGATTTTTGGTAGTTGTGAAACTTTTGCAATCATTGTTCTTAGCAAATGAGAGGTTTCACTGACTACTGACGAATAATATAGTTGTTAAATCTGTGGTCTGCGTTCATCATGCTAGCTCAGATGTTACTAAGCACATAGGATACATATAGAAAGATCACAGTGGTGTTGTTGCTATTACTAAGTTCCTTCGTTCATTCCCCTATGTCTGTAATACCGCTGCGGTGTTATTTTCCACACCACTCACAATCAGCATCATTTCTGTGTAAAATCCGTAACACCAGCTATGTTTCAGCCGTAACACCGGGCCCTTGGTGTTAAAATGACAGTTAAAATTGTAATCATCGTAGGATCACTGACTTGTGTTAAAATTGAGTTGCTTTAAAATCATCATCTTTGCTGTGTACAAATGAATACAAAAGCGTAATTTAAAACATGTTATTGCACAAAACAGCTGTAAAATGACTGTAGAGTACACAAGTTCGTATTTGAAGCTGTATTTAAGCTATTTACATCTTTGGCAGCAGACTGGATTTTTCCATAATCCATACATTCTCTGCAATGTAGTCACGAATTACAATGATTTGTAATTCATCTTTCATTAAATATAGATTCTATCTTTCCTACCATCAGACTATTTGTTCTTCAATGTGAAAAAAAAATGTGTATTGAGTGTTAAATGCTGGAATACTTAAAACAAAATCAATAATTTTGCTTATCTCCTGGTCATTCTTATCACCCTCTCTTTTGATCCTGTCATTACAGATATCGGTTTCTTCACAGTATTAAAGTCAGTGGAAATTTTTGAATTTGAAATTTTCTTTTACGTTAGTAAACAAATTCATCATGGAGATTATCTTCATTTATGACAAGGTCAAAACGTCTACAAATATTCTGAAAATCTTCACAACTAATGACATTCTTTAAGCACAATTCCAACAATGGTAACAAGGACATCGGTTGAAATGTCGATATGACTTCGTATGTAAGAATAAAAGCTTTATAAAATTCAACAAAATTATTTTGAACTTCTAAATAAAGAGATATGAGCTCAGAAGAAAGTTTAAAAATAATGGCAAACACAGGAGCTCCCCAATAATGTGGGAAAGCTGGCAACCCTAGGTATAACCGGAGACCCAAAAAATTAGATTCTCCGTTATAACTATGTATTCACTTCCCGAATCAACCATTTTACTCAGCAGGAGAAGCCTATTTCTCAGTGGTGGCTCTTGGAGAAACCACATTGGCAAAAATCAAAAATCTACCAACAGAAGCTAAGAGAAGAAAACTTTCCACATGACCCAATTATTATCTTTAATAATAATAAAATATTCTATATACAGGAAAGAGTCACCTAGATTCACCAAATATTTTAAACAGATAGATCTTTAGCAGATTTAAATGCGTTTTTCGATTACATCGTCTCGGGGAAGTAATTTGTGGGAGAGATGAAAATATATGAAGATTTCGTGCAGTTTTTAAGAACGCTAGTCTGTATGCAACCCACATTCTATTATGGGTATGCGGGCTTACGTAACACCGAAGGATAAGTACTTGGGTAATGGACTTCCTCTTTTCTTTCAGCCAAATTGTCAATTAAACCCTGGCAACGACAAGTGCTTAGTTTTATTTTCTTTTTATCCAGATTCTGAATTAAGACCCAGCAACAAGGGGCTACTAATAATTAATACACTAAGCGAGTCCTCTTCTCTCATCCCGCCGTGAGAAAATTCTAGTTTTCACTGATATGATTTCCCTCAAGAATCACCACTGCTTTTTTTCTGAAAACGAAGCTTAAGCTGAAGAATATTTGTTTTGAAACTGTGGAGAAGAACCGAATAGCACACTTAAAATAACAAGGCTCCTAGGAAGATTCACAACGTGAATAAAGCCCTGGAAGATATGCATGACTTAATGAGGCTGCTACTTTAAGGGAGATTGTGGCCAAACTTAATCAAAGTGAGAACATTGTTTGTTGTTTTCCTTGGTATACGATAGTCTCGCAACCTTTTGATAGCACAATGCAAATTGCTTTTCATAACTAAAATAATTGTGATAAGTTTGGTTAGGAAATATCCAGATATCACTAGCGGAATACTCATCCTTGGTTAGCTACTCCTGATCTAGTATTATCATGTGTACCTTGGTAAAGGTGATTCTGGGCTTGATTTCACATTGCAAGGCACTGAATTTTTAGAAATTTCCTTTAGCCAATGCTGTCTTTCAGTAGTCTGTGCCGTTCTTTATGATTTTTCCCTCCCTCAGTTGGGAAATTAATATTCTAATCTATCTTTGAAGCAAATTGCGACTTAAATAGATTTTGTTGAAAAAAAAAACAACTTAAAATTCAAACTTACTAACTTTACGGATAAGATATCGAAGGGAGTTGAAAATATGTTCTTAAAAGTTCAGGATAATTGTGTAATTTCTCTAGAAAACAGTGGCGCTTTTTCAGGGAAGTCAGATCAGTAAAATTTAAATTTTATCGCTACAAGTTAAACGGAAAGCTTCATAAAGCTTCAGAAAGTTATATGTAATACATTTCTACTGATGTGACTTCCCTTAACAGCCGTCACTGATAGAAAGCAAAATTTCATTTATGTAGCAAGTAAACATCTTTCTTTTTTTTAATGCTAATGGTATTGTTCATAGATTTATTCAATAAATAAACAGATACTCCGCGCTTATAAGACGTTCTATTCAATTTATTTATCAAATACGTATAAACAAAATGCATTTTCCAATTTATATGTATATATTCATAAATGTTTCTTTTCTTCCTCCCGCGAATGCATTGAGTAAAAGTAGAGCTGGTAGATAATTATCAAACTTTACGTGAAGGACTTCAAGGATACTGCCTCGGTGGTCTTGTAAAAAGTGATTAACGGTTTCTTGAGTGAGAGGCGTCGTCCATTAACGTTAAACAATGCACGAAATGAAAAGGAATTCCTTACTATGTACTCATAAGAAACAACAGTGCGCATACGACCATTCATGAATTAGTAGTAGGATAGTTGAAATATAGTAGCAGTAATTAAGTACCTTCTCAAGAGTCGTTAAGAGAATAACTTTCTACTTCCATTAAGTTTAGAATTCAGGTGAAATTTGTTTGAGATATTCTACGAACAAAACTGTGCATCTCAATTTACAGAATTGAGCAGCAGAGATATCAAAATAAGTTCACGGCTGTCAGTAAGAACAAAATTAAACGTTCTCAACTGAGATTAGTAATGTGTATGCTCGTATATTAGTGTATAAAAGTCTGGTACGTAGTATATACCAGGTAGTAGGTTCAGTTTCATTCTGTTCCCTTGCTGTATAAGATACTTCCTTTTGAGAACTTGACACATGAAATGTGTCCAGAATGAAATTGAAGAACCCCTTAGGCAGTTTTGGTTACTATTAAAATTATTATTAGACTTCCAAACTATACTATGTATAAGTGTCGGAAGTCTGTCCTTGTGCGTATCTGAGTGCCCGTAAAACAAAGGTTCTCATACGAGGGAAGATCAGAAAATAAGGTTACAAGACCGATACTTCTAGAATTTCGTCTGTTATAGAGAAATTAAGAGTATGTGGTAATTGTAATACATTGTTCAGAGCAGGGGCGAATCCAGGACTGACTTCTGGGGGGCGGTGAGTTGTCATACTGCTACTTTTAAGGGCTCCAAACTTTGGGATGGATTATTTATATATATATATATATATATATATATATATATATATATATATATATATATATATATATATATATATATATATATAATAAGAAAGTTTCCTCTTCTGCGGGAGTGGCGATCGCCTCCTGGATCCGCCCCTGTGGAGTTTCAGCCATCTGCTACCTATGGCGCTAATTGTAGGTAAACACAAACGACAGGCAGGCTTTGTAACCTTACTTTCCGACCACTTCTCGTAATACACATACTTTTGCTGGGACAGAAAAGTTCGTCTATGTCATGGAGGTGATTGTTGTTGAGAGGTTTCACTGTAATACTTATATTAAATTTGACTATTCAAGATTGAAATTAGGCTATAGGCTATATAATAAAATTACATTTTAACGAGGTAAAGGACATTTACGAGTAAATAAGATTTAAAGAAGGAATAATAAAATCAAAAGTATTAAAATTAAAATTTATTTCATGGAAAATAGAAACAATAATTCTTCACATAAATCAATGGGCTAAAACACAAAGACGTGCAAGTATTCAACATTGTTAAACTTTCTGGCGTTAGAGCTCACAAAGGGTTAATGTCTTCTAGACGGCTTTTACACTGATGGGTTTTGGCCAACACGCCAGCTGCCATTCCTGGTATTATAGGCTTTCTGCAACACAGCGCTCGCTACTTCTTAAGCTCTCAGGATCAAAGGAAAAAAAAAATGTAGCCCACCAGGAATCTAACCTGAAATCAGGCCAATTCACTATTTGCCACAGTTAGCTCCACTACTCCAGATTATTATTATTATTATTATTGTGGTTGATACTGCAGGTTAGATAGTATAAGTGTATAAAAACATTAACTTAAAAATTTTTTAAATTGCTTAAAAACTAAACTTCCGTGTATAAGCACATTATTTTATAAACTTTGCAACCAGGAAATATGGTAAAAATTCAAAATTAAATATAAGGAAGTCTGGCTACAAAAAAGTTACCTACGAAGTAATTGCAACAATAAAAATTTAAAAAATTGCAAAAAATACGGAAGGTAGTTTTTAATCTGCAGATAGAGCTAAAAAAAATAGTTTCAACTAAACTTCCGTTTCAAAAAGATCCCGCGATTCAACATCCAAGTCTATATATTCTTAGTAATTATAATCTAAACACTTCCATACCAAGACCGAAATACTTCAACAGCAACCAAGTTAGTAATTTCTCTTGAGATGTCTAAGTTAAACAATTAATAACAAAACCAAACAATCTTTAGCTTCAACTAAAACCAATTAAATTAACTTAAGCTTAAACTATAAATCCAACACTTTACAAATAAAATAAAAAAATAAATAATAACCACACTGCCCATACAAAGCCCTAAGTTATTTACTAATCTAATTATCACAATAATCAAAAATAAACTATTTAATAATATATGCTAAGTATATTTATTTAACTGGTTGTCTGGTTCGCTATCATCGAACCCAGATTGACCAAATTACAATAATATTAACATCAAATAATTAATTACAATCATAAATCATTAACACCAAACCAAACACCACATTATTATTATTATTATTATTATTATTATTATTATTATTATTATTATTATTATTATTATTTAATATCAAACTAGTTAGGGGCTGTTCTTTTCCAGAAAATTGAGTAATGCAACTTTTTTGTATGGAGACATAATACAAAATTTCAGTAAGTTTGATAAAATTAATACCCTCCCCCCCAAGTAGCTAATCATTACCGTATGTGGTGCCAGATTCGATCCCCATGGGAGTACAGCATTTACAGTGTTGGTGAAACATCGTAGAGTAGTTGAGGTATCGAGTTATTTGAACTCTTAGTTTGTTGAAAGCAAGAAATGATGGCGAAGAAATAGTGGTCGGAAACAACCAGAAATATTTTTATGGGGAGTGGCAACTAATGAATCAATTATGCGAATAGCTTACTTTTGATGATTTTCTCTAGATATATTTTGACTAGAATAGTTGCTGAAAATAAAGCACTTTTATAAATTTCCCACGTGATTTGATTGCCCGTGGGAGAAGATGTGGTTTGGACTACAGTTAAATTATAGGACCACAGTTTTACACTTGCATTCGCTCTTTGGTTTAATTCCCAATGATGGTTATAATTATTCTCTAATATTGATCTAGTAAAAGGAACAAGAGATGGAACTAGCTTTCGAAGGGAATAAAGGACTATAAATGAAAAGAATGAGAAAAAATTGAGTTGGTAGACGGTGCTTGATTTTCAACAGTGTTCAACTAAACCTTAGGGAGATGCAATATATACAGATTTGAGTACCGAAAATCAATATCACAAAAATATCAAAAGTTAATCGATTGTCGAAATACCAAAATATCGGAACTGATAAAAGGAGATATTTAAAATATCGAAATATAATCAACATATCGAGTTATCAGAATATCGATACATCGAAATAACAATAATATCGATATTTCGTAAACACTGAATATTGAAAATCTAAAAATATCAAAATATCGGATACCAAAATTCTGAAAAATACGGAAATGTTGGATATCGAAATATCGCAAACATCGATCAGAAATGTTTTTGATAACAATATTTTGATATTTGTAAATATCAATTCATATATCGAAATGTCGTTCAGCTTTACTAGTCGTATTCTATTTTATTGACAGACTCTTTCTTGAGGTATAGTATTGCAGTTTGTGCAGACACCAGTTTATTTTATTTATTTATTTATTATGTTTCGAAAGCTATAACAACATGTTGATTTAGTTGTAATAATATTTCACACAAATATAACGTCAATAGATTTGACAGATTGAAATTATGTCCACTCTCCTACCCGAAGCGTATTTGTATGTGAAGAAGTTGTCAAAAAATTAGTCTTCCTTTAAATGGTACTTATATACAGCTTGTTTTGCAACAGACTCATGTAGTAAATAACACAACCTTAACCAACCAGTTATGTATATTAAGTTGAAGTTACAGATAAATAAAATACTCCTATTAGACCACCTTTTCGTTTAATCAGAACGTTCAAGTTTATATCGTCATTTATGTTTACCAATTATTCGCAAACTACAGTTACAAAGTAGTATTTATCAAATGACACGGGGAAAAATTGAGAATTAACTTTAAAAAAAAAACCTGCATGGCATAATACAGCACAATGAACTGAAACTAGTCAAAGCTTCAGTGGTAGAATGCTCACCTCTAGCGCTTAGGGCCTTGTTTCGACCCCTGCTCGCAATAAGTGGACTTTGTGGTTGACAAATACTGTGTGTGTGTGTAGTTTGCCCGATTTCCTCCTACTTCCTTCACTCCACCATTATCATCACCGTCTCCCTTCGCCTCGGTGTATAACGTGGGATATTAAACTTACCCCACCAGAAGTCGAACGCAGGATTACAGTCAATATATACGAAAGTGTTAACTATTCCGATTATTTGAGATCAATTTATAGAGTTAACAATAACGCATATAGAATGTATATAATACACCAGTGGCGTATTTACGATTTTCTTTCGGGGGGGGCTTTGCTAACTTTCGGGGAGGGCTTTGCCTGAAAATGTGAAAATTCTGCAAGATATTTCATATACTTTACTATAGTAAGTAAGATTTCGGGGGGGGGCTTAAGCCCGGAAGCCCCCCCTAAATACGCCACTGTAATACACTAATGTATATAAGCAACACATATTGTTCAGAATTAGTGAAAACTTCAAGAAAATGATAACTTCCTTAAAATAGTCAATAAAGTATACCTATATTATTGAAATTTTCACAAGAAATATAAAAACATAAATTAACATTGCTTTGTTTTGTTTCCTCGCAGTTTATCTGTGTCTTTCAGTACCAATGTTCTTTGAAACGTAGACGTATAGTATAAAATACGTATGATCTGAATCATACACACCGAAGATGACGCCCAGGACCTCGCATATAGAACTGAAGCATGAGTGTTAGCTAGTTAGCTAGTTTCAGTTAGCTAGCACCCTTATAATATATTCCGAAACATGGAATGGATGTGAATATTGATTGAAATGTATATATAAATATGTTTATTGTGATTTCATAATCATCTTGTGTGAAAGACCTGACTTCAATCTTGGGTCGATCTATGTGACTGTGTCAAATCTTAAAGTTAAAACTGAATTTTGTACCGTCTCGACATTGAAAAAGAATGATAAATTCACGAGTGGATAAGTGCATTTTCTTAAAGGGCTGATATTTCAAGTGAAACAAATGAGTTAAGTTTGCACTTTTAATCTCTAAGAACTAAGTTCAACTTACTCTCACCTTTAGCTCACTCACGTGGAATTATAAATTAACGTTACTCATAACAAGGGGTAGCGAAGTAAAATACGAAATAAAAAAACATGGTTCGCATTCAGCGTGGTCCGGAAGTAGGCGTAGGCTTTCCCTAATTGGTGTTTTCTGACAGTTTTAGGTTTTATCCACATTTGATTGGTAACATTGCTTGGCATTGTCTGGTAGCATTGCTTGGCATTTCATAAAGCAACAAGTAAGAAACACTCGATATCACACAACGCAGGAATTACGAGCAGCTGTGGAACACACCTTCACCCTCGTGACTCCGGAGTATCTCCGCGAGAACTTGGCGCAGAATTCAGCTGTGTTACAATATGGATGGTGATCATACCAATGTTTATGACTCTTAAGACTTCAAGGTAACTGTGTAATTAACACTATACTGTTGAAACTAAAGAAGGGTACGCCCACTTTCGGACCACCCTGTATATATATATATATATATATATATATATATATATATATATATATATATATATATATATATAACGGGTGGTCCAACTACAATGCACGATGTTAATTATGTGTCACACCGTAATGTCAAGGTTTTTGCCCAACTTAATTTGACATTTCTTTGTTTCAGGGTTTGGCAAATTCAACCATGGAGAGGTACACAATTGAGCAACGCGTGAAGATTATTGAAGCCTTTTACGAAAATGGACGTTAAAATCAAAATGCATTTCGTGCACTTCGTGATGTTTTTGGTCAGCATAATCGACCAAATGTGTCAACAATCGGGAGAATTGTGCGCAAATTTCAGAAAACAGGGTCTGTAGGAAATGTGAAGACAGCTGTGCATGCTCGCCAAGTTCGTTCTGAGGAAAACATTGTTGCTGTTCGCGATAGTGTGGCAGAAGAGCCGTCAACCTCGACTCGTCGTCGTGCCCCACAATTGAACATCTCAAGAACATCACTGATGCGAATTTTGAAGAAAGATTTGAATTTACACGCTTACAAGATTCAATTGACTCAAGAGCTGAAGCCTACTGACCATTTTCAGCGTCATCAATACGCCGAATGGTTGGTTGAACGGACACAAGTGAATGGTGACTTCACAAAGAAAATCATCTTTAGCTACGAGGCACACTTTAGTAGTACTATGCAGCAAACGTAAAGAAATCCTCGGATTAATCCGTGGATTACTGTATTGTATGACCTTTTGGTAATTGAAGTAATGATAGTGTACCTAGCGGAATGAGTATTTGTAATTGAACTCATGAAAGAGTATGACGTGTGTAACTGTAATTATGATTGCGTAGAATTAATGTAATCGCGTATGATGATATACGTACCGTTATTACCTTATAGTGGTGTTTAATTACGAACGGGTTTAATGTATTATTGAAGTAATGACTGCAATTATTTTGGATTGATAATGCGTGGCAGATGGTGCCGCTGGCGCCATTACTGTCTGGTTATGCCGTGACTTTCCTTTATACTTTTTTGCCCGTCCACTTTGTATATTACCGACTGCCCGACAGCCGCACTGTATTGAACGTTAGCTTTTCGCTGGCGCCATTACTGTTGCGAGTTTTTAGCACGCCCTTTTTGTATATTTGCCGCTTGGTAGCCGTGGACGCTAATGGTATTTTCCATTTATAGATATTGGCACACTTTGTATATTTATCCAATATTTTAACTTAAGTAAGAAGAGAAAGTTTACTTACCTTTGATGACACGCCCGCTATTTTGCTGTTTATTTCCTGGTTGCGGTTGGTGGTTCATTGATGTTGACCATTTTCCTTATGACGTAGAAGAACTTGTTGCGCGAACCGAAAGCAAACAAATATTGCGATACCGCCATTGTATTTTCGGTTTTAGGTATATTTATAACCTCGGTTGACTATTTGATTCAGGCTATTTTTGAATTTAATAAAATAATAATTAATTGGCTGAATATATAAATTTGATATTGTAATTTTATTAAAAACATAATTATTGTGCACTTATGTATTGAAGAATTTTTAAAAAAGTAAGAGAAACTATACATTATTGGAGTGGCGATATTTTTATGGCGCTTACACGTACACTATCCGAAACTAGCTATGTTTACAATTTAACGTTGTATGTTGGTACTTTTATGTTGCTTTTTTCCGGAAGCATGGCTTATATGACATTGATTGCAGGTATAGCATTTGATTGTAGGATATTTGTTGTACCTTGCAAGTCAGAACTATGTTCTTTTACACATTTGGATTGATAATACAGTTTTAATTGGATTTTTTTTTGCTATTACTATTTATTATTATTATTATTATTATTATTATTATTATTATTATTATTTGAAGTATGAAAATAAGTATTATCTTACGTAAATAGAATTATCACTTGGGTTCTGAATTAATATTCCGTTATGTTAGGATATATATGACTGGAAGAAAGTTAGTTTTGTATGTTGCAGGAAATTATTATAAGCATGGGATTACGTTTTAGTATATGAAATTGGATATAGAAATAACATGTAGATACGATTGTTTTATTGTATGCCCCTATTATTTAAATATGAAATTGCACGTTATAATTATTTGATATGTGTAATACAGTTATTATTTTGTTACTAATTGCGGAGGCCATATGATTTTAGTTTACTTTTGGATTGTGATATTCAGATTTTAATGTTTAGTTTGTATATCCTATCAGTTATGTATTTGGTAAGATTGAACAAACAATTTGAAAATGCGTAGAAGTCTTGTTTACCAGCCTAATTTTGTGCTGTTTAGATTTATATTACATATGCATAAGAATAGACATTTCATACATAGGTTGAAACTGAAATTGTATTTTAGATATTTTGGAGGGTGGATTTTAAGGATAACCATTTTTTGTTTTGTTAGATACTTATTTTTTATTTAGGGTGCTGCATTTTTATTTACAATATTAATGCATAGACATTCAAGATATAAGACCCGAATTTAATAATTTTATTACTAATTTAATACAGCTTGTATTCAAAATAATGGTGAGATTATGGATTGTTAAGTCAAGCGTGAATTTACTAATTAAACTATACTTACTACGTATGGCAATAATTTTACTAGAACTTGCAATGGTTTTAAACTGTTTTGTTTGCATGAAATTAATATTAGCGGTTTGATTTACATTGGAGTTATTTGAATTATGCTTTGAGATTAGATTTTTTTTCTTTATAATGGGAAACTTTATAGTTGAATTTACTTAGAAATCCTGTTGCAGCGTTTGAATGGTATATACGTTTATAGCATGATAGTTATTGTTTTTGTAGGTGAAATGCATATTTGTTTACTGAATGAAGATATGATTACAGAAATATTTGATTTTGATAGTATTATCAGAAATTGAACTAAACATTTTACGCTCCAGAGGTTACAATCAAACACTAAATAATTTTAAGTTTATCGTCATACGATTATGCATGTTAAGATAACTTGTATTAGAACACATTGTGGTGACTTTCCCTTTTAAGATGAATGAAACGATGGAATGAGAATGTAGGAGGAAACGGTAGAACCATGAGAAAATTTTATATGTATGATGTTTGTCCATTACAAACATACAGGGTCCAGAATTGAACCAAGAGTACTGACGATACTAACTACGAAGTGTGTTCACTATAAGTAAGAATAGAGGGTATTCCATTGTTTGAAGCGAATTTAATGGGAAATTGTTGAGGGGTAAAAGTTATTTACTTTATGTGATAAATAGTGTTGCAGAACTATTTATATATTATGTGGACTTACAACGAATACAGTACTGGGACTATTGATTTAGGCGAAGATTATAGTTGATGCCTTTTATAGGGAGTTTTTTTTTTTAGTTTAAGCTTGCTGAGGACTGTATTATTATACTTTGAAGGAAATATACTATGGATATTTAATCTTGTACTTACAAGTGGGCTTGATTCACAAGCCTTCTGGTTAACACTTGGATGTGGTAGATGGTTATTTATTTTCTATGCTGCACAACAATATTTTAATGTATATGGTTTTATTTGACTCAATTTATGTACATTTAAATTACTGACAGAATTATTATAGGTAAAAATTGTTTTTTATTGAAATTTTATGTTAAGTGTTTTGATTGTTTACCCTAAAAATATTGAGTTGAGTTGACTTTGAGTTTTACGTCCCGTTTAGCAGCGAGGCTATATGAGACGTGGACCTACTGATTAACGTGGAATTTGAACCACATGAGCTACTGCCGGGAATTGAACCCGGGTTTCCCACGCCAAAGGCTCGTACGCTAACCACTTAGTCAAGTCACGAAGGAGCTTCCTAAAAATATTTTCTATGGAGTATATGTGAATTTGATTATATCTAAGACTAGAATATATTGTTATTGACAGAGTATTTGACATAGGTTTAATTAAAGTGGGGAATCAAAGATTCACAAATTGTCATGTGATGCATATATGGCACATTGATATTTAGTATAGTGTAGTGTAGATATATTTAAATTTACAATGCACGATAATATTAGAATTTGACATAACTTGTATTGTGATACCCTACAGAACCAACATATGAAGATTTGATTGATTGATTACACTTTATATTTTGCTGAACTAGGTTTTTTACGAGATTAGTTTTGTATAGAGATACAGATTAACTACACGCTATTACTGTATGATGATGAAAATGATTGATACTTTATTGTTTGGATATTAGATATATGGGTTAATGGTTTTTAGAAAAGAATTCACGGAAACTTGTGTCCATTAAGATTTTGGAATTTCAGATTGCAAGATAGAACTTTGTTTGATGTTATTTGGTTTATTTATGGATGTTGATTTAAATTTGTTGAATTATAATTACACTATTCAAACTTGAAACTTGTTTACTGTATTATATTTATGTGACATTACCAGAAATAACTACAAATTAGTTTGTTATATTACATTAGGCCATATTAGAAACTATTTATCAGAATTGGTAACTATATTTGAAATAAGATTGAAGACAAAGAACTATGCTTGAATTTGGCGATAATTAATATTTACTTATTATACTGATTAGAACTTTAATTATGTGTTATGGTACCACCACTAATTTAATACTTTACTGTTCACATATTGCATACATTTTAGGATAAATTATTTTTTATGACTATTTGTAGATATTACAGTAAGATTAGAATTTATTTTATATTGAAATATGACACAATATTAAGTATGAACTATCGATAACTAATACTAACTACGGTTTACTAGGAACACAAGTTCACACTATACTTTGTAGGTTTGAAATTACTAGTCTTTTAAGAAGTAGATGGTTATTATGTTTTAAGAGCAAGGACAATTGATTTGTACAATAGTGACAGCTATTATACTGGATTGGAGATACTCTATTTATATAACTTTAATTTATTAGTATTGCAATTAGCAGATAGAAGTACATTATTTATAAATATTGATGATAACGACTCTTTTAATTATCTATAAATGGTATGTTTATTACTGTTATTTAGATTTGTTTAACTGGAATCAACTAAAGTAACAGTTTTAACTATGACCAATATTATGATCCATTGCAGAATGTTTTTGAGTTGATATCAGTGAAAATGTACAGTAGAGACTTATTATATCCTTGGAATTGTAGTTTTTACTAAGAAATACTATGATTATGAATTATTATGATTTGAGAGATATATTGATATGTATTGCTTTAATAATAAGAATTAATTGATTTAGAATATTAAGATTGACAGATGATTCCTGAAATATAGTTATTTATATCTTTATTTTAGATACAAAGCGCCACAGCTAAATGACAAGTATTATCCTCTTGAACTACTAAGCACATAATTGACAGATTGCCACATAGTACTTTATAACATAAATGCATAGCAATTACATGTAATGCTAACTGAAGAGTGTACTATCGACATTTACTTAATAGATAGCCAGGCCACCACAAATAGTGACAACTTTTGTTTTGTTTAAAGCTATTTAAATATAATTGACAGATGGATATGTTTTGCTTTTATAATAAGATATATTTGGTTAACATTTATGGAGACACTTTTGTTTTTGGTATTAGTCACTTATTTAGATATGAGGCAGCGCAACTAACGACAGCTATTATTTTATTTGAAGTATTAAATACACGAATGTTACCGTGATTTGTTTTTGTCATAAGATGTATTTACTTTACATTAAAGTTGAATATTTTGATTATTACAATAATGAAATCTATATATGTTAGATAGAGGGAAATACAACTAGCGACATCTATTAACTTATTTGCCAGTTTGAATGCTAGTTTGATTTGTTTTCTTTTCATTATAAGATATATTAGGTTTACATTTAAGGATTGATATTTGATTAGTATGATATCAAGACTACTCCTGTTAGAGAGAAGGTAGCGCAACTAGCGACATCTGTTGACTTATTTGAGTTATTAACTGCATGAATGTCAGATTGAATTGTTTTACTTCAAATATTCATTTATTAAACCATAAATATTTTTAAAATGATTGTATAGTAACAAGGTATATTGACGCTAAATACGACTCAGTATACGACATTACCATGTACTACTTCGTATTTAAATTATTAGATTTTGAATGACAGACTAGGACGTTTTGCTGTTATACTAAAGACTAATTATTTTGAATATTTATTCATTCAATTAATAAATACTAATGGATATGCATTATATTTTCTTTTACATAACTTTATATTTCAATCATTTTGCTGCTTATATTAACTTGTTATTGTAGACAGTTTATTTTGTTAAAGAAATTTGATAAGATAAATATAATTGTATAAACACAGTTAAATTGAAATTATATATTTATAGCCTACATATTGAATAAGTACTGGTTTGATTTACGAGTTGATGATGAAGAGTTGAACAAACACACTGTGAATTTTATATTTGTATATCGGTAAGCATAACATTAAGGATAACTTTCTATGAATATGGAATAATTTTCTTGTACTGAAGAACACTGTATCCTTATTGAACAGAAATTTTTCAAATACATGAAGTTTAAAGAATCATAAGAAATATTTACAAGTAATTGATAAAAACTAAAACGATGAGACCTGACATTATGATGTGGAGATATATCAGGAGAATATGATGGATAAGAAAATAGCAATTTTTACTTATGAAGACTCTTTATGTATTTTTTTGTTTAACAGTGACATTAAATATTTTTATTTCAGATTGATTACAGACAAAAACTATATACTATTTTCACTACTGATGAATTACATGATAATTTAATTGTATTATAAATTATGACACTTACAGTATTAAGTGCTTTGAAGGTTTGAAATCCTCCCAAGACAATGTTTATGAATAGATGAATGTTATGTCCATTTATAAATGTTATAATTAGGGGATCATCACATTGTGGGATTTGTTCATAGTTTCAGCACATACAAAGAATAATTTAATTATTAGTAACTATAAGCGCTTGTTACTAATACTGCGCTGCGGCAAGTGACCTGCCAATAAAGGCAGAATACCTATGATGATGATGATGATAAGCGCTTGTTCATCTTAGGTGACAGTTTGACACTATATTGACTTTAACAATTGCATAGAATTGTTTTCATTATAATGATCCCTTTATTTTCTGCAAGATATGTTTTATGTTACGTTTGTTGATTTTATTTCTTCAGTATAGTGACAAATGTTTTAACTGTATTATGATATTTGAATGAAAATGATAAAATGATAACGACCAATTTGTTTATTATTAGAGGTTCATTTTGACGAAGAGTATGAAGGATATGAGGGTGTAAAGATGGATTGATTGTGTCGGCTATAGAAATATTTGCGAGTGAGTGGTGTGAAGATGTCTTGAAGGAAATCAACAAAAGCATCAACTTTGGAGTAGTCTCTCTATATAGGTAAGGCGTCATTTGATAGTTGATATGCTGTTTTACTATGTTTTTTCGCAAAGAGCATTGAAATGTTTTCAATACTTGTTAGGACGAGTGACGTTAGAGAGTATTATAGATTTTAATTCAACACCGTAGCTTGTAACCACAGATGTAATTTTTGATCATTCTTTAAAGTTGTTGGTGATGATGGAGTGATTTTGGATTTTTTTTGTACGTTGATAGTTACGCTAAAATTGTCGAGAGCGAGTGATAAATGTGAGATATTTTATTGGAAATGTTGGTCGATAAGGCGTTGATGTAGTTACTGGTATGTAAAGTGTATTAGCTTCTTGGATTGAAGATGTATTGGTATGAATGTCATGATATAGTGCGTCCATTGATGTACGGTTGTAATGGGTCTACTGCTGCTGATAAAGGTGTTTTGTATTGTTTACAGTTGAATTTGTTAACGGATGCTAGTTCTTTGAAATTCTGTAGATTGAGTCGTATGAT
Source organism: Thermobia domestica (assembly GCF_964235325.1). Lineage (NCBI taxonomy): Eukaryota > Metazoa > Arthropoda > Insecta > Zygentoma > Lepismatidae > Thermobia > Thermobia domestica. The sequence continues at coordinate 104,431,518 of NC_137454.1, read as the reverse complement.
GAGTACTAAGTTGTAATTTGATTGGAAGAGGCTCACTTCCTATTGGATCGAGAACATTAATTTGGATTTGTGAAATGTGATTAGCGAAGTAATGACAATATCAGGTATGCTTTGTGATACAGGCCTAGGGGGGTTTGAAAGACTTTGATTGATACCAGGTATGTAAGTTATGACAAAGGTTTGAAAGGTAGATTTGTCTCTTTCTGATTTGCTGTGCATGTTGAACTTGGCCATAATTATGAATTTCTTATAATTATCGGAAATGTGTTGCACGATTACAGTAGGTAGCAGGTTTACAGGTTTGATATAAACTGTACCAACGATTATAGTTATATTACGGAAATATAAAATAATGGTGAGATATTCAGGAAGATTTGGCAGCATACAAAAGTGGTGGCGTGATGAAATACGTGGAGAAAATTCCACAACTGTTCATCCATTTGTGGAGGAAGTGAGAAAGGTTTCGTTAAGGATAAACACTACAGCTCTTTTTTTCACTAACAGCACTTCGAATAAAGCTTTATTATGATGAATGGATCTAATATTGAGAAATATAAAGACTATATCCATGATTAGTAGGTTAGACAATAGTTTCCAAAGGTACTGTAAGAAAATAGATATTTTAACCATAATAAGTAGTATGAAATGTAACATGGAATATTGTTGCTGCGTGGGTGATTTGTTTTAAGGCATGTGAACGATGAATTGGTTGAATACTTTGAAGAGTATGCGTTAGAAAGACCACAATATATTGCGTACTGTTATAGAAGCGTCCAGTGATTGTAGAACGTTTGCAGAATAGTTGTATATACGTAGTGGTACCACCACCTACTTAGGGTGAACTTTGGTATGGACGGATTTGCCTTTACACTTGTAACTATATGTCGGGTGTTGTTTATGGTAAGTGTAACAATTTGGGGGTGTAGATAGGGATTTGAATGACTGAAGTGATCACCAGATCAATAGCTGCAGACAGAAGTATTTGGGCATATTGCGGTAGAGTGTTGATTATATGTACAACATTTTTTCGCATTGAAGTGTTAGGGTGTTGGTGACCGTGAAAGTTTAACGTTTTGTTATAAATGTATGCCCCACTAGTTAGAAGAGAATCATTAATGGTTTGAGAAGGTGTTAGTACTTGAATAATGTACGTGGGACATATGACATTTCTAATTCGTATAACCTTTAGGAGTGTGTATTCTTTGTAGGTAAGTTTTTCCTGATTTTTTTTATCGGTATAAGGATCAACACCTCGATTCATCACGGAAAGGAGAGGAGGACGACGAGGTGATGGTATTTGTTTGCCTTGAGATGCATTGTGGTTAGTAAGTTTAACATTTTTTGTTGAAGGTTTTCTATATGTACTTTGTTTTTATAGTGCTGACCAAGTTTGCATTTTCTGTTTTGAAAATAAAGCCGTTCCTAGTTTTGACTATTTCTTTGAGTGACGTACGAGGAAGGTACATGTACAGTTTTGTTTTTCAGTTGAGAAACGTGAATCGAAACGGGTCAACGCAAACGATTACATTGATTGAGATAAAGTTTGAGGTAAAGTTGGAGCCACAGTAGAATTTTTTCCATGTCCATAGTGTTGTCCACTATATTTGGTGTAGCGTGTGCTTTCTTTGCAGCTGGTGAGAACTGCAAGCGGTTAGAATAAGTTTACATGATTGAAGAGCGGGAAGCCACAGACATAACAGAGCTTCTGGTACGACCAGATAGGGTTTGTGATTGCACCTGCATTTTTTCCACTTTAGTGGAGCAACCAAGAAGTTTACGTTAATTATTGATAGCAAGTAAGGTTACAATTGATAGTTTGATACATTTTGATAGTTTATACTTGGGAGTTGGCATCAAGAAAGATATGGTAGAGAATTTTTATTATCGATAGATGCACCCTATTATAATTAACAATAAACATTGATATGTTATGAAATATGGAGAGTTTAATTGACACGTTAATGTGTTTTAGGTTCTGATAAGAACTATTTGATTTATAATATCATAGAACATTATTTGATTGGTATATCAGTGTTATTCATATGCAATAGATGCAGCATATCGTATCTAGTATCAATAATTATATTATTTGAAATATGATAAGCACACATGATAGTTGCTAATTTAACTTTTAAAATAAGATATGGTTTATGAATTCTTGTGAATTAATAATAAAAAATGAAATGAAATCTTTGAGTTTTACGTCCCACGGTTATGCTGGTTAGGCTAAAGGAAACGGTGATGATGACTAATGAATGAAAAAGGTGGAATGAAGAATGTGGGAGGAAACGGGAGAACTCCGAGAAAACCCACGCGCACGGTGAATGTCCACCACAAAGTGCTTGTGGATTTGATTACTACAGAACCGTTATGTATCAGCATTAAATATGAAGTATCATACCAATTGACAAATATTAACATATTTGAAATTTTAACACCGTGATTGTCAGACTGAAATGTTTAGTTTCACAAAAGTTACGTACATTACAATATTAAATCAAGAGTAAACAATATTATACAAATTTTAAACAAACAAGAAATGTAAAACTGAAAAAGTGCAGAACGAAAAATACAACATGAAAAAAAAATGTAGAATCGAAATAAAATACTGGAAACAAAATTCATTGCAAAACTTGCATTCCGAATATTGTTTCCAGTATTTTATTTCGATTCTACATTTTTTTTTCATGTTGTATTTTTCGTTCTGCACTTTTTCAGTTTTACATTTCTTGTTTGTTTAAAATTTGTATAATATTGTTTACTCTTGATTTAATATTGTAATGTACGTAACTTTTGTGAAACTAAACATTTCAGTCTGACAATCACGGTGTTAAAATTTCAAATATGTTAATATTTGTCAATTGGTATGATACTTCATATTTAATGCTGATACATAACGGTTCTGTAGTAATCAAATCCACAAGCACTTTGTGGTGGACATTCACCGTGCGCGTGGGTTTTCTCGGAGTTCTCCCGTTTCCTCCCACATTCTTCATTCCACCTTTTTCATTCATTAGTCATCATCACCGTTTCCTTTAGCCTAACCAGCATAACCGTGGGACGTAAAACTCAAAGATTTCATTTCATTTTTTATTATTAATTCACAAGAATTCATAAACCATATCTTATTTTAAAAGTTAAATTAGCAACTATCATGTGTGCTTATCATATTTCAAATAATATAATTATTGATACTAGATACGATATGCTGCATCTATTGCATATGAATAACACTGATATACCAATCAAATATTGTTCTATGATATTATAAATCAAATAGTTCTTATCAGAACCTAAAACACATTAACGTGTCAATTAAACTCTCCATATTTCATAACATATCAATGTTTATTGTTAATTATAATAGGGTGCATCTATCGATAATAAAAATTCTCTACCATATCTTTCTTGATGCCAACTCCCAAGTATAAACTATCAAAATGTATCAAACTATCAATTGTAACCTTACTTGCTATCAATAATTAACGTAAACTTCTTGGTTGCTCCACTAAAGTGGAAAAAATGCAGGTGCAATCACAAACCCTATCTGGTCGTACCAGAAGCTCTGTTATGTCTGTGGCTTCCCGCTCTTCAATCATGTAAACTTATTCTAACCGCTTGCAGTTCTCACCAGCTGCAAAGAAAGCACACGCTACACCAAATATAGTGGACAACACTATGGACATGGAAAAAATTCTACTGTGGCTCCAACTTTACCTCAAACTTTATCTCAATCAATGTAATCGTTTGCGTTGACCCGTTTCGATTCACGTTTCTCAACTGAAAAACAAAACTGTACATGTACCTTCCTCGTACGTCACTCAAAGAAATAGTCAAAACTAGGAACGGCTTTATTTTCAAAACAGAAAATGCAAACTTGGTCAGCACTATAAAAACAAAGTACATATAGAAAACCTTCAACAAAAAATGTTAAACTTACTAACCACAATGCATCTCAAGGCAAACAAATACCATCACCTCGTCGTCCTCCTCTCCTTTCCGTGATGAATCGAGGTGTTGATCCTTATACCGATAAAAAAAATCAGGAAAAACTTACCTACAAAGAATACACACTCCTAAAGGTTATACGAATTAGAAATGTCATATGTCCCACGTACATTATTCAAGTACTAACACCTTCTCAAACCATTAATGATTCTCTTCTAACTAGTGGGGCATACATTTATAACAAAACGTTAAACTTTCACGGTCACCAACACCCTAACACTTCAATGCGAAAAAATGTTGTACATATAATCAACACTCTACCGCAATATGCCCAAATACTTCTGTCTGCAGCTATTGATCTGGTGATCACTTCAGTCATTCAAATCCCTATCTACACCCCCAAATTGTTACACTTACCATAAACAACACCCGACATATAGTTACAAGTGTAAAGGCAAATCCGTCCATACCAAAGTTCACCCTAAGTAGGTGGTGGTACCACTACGTATATACAACTATTCTGCAAACGTTCTACAATCACTGGACGCTTCTATAACAGTACGCAATATATTGTGGTCTTTCTAACGCATACTCTTCAAAGTATTCAACCAATTCATCGTTCACATGCCTTAAAACAAATCACCCACGCAGCAACAATATTCCATGTTACATTTCATACTACTTATTATGGTTAAAATATCTATTTTCTTACAGTACCTTTGGAAACTATTGTCTAACCTACTAATCATGGATATAGTCTTTATATTTCTCAATATTAGATCCATTCATCATAATAAAGCTTTATTCGAAGTGCTGTTAGTGAAAAAAAGAGCTGTAGTGTTTATCCTTAACGAAACCTTTCTCACTTCCTCCACAAATGGATGAACAGTTGTGGAATTTTCTCCACGTATTTCATCACGCCACCACTTTTGTATGCTGCCAAATCTTCCTGAATATCTCACCATTATTTTATATTTCCGTAATATAACTATAATCGTTGGTACAGTTTATATCAAACCTGTAAACCTGCTACCTACTGTAATCGTGCAACACATTTCCGATAATTATAAGAAATTCATAATTATGGCCAAGTTCAACATGCACAGCAAATCAGAAAGAGACAAATCTACCTTTCAAACCTTTGTCATAACTTACATACCTGGTATCAATCAAAGTCTTTCAAACCCCCCTAGGCCTGTATCACAAAGCATACCTGATATTGTCATTACTTCGCTAATCACATTTCACAAATCCAAATTAATGTTCTCGATCCAATAGGAAGTGAGCCTCTTCCAATCAAATTACAACTTAGTACTCATCATACGACTCAATCTACAGAATTTCAAAGAACTAGCATCCGTTAACAAATTCAACTGTAAACAATACAAAACACCTTTATCAGCAGCAGTAGACCCATTACAACCGTACATCAATGGACGCACTATATCATGACATTCATACCAATACATCTTCAATCCAAGAAGCTAATACACTTTACATACCAGTAACTACATCAACGCCTTATCGACCAACATTTCCAATAAAATATCTCACATTTATCACTCGCTCTCGACAATTTTAGCGTAACTATCAACGTACAAAAAAAATCCAAAATCACTCCATCATCACCAACAACTTTAAAGAATGATCAAAAATTACATCTGTGGTTACAAGCTACGGTGTTGAATTAAAATCTATAATACTCTCTAACGTCACTCGTCCTAACAAGTATTGAAAACATTTCAATGCTCTTTGCGAAAAAACATAGTAAAACAGCATATCAACTATCAAATGACGCCTTACCTATATAGAGAGACTACTCCAAAGTTGATGCTTTTGTTGATTTCCTTCAAGACATCTTCACACCACTCACTCGCAAATATTTCTATAGCCGACACAATCAATCCATCTTTACACCCTCATATCCTTCATACTCTTCGTCAAAATGAACCTCTAATAATAAACAAATTGGTCGTTATCATTTTATCATTTTCATTCAAATATCATAATACAGTTAAAACATTTGTCACTATACTGAAGAAATAAAATCAACAAACGTAACATAAAACATATCTTGCAGAAAATAAAGGGATCATTATAATGAAAACAATTCTATGCAATTGTTAAAGTCAATATAGTGTCAAACTGTCACCTAAGATGAACAAGCGCTTATCATCATCATCATCATAGGTATTCTGCCTTTATTGGCAGGTCACTTGCCGCAGCGCAGTATTAGTAACAAGCGCTTATAGTTACTAATAATTAAATTATTCTTTGTATGTGCTGAAACTATGAACAAATCCCACAATGTGATGATCCCCTAATTATAACATTTATAAATGGACATAACATTCATCTATTCATAAACATTGTCTTGGGAGGATTTCAAACCTTCAAAGCACTTAATACTGTAAGTGTCATAATTTATAATACAATTAAATTATCATGTAATTCATCAGTAGTGAAAATAGTATATAGTTTTTGTCTGTAATCAATCTGAAATAAAAATATTTAATGTCACTGTTAAACAAAAAAATACATAAAGAGTCTTCATAAGTAAAAATTGCTATTTTCTTATCCATCATATTCTCCTGATATATCTCCACATCATAATGTCAGGTCTCATCGTTTTAGTTTTTATCAATTACTTGTAAATATTTCTTATGATTCTTTAAACTTCATGTATTTGAAAAATTTCTGTTCAATAAGGATACAGTGTTCTTCAGTACAAGAAAATTATTCCATATTCATAGAAAGTTATCCTTAATGTTATGCTTACCGATATACAAATATAAAATTCACAGTGTGTTTGTTCAACTCTTCATCATCAACTCGTAAATCAAACCAGTACTTATTCAATATGTAGGCTATAAATATATAATTTCAATTTAACTGTGTTTATACAATTATATTTATCTTATCAAATTTCTTTAACAAAATAAACTGTCTACAATAACAAGTTAATATAAGCAGCAAAATGATTGAAATATAAAGTTATGTAAAAGAAAATATAATGCATATCCATTAGTATTTATTAATTGAATGAATAAATATTCAAAATAATTAGTCTTTAGTATAACAGCAAAACGTCCTAGTCTGTCATTCAAAATCTAATAATTTAAATACGAAGTAGTACATGGTAATGTCGTATACTGAGTCGTATTTAGCGTCAATATACCTTGTTACTATACAATCATTTTAAAAATATTTATGGTTTAATAAATGAATATTTGAAGTAAAACAATTCAATCTGACATTCATGCAGTTAATAACTCAAATAAGTCAACAGATGTCGCTAGTTGCGCTACCTTCTATCTAACAGGAGTAGTCTTGATATCATACTAATCAAATATCAATCCTTAAATGTAAACCTAATATATCTTATAATGAAAAGAAAACAAATCAAACTAGCATTCAAACTGGCAAATAAGTTAATAGATGTCGCTAGTTGTATTTCCCTCTATCTAACATATATAGATTTCATTATTGTAATAATCAAAATATTCAACTTTAATGTAAAGTAAATACATCTTATGACAAAAACAAATCACGGTAACATTCGTGTATTTAATACTTCAAATAAAATAATAGCTGTCGTTAGTTGCGCTGCCTCATATCTAAATAAGTGACTAATACCAAAAACAAAAGTGTCTCCATAAATGTTAACCAAATATATCTTATTATAAAAGCAAAACATATCCATCTGTCAATTATATTTAAATAGCTTTAAACAAAACAAAAGTTGTCACTATTTGTGGTGGCCTGGCTATCTATTAAGTAAATGTCGATAGTACACTCTTCAGTTAGCATTACATGTAATTGCTATGCATTTATGTTATAAAGTACTATGTGGCAATCTGTCAATTATGTGCTTAGTAGTTCAAGAGGATAATACTTGTCATTTAGCTGTGGCGCTTTGTATCTAAAATAAAGATATAAATAACTATATTTCAGGAATCATCTGTCAATCTTAATATTCTAAATCAATTAATTCTTATTATTAAAGCAATACATATCAATATATCTCTCAAATCATAATAATTCATAATCATAGTATTTCTTAGTAAAAACTACAATTCCAAGGATATAATAAGTCTCTACTGTACATTTTCACTGATATCAACTCAAAAACATTCTGCAATGGATCATAATATTGGTCATAGTTAAAACTGTTACTTTAGTTGATTCCAGTTAAACAAATCTAAATAACAGTAATAAACATACCATTTATAGATAATTAAAAGAGTCGTTATCATCAATATTTATAAATAATGTACTTCTATCTGCTAATTGCAATACTAATAAATTAAAGTTATATAAATAGAGTATCTCCAATCCAGTATAATAGCTGTCACTATTGTACAAATCAATTGTCCTTGCTCTTAAAACATAATAACCATCTACTTCTTAAAAGACTAGTAATTTCAAACCTACAAAGTATAGTGTGAACTTGTGTTCCTAGTAAACCGTAGTTAGTATTAGTTATCGATAGTTCATACTTAATATTGTGTCATATTTCAATATAAAATAAATTCTAATCTTACTGTAATATCTACAAATAGTCATAAAAAATAATTTATCCTAAAATGTATGCAATATGTGAACAGTAAAGTATTAAATTAGTGGTGGTACCATAACACATAATTAAAGTTCTAATCAGTATAATAAGTAAATATTAATTATCGCCAAATTCAAGCATAGTTCTTTGTCTTCAATCTTATTTCAAATATAGTTACCAATTCTGATAAATAGTTTCTAATATGGCCTAATGTAATATAACAAACTAATTTGTAGTTATTTCTGGTAATGTCACATAAATATAATACAGTAAACAAGTTTCAAGTTTGAATAGTGTAATTATAATTCAACAAATTTAAATCAACATCCATAAATAAACCAAATAACATCAAACAAAGTTCTATCTTGCAATCTGAAATTCCAAAATCTTAATGGACACAAGTTTCCGTGAATTCTTTTCTAAAAACCATTAACCCATATATCTAATATCCAAACAATAAAGTATCAATCATTTTCATCATCATACAGTAATAGCGTGTAGTTAATCTGTATCTCTATACAAAACTAATCTCGTAAAAAACCTAGTTCAGCAAAATATAAAGTGTAATCAATCAATCAAATCTTCATATGTTGGTTCTGTAGGGTATCACAATACAAGTTATGTCAAATTCTAATATTATCGTGCATTGTAAATTTAAATATATCTACACTACACTATACTAAATATCAATGTGCCATATATGCATCACATGACAATTTGTGAATCTTTGATTCCCCACTTTAATTAAACCTATGTCAAATACTCTGTCAATAACAATATATTCTAGTCTTAGATATAATCAAATTCACATATACTCCATAGAAAATATTTTTAGGAAGCTCCTTCGTGACTTGACTAAGTGGTTAGCGTACGAGCCTTTGGCGTGGGAAACCCGGGTTCAATTCCCGGCAGTAGCTCATGTGGTTCAAATTCCACGTTAATCAGTAGGTCCACGTCTCATATAGCCTCGCTGCTAAACGGGACGTAAAACTCAAAGTCAACTCAACTCAATATTTTTAGGGTAAACAATCAAAACACTTAACATAAAATTTCAATAAAAAACAATTTTTACCTATAATAATTCTGTCAGTAATTTAAATGTACATAAATTGAGTCAAATAAAACCATATACATTAAAATATTGTTGTGCAGCATAGAAAATAAATAACCATCTACCACATCCAAGTGTTAACCAGAAGGCTTGTGAATCAAGCCCACTTGT